>NC_067138.1:97179486-97488236 GCF_903995435.1 Acomys russatus
GTGTTATGCTTTGATTTCATCTGTGTATCTTTTGTTTCCTCTGACCTGGCCGGAGGTTTCACTGCTTGTGTGTCTGGGGACTCTCATAGAATCAAGATGTCCTCCATGTGGGAGAAAGAGAAGCATTTTCAGTCAGTGCTATTAAAAGCAACTGAACAAATATCTAGGACAAAAGAAAGCAACAACAAAACAACTTGGCTTAATCCCAAATTTACAATGTACTTCAAATCAATTTCAGATGGATAACAGACATGAGTGTAAAAAATAAATATGCAACACTTCTAGAAAGAACATAGGGTAGTTTCTTTATAAACTCAGAAAAGGATAACGTTTTAAACACTGAAAAAAGATTGATTTTATTTCTGTGTATGTATGCCTATGTGAGCTTCGTAAGTGAATCCTAAATGTGTGCTGTTGGCCACAGAGTCCAGAAGAGGGTGTCCTACCTTGAACCCTGAGCTGAGGTTACAGAAGATTATAAACTACTCCATGTGAGTGCTGAGAACTGAATTGCAGTTCTCCAGCTAAGCCGTAGTGCTCTTAACCACGAAGCCATCTCTCTGGCAAAGACTCTTAAGGAGAACAACAATTACTAAACATAAAAGAAGAGATGATAAACTGGATTTCAGCAAAATCACCAGCCATTAATTAAAATGGAAAGTCACAGAGGGAAATCACCTTGTTGATCTCTTTCTCTGTATGTTTGTGTGTATGTGATAATTTATGTTAAGATATATAAACATGTCTACAACCAAAACATTTCCCAAATAACCTTACATAAAAACAAGCAAAAGAATGGCTGCTTCACACACACACACACACACACACACACACACACACACACACGAATGGTCAGTACAAATGTATAGTATTATAAAATGCAAATGAGAGATATTTCATTTACTAAGCTACATTTTCAATTTGATACTCTTGGGAAGAGTGCCCTTGGATTGGGGAATTGCCTGCATTGGGGATTGACCTGTAGCCATATCTGTAGGACATTTTATTAATTTTGAATTATGTTGAAGGGCCAACCCATGTGGGTGGTGCCATCCCTACAAGGTGGTCCAAGCCAGTAAGCAGCATTCCTCTTTGGTTTCTGTTTCCAACCCTGCCTTCATGTCACTTGATGATGCAAGCCAAATAAACTATGCCCCATTCCACCCCGCCCCCAAGATGGTGTTGGCCAGTGTCTTATCCCAGCAACAGAGGCACAAACTAGGACACACATCCATAAAGAAAATAAAATAATAATATTTAATTCAAACTTAAAATTATTTTGTGTACAAGCTGAATTTCAACTGCTATCTGGATATAAACCAAATAGACCGGGAAGCTGATGGAGGGCTTTTCAGCATGCCAAAACCCACTGGGAATTACTTTGGGGGATGTCTTAGCTTTGTTAGAAGAGCCCTTCCAAGAGGGATCGATGTGGCCCTTGAAGGAGTGTATCTATTATGAGCAGAGATCATGGAGACAGAGAAACCAAAAGGAAAAATGCAAGCATTTCCTAGAGAATAAAACCAGCACAAGTCTTAATAGGATAACAACATTATTTTAGGAAGGGAGAGACAAGAGGGCTGTGTGAACCTGGAGGAGACCAGGAGAGTATTTCCTCAATGAAAAGTTGTTACTGGCAGAGAGACTTGGATTTAGAGTGGCTTGAATGTCCCCCTCTTCCCACTCCCAGGTGGGATCTAGTTCTCAGCCATTTGGGGAAGAAGGCTGGGCCATTTCAGCTAATATAATTTACTTATTCTTTATTCACTTTTGACAAAGAGATGGCAAAATAGTTATGTGCAAAATTCCATATGCACAGGAGATTATTTCAGTTGACACAATTGGTATTCATGATTTAAGGAGATAAAGAAAGAGATGCCATTAGGCAGAATATCACATAATGACTCTCTTAGGAATGTCACCGTTGAACATAAACTTTATTCTTAGAAACATTGTGAACAAAATAGAAATATTCATTTGGAAAGAAAATCTGTGATTCTATTTTGGTAAAGGAAACTTCGTTTTTTATCTTGACTATAAAAAAAGGAAGGTTAGACCATACATGTGGCACGCCTCTTTAATCCCAGAACTTGGAGGCAGAGGCAGGAGGATCCCTGTGAGGTCAAGGCCAGCCTGGTTTACAGAGCAAGTTCCGGAACAATCAAGATTACATAATCTATCTCAGAAACACAAAATCCAAACCAAACAAAAAAGAAAGCCAAGATTCTATTTTGATATTTTGCAAACAACTTCCAGGGAGAATCAATTGGAAAAATTTAAACTTTTCTTTTTTAAAATCTCCAAGACAATATCTCATTATGAAGCTCTGACTGGCCTGGAATGCTGTGGTGTCCTTGGATTAGTTAATTCTCTTACTTTCCGCATGCTGTGTTGCAGGCTTGTGCCACCATGCTTGCATTTGTGGTTTAAACATGAAATATCTGAACACTTGGTTCCTGGCTTGTGGTGCTATGGTGCTAGTTTGGAAAGCTATGTAACTTTAAAGAGGGGAACAGCACTGACCTGCCGACCTTGGGGTTTCATAGACGAGGCTGAGTTCTCACTTTCTCTAAAAGCAAGACAGGCCACCTCATGCTTCTGCCACCAAGCCTTTACCACCTTGTTACAGATTACATCCCTTCTTAAACTGCAAGACCCCAAAGAACCTTTCTTCCTAACTTGCTATCTTTGTCAGGTATTTGACCAGAGCTATGAGAAAGATAACTAACATACTTTGCTTACGTGTAGAGTTTTTTCACCTGGAGGATGAAAAGAAAGGGGGAGGGAATTAGCGCCATCTGAGTCGTTCATCTTATGCAAGAGACACTGCTCTTTTATCTATTTTCTTTCATGGTACTTATTTGCAAGAGACACTGCTCTTTTATCTATTTTCTTTCATGGTACTTATTTGTAAAATTTTATTTGCAGTTGTCATGGCGTACGTATATATAACACACACACACACACACACACACACACACACACACACACACATGTATAAGACATGTCTATCTACTACTATCTTATACCTTTACTCTCAAACCTGGTCATAAGTTTACAGTTTTAAGAAGTACTTTTTATCTTGCTCTTACATGGGAGGTGAGCGCATATGTAAGTAAAGGTTGTTGGTGACAGGCAAACACCATTAGATGAGTACCAAAGATCAGACATAGTTATACAAGGAAGCATGCTCTATTTTTTAACAGGAAAATGAGAATTTAAACAAGATGCTATTTCCATCTACTAAATTGGCAGAGATTCAGAATAAATGAGGTTTCAAATTGTCAAACAGTGTGAAATATAAGGCATAGTCTTTCACTTTGTGAAATACAATAGTATCATTTATGCAACTTACTCCCAAACATTTCAGAGGAAAATTATGGCTGTGTCTACAGAGAAAAAGAAAAATAGGTAAGTGCAATTACATGTTAACACTCCACAAAAAATAAGGTAAGTGCAATTACATGTTAACACTCCACAAATCCGTTAAGAAGTATTGGGGAATTGTTTGAATTGTCTTTTCCATTACTGTTAATTACAAAAAATATAGTCTTCAAAAACAAAATATGACATTAGCAATAGCTATACTGGGAAAAGAATTAAAAAATGTGAGACTGTACTAAGAAATTTGAATATTGACATTGTAGCTTATCTTACATCTCTGAGTGAGAGAAGAAACTAGTAAAACTTCATAAAAACTACCAAGTCTTGAACGATGTAAATCCCATTTTCATTGGTGTGCTTCAATTCTGGAAATCTTTTTTTTAATAATATAGCAAGGTACACCAAAAACTGAATGTAAAACATTTATTAAATGAAGCATTATTTACTTATAAGGCTAAAAAGAAAGGATGCTAACTATCTTTTAATAATCAGAGAATCATATTTAAATTGATAAAGCTTTATAATAAGGTATATTAAGAAATTATAAAGCTATTAGCAAGCATATGCTAAAATGTAGTTTCTTGATGTCATGATCTAACTATTCTAGGGCCATGTAATTGTCATGTTTCCTTAAGTTGACATTCATGAACAGTATAGTTTGAGATGAGACATATATGACACTGAATGACAAGTTCAGGATATATATTTATGCACATAATTAGAACCAGTTTTTAAAAATCTGTGGAAAAATTGCTTCCCCGCAGTCACACACATACAAGCAGCACAAAGTGGACTGAGGGGGGTTAAAAAAGGTACGTAAAGTTGGGGAGGGAAATGGTGGAGGGACGATAGAGGGAGGGAGCAAGTGGGAGACTTTATGTATAAAATTCTAAACTAATAATATTTGAAAAATCTATGGAATAAAAACTGGAAGGAAAATTGCCAAAAGGATACTTAAGATTGTTTTTATTTGCTAGGATGCTCAGTATATTTTATCTCTGTACTACTCTATTTTACAATTTTGGAATATAATTGTGTGTTAACATTATAATGAAAATGATAAAATATTTAAAAGGAAAAGCCATAGCAGAAGTGATTTCAGCTCAGCTCTATATATAGCTTTAATTTAAAATACCATAAAATTAAAAATATTGTTATAAGTATCATCAGGTTAATTAAAGAACATGTAAGTGATGTTCATATTTAATTCGGATTGATTTCTGAGAACATAAAATTATTATATTTTTATGGCAACATCAACATACATTATAAAGTCAGCCAGAGAGTATTGGGTGTCTGCAGGGAAGCTTGAGGTGAGGCAGCATTTCCCTGACTATGTGCTTTGTACTGTAGCTCACATGAGTGCTTAATGCAACAGTCTTGATACTGGGGAAACAAAGGCAGAGTAATATGACTCATCACATAGTATTGAAAAACCTCAAGATTTCAAAGAGGAGTTCATTTTTTACAAGATATTGAAGTTAGCAACTTATGTTTTACAGATTTTCATTTAGAAAAATATACACGTTTGCAAGGAATACACTGGCTCTTAGATGGGCATTGACATTAGATGTAGATTAAAATTTGTCAATGGTATACAAACACTCTTGTTGACTTTTACAATAGTACAGATGTTGAAAGGACTATCTCAAGACCCTCAGATCTTGAGGCTGAGGCCACGTGCCACTGGAACAGAATTATTTGTGTCAGGAAAGAACAGGAAAAAGTGTCCAGATCTAAAGGGAAGGCCCAATAACTTCCCTTGCCCATCCTCCTGACAGCCAGCTGGAGCTTCTGTGGTGCTTGAGAGTGGTCACAGCTGCTTTGAGTCAGATCCTAACAGCTGTCACACTCACAGAGCAGTGTGCAGCAACACTGTGTCCTGCACAAATTCTGAAGACAGTCACACTTTTATTGCACAAGGTTAATACTAAAAGAGGAGAGATGTCAATAAATGGAAAGAATTTAGAATGAACATAAGATTGAACTGATCTTTTAACGTGAATAAATTTATAAGGCACATACATCTTTTTACAAAATGTCCTTCAACTAAAACTTTAACCAGGCTGATTTTGCTTATATCACACCTATATAGCATGCTGAGGAAGAAATATTAAAAATCATAAAGATAAAATAATTTATTTCAGAAACTGGAGGAGAAAATAGATAACTGAAGGTATAATAGGCCCAAAGGAAGTAAACCCAGAAGAGGAGAGATGTCCGTGTCATTTTGAAGAGATTAAAATAAAAATCATGTGTAATTATCTTGTCAGTTCTCATCCTCTGAGATATTAAAACCTTGATAGGTTTATGACAATATTTATATCACTTACAATGCATTTTAAAATTTTGGCTCATATACTTTAGTAAAAAAAGTTATTTTTCTCCTTCTCAGTAGTTAAAAACTAACTTTATGTGCCCATTCTAAAGTGCCCTCAAGTATTTCACATTTAGAAGAGGAGAAAGTGGAGCCATCTTATGTTTAATATAACCAACCTTTTAATATTAAGAAGTAACATTTACTGTTTCCCCCTTCTTTCAATTCTTCAAATTCATGAAAGATAATTCTAAATATGAAAGAGACTGCAGAAATGATCAATTCCAGTATCTTTATCCTCAAGGTGAAAAGCTTAAAATCTTTTTTTTTTTTTTTTTGAAAAAGCTTTCCTGTTAAGTGAATACTTTCATGGGACATGCCCCTTGGGTTAGTGTCCAGATATAAGTGAGTATATACCATTTGACTCTTTCTGCTTCTGGGTTAAAAAAAAAAAAAAAAAAAAAAAAAAAAAAAAAAAAAAAAAAAAGAAAAAGCTTAAAATCTTGAAAAATTAAATTTCTACAGTCTTCTCTTAAAAAATTAACTTAAAAATAACTACATTTCCCCCATTTCTTTTCCTCCTTACAACTCTTCCTATGTCCCTTCCCTCCAATCCCTCTCAATGCCCAACCCCAATTCCCTTCCAAATCCTTGGCCTCTTTTTCTTTGATTATTATTTGCAGTCGCATATAGATGCATATGGATAGAAGGACAAACTGCTGAGTCTGCTGTTGCTTGTGTGCTTTTCAGAGCTGATTATCTGGTACTGGATTGCCTGTGTGTGGCACTCTGTGAGAGTTTCTTTCTCATATTGGTATGTCTATCTAGTGCCTATTGGTGGTGTCCTTGCTCAGGTCTTCCTTAGGCAGCCATACTGTTGAGGATTCATGAATTTTCCCTGTCACTTCTAGGAGATGGAATCTCACAGCAGATTTCCTGGCCCTCTGGTTCTTACAATATTTCTGCCCTCTTTTCTGTGATGTCCCCTGGTCCTTAGGCACAGGAGTCATGTTGTAGATGTGTCATTTGACGGTAAGCACTCCACAAGTAGTTGATCTTTGCTTTTGGACCAGTTAATGGTTTTCTGTAATGGTCTTTGCTGCAATGAGAAGCTTCTTTGATGAGGGGTGAAGGCTACATTTCCATGTGAGTTTAAGGATAAGTTTTACTTTTCTTCTTTTGGGTGAAAAAAAAAAAACTTATAAGAAACTTGAAAAATAAGTGAAAACAGTATATACCAAAATTAACCAAACCCAAAGTCTATACAACACAATAAACTTATATATAGTTAGAGCCAGAATTTGGAAAAGAAGCTGTGGGTCTTCACATCAAATTTTATATTTTCAGTATTGAATATATTTTATCCATTGCTAAAAATGAAACCAACCAACCAACAACAACAACAACAACAAACCACGACAGAATTAGAACTAGAAAGACACCTTTACATTGTTTTCTTTTCTTACTATAAATATTAATAATGCCTTTCATGATTAAAATGCCACCATCTTGACCTGAAACCTTAGAGCATTGAGTGATGCTTTTCACTGCTCCATCCTGCTAGGGTAGGTGGAGAGAAAATAGAATCAGGAGGGACGGATGTTCCTTCCAGCTAAGCCAGAACACTATATTAGCATTGTATGAGATTAGACCTGTAATATTTTAACTCCTTAATTTTGTATCATTCAAACAATGTGCATTCACTTGACAGACTTGGGTTATTTGTACTTTCCCATTTACATCATTGCTGTCCAAGGACACTCACTGGACACTTACTGTGTAACTCAATACAATTTACTTTTTTATTACCTCCTATCTTTCTCTATAAACTATAAAAATACAAGACTTAGAAAGGAACTGAATGAAGATTAAAGAAGGAAAAAGTACCACGAAGTGGCCTTCTGAGAAGTACTGTTAGAGAGGCCACAGACATACCAATTATTGACAAATGGGTGTCGTCTTCTTAATTTGAACACCTATAATTTGAGTAAAATTGCTCTTTTAAAGACAATTATGTAGTTATAATGTTGCGTAACAGTAAAATCAACAATGGGCTTTATGAGAAAAAGCTTAGTTTTAGAAACACGGTTTCATTCTTGAAATTTCAGCAGCATTTTGAATGACAGTCCCATCTTATGTAACTGGTATGCCAAATGTTTGTATTTTCATGATGCTCTCAAATGCAATTTTTGGCACTAACTCAGGGTTCACTGCTGGTCATGGAAATAAGTCATAGCTTCTGCGCGGACCCAGGTTATTCTTTCATGTTGACAGACAAATGGATATAAATTCACTGTATTTGAATAGAGTGTTTCCACGTTATTGAAGTGAGAAGAATGTGGTTAAAGAAAACCTTTAATTTTCACACATAACACTTTATACATACGTAACATATGCCCCAAATCTACCAGTCCTGAAAGAAGAACAACAAAAGTCATGGAACTTACACATTGTTAAAACATGTCTGGATTTAACACCCAATCCCATTTTCTTCTACCCAAACCCACTGTAATTGGAGGAATTACAATGAACTGTCTACTGTTTCCTAAATAAGATAATTATGGAAAACGAGATTGGTTGTTACTTGTGCCTCCCCTGGATAACTTTAGTTCCCAATGAAAGCAAATTGGTGCTCGGCACTAAATCTTACTGTTGCATATGGGTGAGAGAGTGAGGGAAGTGGAAAGCATCGCCTTCCACTAAGTCATAAAAGTAAAGCATTGCAGTTTGATCAGCAGAGGGGTTGTTTGAAAGGGAAAGCTGCAGCAGTGGAAGAAGTTTCTTACTGACCAAAGCTGACCATCGGTGAGTGATGTTGGCATTAGTACGTATAGCGATTTCTTCTACTGAGTGATGAATCTGTTCTTGCCACTAGGAAGGCTTGTAGCAAGGTGTTTGAGGGTGAGGGGAGTGGGGAAGACAAAAGTGCTCATCCTGAATCCATTAGCTATAATGAACAGGTACTAAGAAGAAGAAGAAGAAACTGCCACATAACATAAATTACAATCTAAATGAGATATTCATATTTACATAGGCAGTTCCTCGGGCATTCTAAGCTCAGTTCATGGGAAGAAAGTCTTCCAAATGCCACTCATACCACCAGGGATAATTGTAGGACTAGAGGCATCCATGCCATTCCTGGGGAACTGTGCAGTAGGCTTTTAATTTCAGTTTGACTTACATGCTGCTGTCATATCATGGAGACTGCAGTTGCAATTTTGCAGCATAGTTTTTCTTGGCTTATTTTAGAATCACAGAAAGAGTAAGCTTGCAAATCTTTTAATAAGGCAATTACATTCAGACAAAGATTAGATCTCAGAGGCACAATAGATTTTTGCTATAGTATTCAGTATCTTTTTGATATTCTACTGTCAGTAGACAAAGCTGTGAATAGTTATGTGACAAGTCTATTCAGAAGACAACAATGAGGGTCTCCTTAATTGTGTTCACTTGTGTGCCACACAAACCCTCACTTAATTTTTTTTCCCTGTTTTGAAAAATCAAAAAGAAAATACCATTTAGAGTTACAAAAAACACTGTTGAATCTATCTTTAAAATCTGCATTTTGTATTTGTAAAATGAAATGTTGAGATATTCAATCATTTAATTTTTTTATTTGGTAAAAATATCTTGTGATTCATAATGTCAGTCTTAATATAGAAATAAATTACTTGGTATGAAAAAGAACAAATTCCATAATAATCTAAATTTGTTTAAAAGGCTGTGCCTTGGATGAGGGGGTCTTGAATTTGGAAAATTCACATTTTGAGTTCTAATATTGCCAGCCAAAAGGAACAATACGTTATTTAGTTGTTTTATCTGTTTTCCAAATACTCCAACTTACATTATCTTAAAATAATTACAGTAGAAATATAAGATGTATGGTCAATTTTAGAAATCCTAATTTTACATTAATATGTCAACTTTTGGAGAAAGAAAATCATGTTCTTATGATTTAATATTTTGTTAGTTTAATTAATTAATATTCATGAATTAATTATTAGAAATCAAGTACGGGGGCACTAAAATATAAGTGACTGTGCTTGAAATGAATGCGCTTACAAGAGAGATTGTGCATCATGAATAATCCAAGTAGGACGAATGAGGTCAGAGTGCTCGTCCTTTTGTGTGGGAAATAATGGGAATCAAATTCAAGGCAGCATTCAAGCTAGGCAGTCACTTACTACATAGCTTGGGTTCTAATCTTGATTTCCTAGGTAATGTTTTTGCACTGTAGTTTCATTTAATCTTTTGGCTTCTGTCACTTCTACAATAAAAACAAAATAAATGCCCAACATAAGCATAGAATAGAAAACAGAAGGGAAAATTTCTATAATTATGAAAGCAGTCCACAAACACACTACTCAGACACAGAAGCTACAGGAAGTTCCCAGAAACAAATTTGGCAGAGTCATATAGCAAACCACGGTAAGAGTGGGATGTCTCTAAGGTTCTAAACTAATAGCCAACCAACCCCAGAAAGGTTACAGGTATAACTTGATTACATGATCTTCAAAATAAACCTTTAAAATTTTGTTTGTTTTGCATGCGTGTCTCTGCACCACTGTTATACACGGTGCCTGTGGACGCCAGAAGAGGGCATTGGATTCCCTGGATGGAGAGTTGCGTCTAGTTGTGAGCAGCCATGTGGATCCTGGGAATCTAACCCAGGTCCTCTGGGAGAGAGCAGCAACTGCTCTTCACTGCCGAGCCATCTCTCCTCCTTTTGAATTTACAAAATTCTAATGAGTCAGTGAGTTTGTTAAATTTACACTAGAATGACTTTGCTGTGGGAACTTCAGCGTCCGGCTCCCCCTATTGGGCAGCAATCACATTCTGTGGAAGAGAAGCCAAAGGGGTTGTGTACTATTCTAGATTGTCTTGCTCCTAGAGTCTGATAGGAGAGAGGCTGGGTAGGCAGGACAGCAGTCTTCAGGAGTGTAAAGTAGCTGGTAAAGTCTTTAAGGAAGTAGCCTCTGGATTGTACTAACACTCGTAGTGATCATATCTGCTTTTTTTTCCTAGCCACTGTTTTGATATGCTATTTACATATCACATATAATAGGAGTGTTATCACCAAAGTTAAGACAACCAAGAACAGAGTATGTCTTCAAGAAGTAACAGCAGCGGATGGGGTTAGCAGTTTAACCACCATCACCACTAACAAAAAGTCATTCTCTTTAACCTGGCTGACTCTATATTTTCCAAGTGCCTACAGTCATTTGTATTCTATCAAATATTTTATTTGACACTTGGAGCTTTTAAAACAATTTATTATTGCTTGTATTTTTCTCTCTCCTGGATAGGATTTAATAGCTGTAGCCTCATGTACAGCAGCTACTTCTAATTTTAGGAATGATTGGATTTTTTCCTCATTTTTCAAAAATTGAAAACAGATTATTTTCTCATATAATACACCCTGACTACAGTTTTCCTTCCTTCCTCTTCTCTCAGTTACTACCAACATGCCCTCTCCTCAGATCCACTGCACCTCTGTTACTTCTGTAGAAAAGAGTAGGCCCCCAATAGACCACAGGCAAACAGGACAAAACAAGATACAATAAGATAAAGCAAAGCCCTAATATTGAGCCTGGATAGGGCAACCCACTAGGGGGAAAAGAATCTTAATAGTAGGCAAAAGAGTCAGATATATACGTCCTCCCACCTTTCAGGGTCCCACAAAAACACCAAGATAACAGCCATAACACATACATGGAGGGCCTGATGCGGACCCATGCAGGCCCATGCTTGCTGTTTCAGTCTTTGTGAGGCCATGTGAGCCCTGCTTAGTTGATTGATGGGCCATGCTCTCCTGATGTTCTCCATGCCCTCTAACTCCTTCAGTCTTTCCTCCATGTCTTCTCTGGGCATCCCAGATCTCCTGGGGGGTGGGGGGAACCCAATGGTGACCTCCAATTTAGACTTTCTCTTCTCACAAGGCCTGGTTGTAGGTCTCTGCACCCACTCTCATATGCTGCCAGGAAAGCCTCTCTGATGATGAGTGGACAAGGTACTGAGCTGTGAGTATAGCAAAATTAGGAATCACTTATTTTTTTCTTTTGCCAGTTGTTTGGTTCTAGTCTACATCTCTGGGCTATCCAGTTTCCAGTTCCTGGCCATCCAGGCCATGGCATGTCTGGGCTTCCTCTTGTGGAGTGGACCTCCAGCTACACCAGGCATTGTTTGGTCACTCCTTAAAAGGACTGGTGTCACCATTGTCTCAATCCATTTCATACATTGCCAAAGGTGAATCCCAAAGCTGCATCCACCTTCGTTTTCTGAAAACATTGAAAGCTAGGACAGACCATCCTTCATATGAGAAAGGCTATCCATGAGGGCAAACCCACACCCTATGGCAGCAAGAATTAGTTCTCAAGAGCCTGCTTGTACCCTCCAGTAGTACAGATTTTTTTAAGACAAATGTACAGGGTTGGAACTGACCAAATGACTAAGGAGGCCATTCCTTGAACAGGACTATGTAAATTATGTGTATCCCTTGTTTCTTTCTCCCAGTACATGTTTAAATCCACAGCTTATGACACTACCTGAAGACAGACATACAGGTCCTCATCCACCCTATGCATTACCCATGATGTGGTCACATTGATCAAGCTTTCCTTATTTGCTGTTGTCCATTACACATCTCGTTAACTGGGATACTGAGAGGTGGCCAAGTTGAGCTTGGCCAACTTTCAGAGCTGGGCTGTTGCCCTAAAATTCTTGTTACATGAGGAATAAAAGGAATATGGACCAATTCCACAATTTAAATTTATGTGAGCCCTCATTTATAGGTTATTTAGTACCATAAAAATGTAGACATAAACACACATATGTAGACATAAACACACATGTACAGAGTTCATATATGGCCATACATGAATAGGAAAACCCTCCCACAAAGGTCTTACAGCCTTCATTTAGGTGTATTGTTTGCAAGTTTTTTGGCAGTTTACTCTTTTTTATTAAATATTTTTTATTTTTTTACATATACATTTATATTATTACACACACACACACACACACACACACACACACACACACACACTAAACTGCCTATAGCAAGAAGAACCATGAAGCAATCAGGAATTATATAAATTTTATATTCTTAGTGTTTTGGCTATTTGTATTTAGCAGCCTTGGAGGAAACATCTTTCCTATCTTGGTGCATCTAAAATTCTGAATGTAAATAAAAATCTATCATATCTCATCATTACCAACTTAAAACATTTATCTAGACCTAAAAACATCCTAATCTCTAAACAACTAAGCTTAATTGTAAAACTAGACTATCTGGTCTTCAACTCCATCAGAGGCTTGAGAAGGAATAAAATTGATTACCTGCAGGCAGAATTGAGGGCCAAACTCTGCCAAGACAGGTTAAGCAAGTCCTCAACAGTTCCTGCCTCACAAATATGTCTGTCAGATATACTGGGCCAGAAGTCTCAAGATGATGCTCCAATGTTATAGAGACTTTTGAGTGACTGCTCAGGCAGCAAACTGTCTCTGTCATCTTCTCATTTGGAAAGCTACTAATCTGGCAGTTTACTCTTTGTGAGTGGTATGCTTATTTTTGTTTTTACATAATTTATTCAAATTGCATCCCAATTGTTATCCCCTAACTTGTGTCTTCCCATTCCCTCCTCTTTCCCTCTTTCACCCTATTCCCCTCCTCTAGGTCTGTGACAGAAGGGGACCTCCTCCCCGACCATATGATCATAGCCTATCAAGTCTCATCTTGGTAGTCTGCTTCCCCTTCCTCTGAGTGCCATCAGCCTCCCCACCAAGGGGAAGTGGTCAAATAGGGGGCACTAGAGTTCATGTCAGATTCAGCCCCTGCTCTCTACACAACTGTGGACAATGTGCTGTCCATTGGCTAGATCTGAATAGAGGTTCTAGGTTTACTGCATGCATAGTCCTTGGTTGGTACAGCATTTTGTGCAGGCCCCTCTGGGTCCAGATCCGCCAGCTTTGATGGTCTTTTTGTGGGTTTTCTGGACCCTCTGGGTCCTTCTGTCTCCCTATTCTTTTATACCACTCTCACCTGAAGTCCCAATAGTGAGTCCCAGCATCTGTCCCAGTGCCCCACTGAGGGAGTGCAGGGTAGCTCAGTCGGTAGAGCATGAGACTCTTGTTTGCAAGTTTTTAAAATTTGTTTTTTCACTAGCATGAATTTTTATTATAATTAATATTTTTTCCTCAGCAAGACTAGGCACATCTTCTCCTATTGAGAGTTGATGGGCACTCAGGAGACAGAGACAGGTGGATCTCTGCGAATTCTAGGCCAGCCTGGTCTACAAAGTGAGTCCAGAATAGCCAAGGTTACACAGAGAAATCTTGTCTCAGAAAACAGAGAGAGGAGGAGGAGGAGGAAGAGGAAGAGGAGGATGAGGAAGAGGAAGAGGAGGAAGAGGGAGAAGGAGGAGGCTCCTTCAATCCTTCCTCCCACTCTCCCATAGGATTCCCCAATCTCTGCCTTATGTTTGGCTATGGGTTTAGTACGTGGTGTGTGTGTGTGTGTGTGTGTGTGTGTGTGTGTGTGTGTGTGCGCGCGCGTGTGCGTGTGTGCGTGTGCGTGTGTGTGTGTGTGTGTTTGTGTGTGTGTGTGGTGTTTGTACATGAACTGCAATGCCTTCTCAGGCCAGCTGTGTCAGATTTCCTGGAGCTGGAATTACAGGTAGTTAGGAGCTGTCCAGTGTGGGTGCTGGGAACCAAATTTGGACTCCCTGGAAGAGCAGCTCATGTTCTTCACTGGTGAGTCATCGTTCCAGCATCCAACTTTGCAAGCTTTTAAAGGTATGCTACTGATGTGGTGCTTTCTCCACAGAACTAAGCAAGTCTTAATCCCAAGCCTGCCCTTCCAAAGGTATGGCGGTCAGCAGACATCTCCCTCAGACAAAGCTTCACTAAAAGAGAGCAAAGGGTCAGAAGGTGAAGCTTGATGAACAGATTTAGACCTAAGGCAATGTCTTTCTCTCTAAAAAGCTAAAGAGCAGAGAGTGCCCAGACAAGGAGAAGTGTCTACAAACAAACATGACAGAATAGAACCTCCCCCAAACCAGACACGACAGAACACACCCCCACACACGAACAAGCAGACAAGCAACACAACAACCAATGAAACAAGCTGCAGCCCAAATAGAAATGCAAGTAATTAATAGAAGTGAGAGAGCTCTGGTTTATAGGTATATAAAAATGATCTAAAATTCTTTTGCACATCCCATGGCATCATGATATAACTCAGGAAACTCCACTGAGTTTTCAACCCAGTCTTTTTTCTTTTTTTTTTTTTTTAACTGCAGGGAGTATAGAGAGCATCAAGATCCCTTCTGCTTCTAAGCACTATCTTTAACAGTCTTTGCCTTCCACACAGAATTTTGTTCTGCTTGGTGATTACAAACAAACGAACAAACAATAGGAGGTAGGTATTAAAGAAGTAAGAAAAGTCAGACCAGAGAAGCACAGGTTCCAGTGTGAGATTAGTTCTGACACAACCTCTAACATGTTTTCTCATTCTTTAACGTTTTGGGGTATTGTTACAATTTCCAATTAAAAAAAAATTCTTGTTTCTTTTTACATTTTTTTTTGAAATCAGCAATATAATTATTTTTTCCTTACATGTTTTTAAATTCCAATTAAAGCCAGATGTTTATTATGACTTTTAGTTTTCTGCACTAGAACTTATAGTTTTGGGTGAATAAAAATTGTGAGTGTCAAATATCCCACTTTTTATTAAGTCTTATACCTTAAATAAGGCTTTAATAAACATAAATGAGATGGAGTACCAGTGCTAGTTTGCTCCACATACTTCTATGTTAAATTTCTATTTCCCATTTTAGTGTCTCTGCCTTTCCTGAAAGCAGCAACCTCCTGCGCCGGCTGGAGCGATTTGTGTTTTAAATTAGATGTCGGTGCTACTCGTGGGTTGCTCCTTTGAGTCTCACTCTCAGTTTTAGTTTTTCTCCTATGTGTCAGGTTCATCTTGCATGCGTGTGTGAGAACATAAGAGAGCCCAAGCTACCTGATCCGCCAGTCCGTTTGCATGCCTTCCCACCTAGAAATAGGGTATGTTGTCTTGGCTAGCACCGTGGCTCAATTGGACATGCTGGGGAGATCTGACATCACCCTGTTGAGTTGGAGGGAACTAGTGCTTCTGAAATTAAGTTTTCCTATGATCAATCCCTCTTTGAATTTTACACTGAAAAAGGGACGGTTTCAATAAGTAGGAGAATACACTTGACCTAGAGTGAGCTGTTCAAGGCATGGTAAAACTGAAAGGTGAAATGCTAAGGACCAAATGCTCAGGCCAAATACTCCAGAAACAAATGCTCAGAAGTAGATAAAGGCACCCAGCAAAAAGCTCAAAATAAACTAATGGATCTCTGACCAAACTAAGGGAAATCTGAGCCCCAGAAATAACCTGTCAGTTTCCACCTGATGAGGGAATGGAAACCAGGAGGCACAACAGGCCCATAACCATATGAGTGAGAACAGATTGTTTCCTAGTGCACCATGTTGGGGCAGCAAAATGGTTGGTACAAAACACAGCTATCGCTTGTAAGTGAATAGGAGTTCATTTTGGCCCAAATATGTGTGTTTGTGACCCAGAAACAGGATGCCCCAAACAACACATTTCAATGTGGAAGTGGCTGGAGAGTGAAAATGGCTTACTGAGACACCTTCCAATCACACTAGCAGGGATACCCAATAGGCAGGTTGCAGCAAAACAGGAAAAACTCTGCTACAGTTTGCAGATGCTGCCTGATGACATGCTTAACTTTTAGGTTGGTGGAAGGTACTAGTTTGCTAAGAACACATTCCAAAAACTTTCAGGAGACAGTCAATAATCTTATATCAGATACAGAGGTACAACAATAAATAATGTTTAAGCAGATCAAAAGAAGCTCAAGATTTTTCCTGTTGTTGGTTTTTTGTTTGTTTGTTTGTTGTTGTTTTTTAGACATGATTTCTCTATGTAGCCCTGGCTCTCCTGAAGCTCACTCTGTAGACCAGGCAGCCGTGAACTCAGAGACCTGCCTGCTTCTGCCTCCTAAGTGCTAGGATTAAAGGCATGTGCCTCTACCACCCAGCTGGGCTAAGATAATTTGTCTCAGGCTCTACAGTATTCCAATTCTCTGCAATCACAATTTTCTTTCTTTCTTTCTTTCTTTCTTTCTTTCTTTCTTTCTTTCTTTGTTTTTCTTTTTTTGTCTTTTTGAGACAGGGTCACTCTGTGTAGCCTTGGCTGTTCTGGACTCACTTTATAGACCAGGCTGGCCTTGAACTCACAGTGATCTTCCTGCCTCTGCCTCCCAAGTGCTGGGATTAAAGGTATATGCCACCACGCCCAGTTACAAGTTTTTTTTCAATCACAAGGTTTTGATCAACTAAGATTGTAGCCTCATATATATGTATAATATATATTATGTATATTTTCTCTATATATTTCTTTATGCAGTAAATATGTAAGAAAGAAAGTTATTCTCTTTAGCTAGGCTGATTTTATAGGTATTAATCATAAAATTTAGTTGACTTGACTTTGAGATTGCTACAGTAATCTCTGCTTCTATGTGCTTACTGGAAGCTCATCACGAAATGAGCTCTGGCCAGCAGCAATCAAATCACAATGCTGTACTGTGCTCCTAAGAATTATAAAGAAAACACTGCAACTTTTTAATTATTAATGAGCAAATTAATATTCATAATCCTGCTACAAGGACCCAAAATGTTGTTATATTCTTTTTAAGTTATTTTCTTCTGCAGTAATGCAGTTAGATTACTCAAAAGTAGTCTCTTACAAGACCTAAGTTTGTCTTGCTAGTGTCATTAATACAGATTTGTGATGCACATTAAAACTCCACAAAATGTTTGATATTTACCATACAAAATCTTAATGCACGTTTTCAGCATTAGGTTCCACTTCTACAGAGTCTAATGAATAAATAAATTCTTTATTGACTTTGGCTCAAATGGCAAGGCTATGTGAGCTGGGGAATAACCAAACGCTGGCAAAACAAAAGTGAAAAATCAATAGCGATTGATTATTTAAACTTGAAATTTCAGGGCACTCAGAGAGGATTTATTCTAAGCCAAGCCCCAGTAGGAACACTCTTTGCATCCATCTGATTTGTAAACTGTCTCCGATACTTCATCCTACACAGTTAATTTGCAATGAGAATCGCCGTTTCACATGTGGGTACCTAATTTGTTGATGAATTTTATATAGTCCTTGTGATTTATTTTCATTGGTATGCACATCAGTGTCTACCCAGCTTCCACTAGTTTTATCTTTTGAGTTCTGGCAGGTGCTCTTCTCTTCAGCACTTTCTCCAGGTGCCTTTTTTCATACTCACCTAGAAATCCCTTCAGGACTCAAGCAGCTCTGAGGTGTAGTCATATTGGATCTGTGGGAAGAGGATCACTCAGCTGATTTTAGCATCTACTCAACTGGAAAGCGGTGAACTGTGCATTTTGTGTATTATGCCTGCCCTTGGGGAGAACACACGACAAGTCACAGTACTCCCGGAAATAGAGTAGCTGGCAGATGCTGGAGGTGAATCAGGGGGTGACTGCCAACCGGTACATTCGCTCCACGAAAGCATGCCTGTTTTTATAATACCGCACTTAGGACTTGGCAGGCTTTGGTAATCTGGCTAGATAGCCAAAGCTAGTCGGATTTGGGTTGCTCAGAAGAAGTATCTTTTAGACACTGAGACTAGTTAATAAGCTGCGAGAGGCCGCACTCACATTCGCCATTACAAGATGGCGCTGACATCCTGTGTCTCAAACTGGTAAACAAGTAATCTGCGCATGTGCGAAGGAACTTTCCACTTGTTGTGCTCTGCCTCTCCCGTGGCGTCATATCGCCTGATGAGTAACAGCCAATCAGGGACTGACACATCCTAAGCGGAGAACAGTTTCCTATATAAGGGATGGGTTTCTGCTGTTTGGGGTCTCCATTTTACTTGTCGTAAGCTTATGCTCTCCCTCTTAAGACGCATTAAAGCTTTACTGCAGAAGGATCCTGTGTGTGCAGCGTCGTTCTTGCTGGCGAGACGGTAACACGAGTCACAATAAGCTATTGAATTTTCCAACATTTTACCTATTTAATTTTTCAATAAATCCAGTGGACCCCCAGAAAAATCACCCTTATAGAATGTTGTCGTCTGTGTTGTTATTGTCATCATCGTTGTTATTGTCATCATCGTTGTCGTCATCATCATCATCATCATCATCATCATCATCTTGTGTTGGGGGTACAGCAAGTGAATGAAGGCATACATGTGACACAGAATGGAATAGTGGAGTAAGTTCTCTACTTTCACTGTTATGTGGCTTCTGGAGATTGACCTCAGAGCCTCAGGCTTGAAGTCTGCAAGTGCCCCTTACTTAAAGAACCATCTCACCATCCTCTTAAGCATGAATTCTAAAAATTAGGGATGTTTGGTTTATGATACCATTATGATCCTGACACTTGTAAATATTTTACTTTTAGCACAGATACTATATGTAATATATAAAATAATTTGAAGTAGAAAGTTTCCCAATAAATTATCTAGCTCCTTATAATCATGTTTATGCTTTTTCCCAGAGAGAATCTATTTATTGATATTATATTGAATGACTTATGCAATTGTAAAAAGAGTAATCGTTTTTATGGACTTTATTTAGTGTATCTATTAAAATGTTTTAACTAATTTATCCATAAGATATTTTGTTGGCTCAGCAGAGCTTGACAATCTGAATTCAATCAACTTCATTTTAATTCCCAATATCCACATGGTAGAAGGCGAGAACTAATTTGGCAACGTGTCCTCTGATATTCACACGTGCAGTAAGGCATGTGGTGTGCACTGGCACAAAAGCACTAAATAAATGTTTTTTTTTTTTTTTTTTTTTTTAATAAAGAAGACATTTTGTCAAGACAAATGATAACTAAGCTATGTACTGGCCTTCAAAAAATAGCTTATGAAAGAAAGTGGCTCATAAATTACAAGAATAGTTCATTCACCAATGGTACTAGACTTACAATTATTATAAGGAATGTAGGGGCTTGTAGTCTTAGCACATTTTTCTGTGACCTTGTAAATTAATTATAAAAGTCAATTAAAAGCTGATTAATCACTTTACAAACAGCTTATTGAGGCAGGAAGATTATATTATGCTATATATGTAATTAACCTTTAATAAATCTAGACTAATATTACAGGGGAGAAAGATCTTAGAATGCAAGCTTCTCCCAGTATTTTTTGAGAATTGTCCCCAGAATCCTTAATAAGACAATTTAATTGAATATAGCTTTCCCAGCTATATTCTCTACCACCCCTTTCAAAAATTTTGTCTTTTTCGTCCTCACATTTCTGTGCTCCTGACCATACTGTTTTTCCTGTATGAATTTGTCCCTTCTCCACTAAAAATTCCAAAATGTATAAACTTTTATTTTCTCTAGGAAAAAAACTCCTTAAATTACACCAAATAAGGTAAAAACATCCTTTGTTTCTTATCACCATTATGGCGTTTCCCCCACTTTGCTGCTATTACTTGCCTCTTTTGTTTCATGATTAGAAAAGCAGAATTCATTCATATAATTTTAGGCTCTAGCATGGAGTACCCTTTCAGGAAATATTTTCTCATCTGATATGTAGATGAATTAACAGTATTTAATTGGGTTAGAAGGAACACCCAGAATATGATATAAACAAAAACTAAACAAGATGTTTTATCTATTTTTTTTTTGAGAGGGAGATACACACACACACACACACACACACACACACACAAAGAGAGAGAGACAGAGACAGACAGAGAGACAGAGAGACACTTATATATCATCCTATAAGGAGGGGCTGGCCTTGAACTTACTTCGTTTATGCTGGGGACCCAACACAAGGCTTTGTGCATGCTTGGCAAGTGCTCTACCAACTGAGCTATGCTTTCCCTCCTAACATGCAGAGTAGGAATCTGAGCTTTTTACATAAAAAGAAAGTACCGACACAAACACTCTGTTACTGACACAGACATAATTCTCTAGTTTATGAAAACAAAGTACATTGGGTAATGGTAAGCTGGACTTAGGGGATGAAGTCAATGTGAAGACAAGTGAGGAAAAGTATCTTTTGCTTTGTACGGGGAGCACTGATAGGAGAACAGGAAACAGCCCTTAACCTGCTCAAGTCCTGTGTGCTGTACACTGCTGAAGTCTTATCACGCTCACTGCCTTTAAGCAAGGAATGCATATGTTTGATATAGTAAAACTCATCCCCCTGGCAATGAGCAGACACCTTGGTGGTGGTGGTGTTTTTCAGGGGCAGAACACACAGAGCACTCCTTTGTTCATCCTAGCTTGATGCCTGGCTTGGTGGCCAAATTTATCTCATGCCTAGGACTCATAAAAAAATCAAATTAAATAAGATCAAATCCAGGCAGCGCAGTGCAGGAGGAAGAAGACAGACAGAGAGCTGCAGACTACCATGTCTCCTACAGACTTTCCCTCCAGCGCATGGCACAGGCTGGCCATGGACACCTACTTGCCTCTACACCACACAGCATGGATGAAGTGTGTTGCCCAGGGGCCTGCCAGCCACGTGTCCAGCCTGCAGTAGGAGCCACCACAATGTGTGAGCATGTGGTGGTCAGATGGGAAAGAAAGAGAAGTGGAGCAGCTTGAGCATCGTGAAGAGAGATGGAATTGGAGACTCCAGGGTGGAGAGGAGTAGCATGCTTTGAGTGGCTAGCTTCCTGTCACCTGGGGACATGTTAAGGTCACCACCCGAGCTGCCACCGAGGGCTATGTCTGAGTGTGCAGCTGCACAGTGGCAGGGGCCAGTGTCAGTGTCCAAAGCTCATCTTACTACTAGAGGATGCCTCTGGTCAGGGCAGCTGGCAGACATGTGCATGTGCAGAGGCTGTGTGTAACTGGTCCTGTCCCACACTGGATAGGCACTCAGGAGAGCTGGCCCCATCTCTGACCCATGACAACACTCCAGAGAGCAGGCCCTGCAGCTTGTGCAGGCAGCACAGTGGAGCTGGACTTGGTGGCAAGGTTGTGGGTGGGCCAGCACTGAGAGGATGAGTATAGGGGAGTTGACCCTGTCACTTGTCTGACGTAGTGTGGCATGTGGAAAGTGGTGATTCCTGCACCGCTTGCCCCTCACCACTTTTGGCACTCGGGAATGCTGCCCACAGGCTCAGGAGCTTGGGAAAACTATCCCTTTCCCTTACCAGATGCAGCTTTCAGGAGAGCTGGCCCTGTACCTATCCTGGAGAGCTCAGGAGAGCTGACCCTAGTGGGAGGAAGTGGGGAATGGGAGAAGGTGGGAAGCAGGAGAATCACCCCTGAGGGTGAGATCTAGGGATTGTTGGCACCACCACTTGTCTTCTGTGAGGTAGCATGAGTGTGGGGGTGATGTCTGCTCTGCCACTCCCCCAATCTGTCACCACTTGCAGTAGTTGGAAGAGCTGGCCTTGGGGTCATGAGAGCAGGAGAGCTGTCCATGTCCCTTGAGGGCTGCAGCACTCAGGAGAGCAGGCCTTTCTCTTTGCCTGGGCAGCACAATAGTACTGGCTCTTGTTGAAGGGGAGTCAGTGAGTCAGTCCTGAGGACAGAATGAGAGAGAGCTGGCCTGACACTCATCTGCTGTGAGGTGGCTTGGGTGCTAGGGTAATGCCCTCCCCATTTCCCCCTTGCCACCTGCAGTAGTCAGGAGATTTGACCCCAGGGTCATAAGATTAAGATAGCTAGTACTGCCCTCCCATGGATGTAGCACTCAGGAGAGAGGGCCCTGCATCTTGTCTGGCTGTGATGGTGAAGGCATGGGCGAACCAGCCCTGAGGGTGTGAGAGTGGGAGAGCTGGCCCAGCCCCTCACAGGCTGTATCACATGGGAGAGTAGGCCCAGAACCTTGACTGACTCTGGAGGTGCAGGTGAACTGGCCCTGAGGGCATGGGTGTTGACCTTATCTCTTGCCACAGCAGCATTGGGTGGCCTAGCCAGAGATATGCTGGGGAGCTCGCTCTGGTGGTGCAGATAAGGGAGAGCCAGCAGGCTGACCAGCTCAGCTACCACCCAGGCCCAGATGCAGGGCTCTGAATTGGCTGACCCCAAAATCTATTATCATCTGCAAATGGTTGGGACATGTGGAAAGGCCAGTTCTGCTGTTCCAAAGGTGCGAAGTCTCCATGTCACAGGGCAACAAGATGATAACTGGGAGGAGTCTTCATGAGGATCCAATATTGATGGCATCACAGAAGCCAGAGATCTTGCACCAGAGTAAGGATTCATTGTAATAAACATTTGCAAGTGAAGATATGTGGATGGCAGGCCATACTATGGGACACTGTGGCGTACTACAGCTTCTGTGATGAGATGTTTTCTATGCTTTTTTGTTGTTTTTGTTGTTTGTGTGTGTGTGTTTGCAAGGGTGATGGCTGGATATGAGGGAACAGGAGAGAAGCAGTACTGGGGTGCATGATATGATCTGGTGTGATATGAAACTTACAAAGAATCAATAAAAAGTGTTAAAAACAGTAAAACTCACATTTATTGGTAAATATTCGTTGTTATCCACGGACGTTGATAATTGCAATAAATCCAAGAGATTTTTCAGATGTCCATAAGTTATTCATTTTTAAATATAACATTAAGTGGGTAAAGGCTAATACATTTGATCTTTCATTCATTCTGAAATTGTTGGGAACCTCTTCATTCTATAGTTGTTGTTTGAAAGTAAACATATAGGGGCTAGAAAGTTGGCTCAGTATTTAAAGGCGCTTAATGCTCTTTCAGAGAACCCAGACTTGATTTCTAGCATCCACATGGTGGCTCACAACCATCCAGAACTTCAGTTCCAGGGGTCCAATGCTCTCTTCTGCCCTGTGTTGGCACCAGGCACAAACATAGACATACAAGCGTATAACACTCGGGCATATAAAATTAAACAAACAAATCTATAAAAGAAAATTAAAAGTAGAAAAGAAACATATAAGTGCACCTATACATAGTTGGATTTGGGAGGATGCACATATTCATGAAATGAGTAAGTCTGATGACGGTATATGCCTTGTCTTCTTGTAGCTAGCTTGTTTGGCCCTGTCTGGTTGATATTCCTGGGAGGCCTGTTCTTTTCTGAGGGGAGGTGGAGGGGGGCGATGAATCTGCTGGAGAGGGGAGGTATGGGGTAGGGTGATACTGCGGGGAGGGGAGGAAAGGGAAACTGGTCAGGATGTAATATATGAAAAAAGAATAAAAATAATACTGATCTGAGTTGTGTTTGCCCTTCTGTTACTATTTACCTCTTTGATTGGAAGGAACTTCTTTTTTCCCAAGTTGGTAGAATCATTCTGACTTTTCATGCATTTCAATTTTGAGCATTAAGCTTTTAATCAGTATTCTAACAGGGTTAGTATTTTCACAGAACACAGTTCTCGGTAAATTTCACAGAATGAAGCTTCTCAATGAATGTTTGAAAATACAGCCTTACTGAGGAGTTTCAACAGGGTAGTGATAAATGTGCTATTTATAATATAAACAATATTCACGTTGTCTGTTAGGCAGCACCGGAGTCTAGATCAAGTTTTCTTCTGAAACTTTTAAGTATGTATTTATGTATTTATTTGTATGTTTACACACAATCAAATAACTTTCTTCATGTATTCTGAAGTAGTAAGAGATGCTTCGTGATAACTGTGAGTCCTAACTAAGAAAAATCACCTCAAGCATTTTGAAAAAAACAGTCTGTTTTTTGAAGCAGTGTGTAAAATGTCCAAGAATATTTATGACTACAACAATTAAAATTAGTAATTTGAAATTCTAAGGAATAGAAAAAATCATGAGCAATAAGGACAAATTACAATAAAAATATATACCATTCAATATGAAATAAGTGACACACCAGGTGAAAAGGAGTTTGGAGGACCTAGGCCTGGAACATAGGCGTATAGTCTAAGCTGCCCATTAGGTGAAGGCTGGAGAGTCACAAGTTCAAGGCCTGCCTGGGATAGAGAGAGTTCAAGGTCAGTTTGGGCCACTTAGCTAGACCCTGTCTCAAAACAGGGTCTCGGCACACAAGAGCTCCTGGCCTTAATCTGTAGTATTAAAAAATATTTAGGGAACACTTAAAAAAAAATCACAAAAGACAGAAACATGCAAAGTTACATAGGGGATATTCATGAGTTACTGCTAGTTGAATCAAAACTCCAAACTCCAAAAAGATAGTTATGTCTAAGAACTGCACCAAGGCAGAGTGACCTGAAGAATTTAAAACTAGAAAGTTAAGACAAAAAGAGCTGCAAACTAGAACTGGAGGGTGATGCTGCACCGTGGGGCAGTTAATGGCACGATGTTTCTTTCAATGCCATGAACAGTTGTAACATGTAAGGTTCCTGTCCGGCTATCGGCTACTGTGTGCTGTTACAAGTCAACCTGGTACAGTGTCATGGAATATAGAAGCGTTTTCTTTTGAAACAAAGCTAAGGAATTGGTCCTTTAAAGGATGCACTACAGACGAATTCTGCTACAACATTTTGAAAATTGAAATGGAATTACATCATTCTTAGGGGAAGCAGAAGAGTCTTGTGTGATTGTACTTATTTCCACAATTACTTTGGCACATGGCCACCTCTTGAGAAAAGTGTGCAATGAGATGGATATTTCACTAGGAATTCTACTAGTAAGAAAGGCAAAAACAAACAAACAAACAAACAAAACACACACACACACACACACACACCCTTCCCCCCAAAATCCCCCCAAAAACAAACAAACAAAATCCAGATCAAAGATTATAATCATTTGTTTAACTGCTTATTAACTATCTAATTCTTCCAGACAATAGAATTGGCTGTAATACAGTGGAGAAAATATAAGAATATCAATTATTGCCAGGTGGTGGTGGCACACACCTTTAATCCCAGCATTCAGGAGGCAGAGGCAGGTGGATTGCTGTGAGTTCCAGGCCAGTCTGATTTACAAAGCAAGTCTAGAACAGTCAAGACACACAGAGAAACCCCGTTTAAAAGAAAAACCAGAAGAAGAATATCAGTTATTAATGTAATAATATAAAAGAATATAACAATAAAATCTATATCTTGTCAAACGTGAAAAGCGTGAGGAAAAGACCGCACAGTTGATAAGTCATTCTGTGGGTAGGCAGTGCTGGGGTGCTAACTTACACAGGATGACCAAGAACAACATGCAAATATGCTCAAATTTAAAGGAGGAGCTACGTGAGGTGAGTGAGCAAGTCATGTAGTTCTAGCAGGGAGGAGTACAGGTAAGCACACTGCGATTTACAAAACGCTTTGCACGTCGGTAAATTCACTAAAGTTCTACAACAACTACCCATGCATATAATTTTTATTTATTCACTTATTTTATGCATATTAGTGCTCTATCTGCATGTACACATGTATGCCTGAAGAGGGCATCAGATCCCAGTACTGATGGTTGTGAGCCACCATGTGGTTGCTGGGAATTGAATTCAGAACCTCTATAAGAGCAGACAGTAATCTTAATCGCTGAGCTGAGCCATCTCTCCAGCCCCAGATGGATATAATTTTTAATCTTGTAAGAAAAGTCACTTGGCCACTTGCCTGGTTTTGTATGAAAATCAAATATTGTTAGTTCAGTAAAAATGTCACCACTTTGCAGGTAAGAAAGCATGTCTCCAAGTTCTCTTCTGAAGCTTAAGTGTTTTGGCCAGTCCAATGGGGCAGATAATACTTGGTTGTCTCAAGCTTGGAGACTTCCCACACCTGTGGGAGTGCAAGCCTTGACTCAGTCTACATCACAGGTAGGCATGCTACAGCCTTTAGAACAAATCCCTTCTGCTCTTTTGGTAAGGTGACTAAGCTGAACCATGGATTTGGTAATAATTGGCCTTCAACAGTCAGAACTTGATTCATCATCTTCTGTGAGTTTATTCTTCCATATATGCCCATCTAGAGAAAGCTAATGTATACCATCCCCCATCCCATTGGCTTTCTTTTTCCTAGTTTGCACACCTTCAGTTTCTCCATGCCCATAGCCTTCTGTCTTGATGTACCTAAAGATCTCCCTATTTTCTCCTTATAAAGCTTTTCCATTCCTCTGCTGAGACACAAAGGGCTGTAGGTGACTCTCTTGCTAAATCAGACTATGGATAAATATGCTTCACTCTTCTCAGATGCCTACTTTTATATTTCCAGGCACATCAGAGCTAGCTACCCTCAAGCTCGTACCTCCACAGTATAGAACTTGCAGAGGTGCCTGTCTTTTGCCTCCTTACACTTTTCACCCAGTAGACAAGAGGCCACTTTAAAGTGCTAAATTTGATCATGTCAAGTCTTGGCAAGGGATTAAACCACAATTTAGACGAAAATTCCTATCCCCATCTAAGCTTAAATATCCTATGAGGTCCCTCCCAAACTGCTTCTTGGATATCAGATTTTTAGATTTTTCTCCTTCATCGAGGATGTTTTAACACCAACTTCTACTGTGCCATTGAGTTACAGCTCAGACCTCGATGTCAGCTCTGGAAAGAGGTATTTCCATAAGATCATTCTAAGCCACTCACCCCAAGTCAGTTCCTTCTGTCCCAACCACAACCCTCCTCTCTTCTCTTTTACTATTTCCCCACATTCACCAGTATCTTATTTATTTTTGATTTCTTATTTTCTGCTTTATTCCTGCTTGAAATACTCTGTTTCAGTGGACACTATGTCAGTAATAGCTAGAACAGGAAGATAACACCATTTCCTCAACTTCTCTTTTCTTAAGTCTTTGTTTCTCACAACCTTGGAAGAGGGAAAGAGTGTTGATAGGCTATGCTCAAAATCTGCAGAAGCATGCAGTGGACTTCTCATTTCTTTGAAGAGTATGGCTGTATGTCTTATTTAACTTCCCTGATACTCACCTTACCTTATTCCTTTAATCACTGAAGTATATATAACTAGACAGTTATATAGGAGAACAGTTCTCATGACTTATTACAAACAAAGAAACACTTGACTTGTGCTGGTTAGTTTATGTCAACTTGACACAAGTTAGAATCATTATAGAAGAGGAAACTTCAATTGAGTAACATTTCTACCAGAATTGCCTGTGGGCAAGCCAGTAATTAGCACTTTTCCACGTTCCCTCTATTAGTCCCCATCTTAAAGTTCCTGTGTTCACTTCTCTGGCTGATGCTACAAGCTGTAGATGAAATAAACTCTTTCCAAGTTGCTTTTGCTCATGATATTTTATCACAGCAATAGAAACCCTCACTACGACAGAAATTGGTATCAGGTTGTGGGAGATAGCTGTTGGTGGGAACACAAAGATCCTTCCACCCACACACATCCCAGAAACCCAGAAATTCTAAGCACACAGGATTGTCTCTCCAGCGGGAAAGATGAAAAACCTGTTCTTCCCTCCAGAAAGCTAGGAATTGGAGGTGATTAACAGCTTGGTGGTCTGTGTTATCTGTTGGGCCAGACCATATCAAGCTCTTACAACCAGAGCCAGAGGTGGCTAGTAATCTAAATGACACTTACAGCCAGAGACTGTGCTGCTACAATGAAGACCAAAGGTGGATAAGGGCCCAAGTGTCCTCCACACTATCTGTATGACCTAGACCAAGCCAGAGCCTAGGCCCTTAAGCTAATGCAAGTAGCCTATCTTTAGAACCCATCTACTTAGAAACTGATACCCTTATTTGAGTTTTGGTGTAATTACAGTTTCTCATGCACTGGGGATTGTATTATACCAGGAAGCTTTCCCCAAAATTGTACTGTGTTTTAAATATCCTTGCAATGAACTGCCTCGTATCAGACTCCCCATATCTGATACAGGTTGATGAAGCCAATCTGAACTGAGGTTTCATTCTTCCTTCTTTACAGTTTGCCTCCCGCCTGGACCTGCAGGGTCCCACTCACGCTGCCACCACCTCATCATGTGTTTTTAGGAGGATTATGGTGGAACTGGGAACTTTGGGCTAGAAAATCTATTGAGTGCTTAGAGCTCATGGAACGGTTTTGCAAGAGCTTGGAGATAAAATGCCACGAGCAGTGCATATGATGGAGGCCTAGCCTGTAAAATTTCGCGAACAAAGATTCTATCAGGGGTGTCCGAGTGATATTTTGAATTAAGAATGAATAAAGTGAAAGTTTTGCTTTCCTGGGACACTGGATACTCTTCAGCTGCATATACGTTAGGGGTTTGAGCTTGGTGTTTTTGTGGAACTACTAACAGTGAGATTGGGGGTATCTTTGACTCTCCCTTGCTCTTGGGACCCCCTTTTTTCTTGTGGGTTGCCTCACTCCACCTTTATATGAGGTTTTGCGCCTAGTCTTATTGCATCTTGTTTTGCCCTTTTGGTTGATATTTCTGGGAGGCCTTCTCTTCTCTGAAAAGAAACTGAAGAGCAATAAATCTGGAGGAGAAGGGAGGTCAGGGTGTATTGGGAGGCATGGAGGGGAATGACAATCAGGATATATTGTGTGAGAGAAGAATAAATAAAAGAGAAAAAAGAAAGCAAGGAAGGAAGGAGGGAAGGAAGGAAGGAGGGAAGGAAGGAAGAAAGGAAAGAAGGAAGGAGGGAAGGAGCAAGCAGGCTGAGCAAGCCATGAAGAGCCATCCATTAAACAGCACTCCTCCCTTGGCTCTGTATCAATTCCTGCTTCCACAAGCTTTTAGTTTGTGCCCTGACTTCTGTGGATGACGTCTAAGTTTTAAGATGAAATACACTCTTTCCTTCCCAAATTGCTTTTGATCATGGCATTTTTTTTTTTACAAAGAAATCAAAACGCTAAGACACAATTATTTTGTTTATTTTACATGTGTTTCTATAGCATGATATTAAAGATAAACATTGTCTGACCCCAGATATATTTTTAAAAATTGATATCATGGAATTTCTTCTAAAGAGTCAGAAAAATAGCTCTTCTTCTTAGCAACCTGTTTCTCCATATCTTTTCTTTACACTTTGGCATATCTTTTAAATTTTAATGAGTATGTAGGCTAATGCAGCTTTCATTATGACATTTTCATACAAATATCATTGCTTTTTGCTCCTATTTGCCTTTCCACCTCGCTCCTCCATCTTTCTTCCTCATCTCTTACTTGTCTCCTTTCCTCCCTGGACTGTTTCAACTTTTGCCTCATCCATACTGTGTGTTATACAAGTAAATCTACATTCCTGGTATGAGAGAAAATGTGTGATATTTCTTTCGTCTTTTTTTTTTTTTTTTAATCACTCCTCTCATTCCTACCTCCTTATTACCTTTAGGAGCATTTCTTCCCTCCATGCCTTTTTTCTCTTTTTAGCAACACACACACACACACACACACACACACACACACACACACACACACCACGCTGAAAAACAATTCCCATTCACAGAGCTTCAGGAAAGAGCTAAATACCTATGAATTAACTCAAGCAAGGAGACCTTTACAACAAAAATGTCAAAACCCTAAAGATATTGAAAAATAAATTAGAAGATGGGGAAGATATCCCATGCGCATCGAATGGCAGAATTAACATGGTAAACTTTGTGGTTTGTGTGTGTGTGTACATGATAAATGTATGTATTCAGATGAGTATCATCTGCATACGTGTACATAATGCACATATAAAGGTGTGAGGAACATGGACTGTGTGATTAGGGAAACAGGCATGTAGCTACAGTAAGGTTGAGACATGGCCAAACCCTGAAATTCTCAATCTTGAGACCAGCAGGAGTAAGGATTGCTCCTCCCCGTTCTGTGCTTACATGCCCCAAGAGCTGTGATGCTAAAAGGACTGTAACACTGGAAGAGTTGTACCCAGAAGGCTCTCTCCTTCCGGGCGTTCACTGCCCAGCCTGACTGGAATCCAGCAGACCTGGCTGCCTGGCTAAGCTTTGTTCCTTTGAATCCAGTACCTGTACACATTGCTTCCCAGACACCTCAAGGGGAAGAAGTGGACCCTGGTCTCCAGACCAACATGAGGGGAAATGTCATATCTACTTTCCAAGTTTTGCTTATTTCAACTAGCTAGATGAGCCCCAGTTCTATCCATTTTCATGGAAATGCATGACTTTAGTCTTTATTACAGCTGAATAAAATTGCATTGTGCATAGGTATCGCCTTTGGAGGATTCATTTGTATATTGATGGACATGTAGGCTCACTCCATATCTTGGCCACTGTGAGCAGTGCAGCAATAAACAGGGATGTACAAACGTCTCCGTAGTGTGAGTTTTTTTGGGGGGGAGTGTATACTCAGGAGTGGTGTAAATGGAACACACATAAAATTCAAGTTTTTGGTTTATGATGAATCTTCAGATTGTTTTTTATAGTTGCTGAACTTGTTTCTGTCCCTAGCAAGAGTAAGCATGGATTCTTAATTCCCTTCCATTATTTCTTGTCTCATTGTAGGGTTGCTTTAGACAGTTTGTGTCTTTTGTGATTTCACAAGAATTTTAGGATTATTTTTTTCTATTACTTTGAAGAATATTGTAGGAGTTTTCCTGAGAATCACATGGAATCTGTATATTGTTCCTAGTAATGTAGCCAGGAGATGTCTCCATCTATACAGTGCTTGCCTTGCAATCATGAAGACTGGAGTTCAGTTCCTGGTATACACATGAAGGGTGGGTGCAGGAACAAGCACCTGTAATCCCAGACCTTGGTATCAGATTCTGAAGGATTGATTCCTGGGGCCTGTTGCCCAGCCAGTCTAGCTTAGTTTGCTTCTTCCTTTCTTTTCCCACTCTCTGGGTTCAGTAAGAGCCTCTGACTCAAAAAATAATGTAGAGAATAATTGAGCAAAATATCTGACACTGATCTCTGGCCTACACACTCATCTATTACACACATGCGACAAATCCATATGAACATATATACATCCATATACATAAATTTTACAATATTAATTCTAACTATGCGTGGGCATGGGTGACCTTTCCACTGTATAACATTTTCTTCAATTTCATCAATACCTTAAGATTTTTGTTACAGAAATCTTAAAAATTTTTTTTTATTAATTTATTCTTGTTACATCTCAATGGTTATCCCATCCCTTGTATCCTCCCATTCTTCCCTCCCTCCCATTTTCCCCTTATTCCCTTCCCCTAGGACTGTTCCTGAGGGGGATTTCCTCCCCCTGTGTATGCTCATAGGGTATCAAGTCTCTTCTTGGTAGCCTGCTATCCTTCCTCTGAGTGCCACCAGGTCTCCTCCTCCAGAGGACATGGTCAAATATGAGGCACCAGAGTACGTAAGAAAGTCATATCCCACTCTCCACTCAACTGTGGAGAGTGTTCTGTCCATTGGCTAGATCTGGGTAGGGGTTTAAAATTTACTGCCTGTATTGTCCTTGGCTGATGCCTTAGTTTGAGCGGGACCCCTGGGCCCCTACAGAAATCTTTTAATCTTTCATTTCTTTGGATTACTCCCAAGCTTTATGTTTTTTGAAGCTATTGTGGATACACTATTTTTCTAATTTACTTTGACTAAGTTTACTATTGGTTTATAGAAAAGCTACTGATTTTAATATGTTGGTTTTGTGTCCTGCCACCTTACTAAAATCTAAGATTTTTCTTATGATTCCTTTAGGACATTTTGTTCCAGACTCGATCGTAACACCTAAAAATAGTGGCAATTTGCTTCTTCCTTTCTTACTTGTACATCTTTTATTTGCTTATTTTGTTTGATTTCTCTAGCTAATATTTCAAGCACTATATTAAATAAGGGTTTTAAAGAAATGACTTTAAGTGATACGACTTTCTCACGTACTCTGGTGCCTCACATTTGACCATGTCCCCTGGAGGGGGAGACCTGGTGGCACTCAGAGGAAGGACAGCAAGTAGCCAAGAAGAGACTTGATACCCTATGAGAATATATAGGGGGAGGTAATCCCCCTCAGGAACAGTCATAGGGGAGGGGAATAATGGGAAAATGGGGGAGGGGGGAGGAATGGGAGGATACAAGGGATGGGATAAACATTGAGATGTAACAAGAATAAATTAATAAAAAAAATGAAAAAAAAAAAAAGAAATGACTTTAAGGAAAATATTCTTATTTTTTGAAAATTAGTATGATGTTTTCTCTTTATCTGTTGTATATTACTTTTATTATATGGAAGTATCTTCCTTCTATGCCTAGTTGCTTCAGGGAATTTATCTTTGTTTTTTTTGTAGTGCAAACAATTTCTTTTTTAATTTTTATTTATTAATTTATTCATATTACACCTCAATTGTTATCCCATCCCTTGTATCCGCCCTCTCGCTTTCCCCTTACTCCTCTCCCCTATGACTGTGACTGAGGGGGCCCTCCTTCCCCTGTATATGCTCATAGGGAATCAAGTCTCTTCTTGGTGACCTGCTATCCTTCCTCTGAGTGCCACCAGGCTTCCCCATCAAGGGGACGTGGTCAGAAACGGGGCACCCGAGTTTGTATGAAAGTCAGAAAAGTTTAACAGCCTTGCCTGGAAAATATAGGAAGGGCATTTATCTTAAAGGGCTGTTAAACTTTGTTAAAGATCTTTTCTGTAGAAGTTAAGATGAACATGTAATTTTTAATTTATTTATTTTACTTTACTTAAATTTTTTTTTAAATTAAAAAAATTTCAAACATATACTTTTTGTCCTTGATTCTATGTATATGTTGCTGTATTTCACTCATTGGTTTGCATATGCTGAGCCATGCCAGCATCTCTGAAATAAAATTGATTTAGTCATGGTGTGTGATCTTCTTAAGGTTTTCCTGCATTTGCTTTGCAAATATCTTATTGAGAAAATTTGTATCTGCATATATAAGAGAAAATAGTCTATAGTTTTTTTCTTTACTAGATTTTGGTGTTAGTTTAATGCTATCCTCATATACGGAGTCTGATTGCGCTCCTTCCATTTCTCCACTTAACAAATTTATGGGTATTTGAGGTACTTCTTTAAAAATTGTTAGATTTCGGCAGTGAGTCCATGTGGTCTTGAGTTTTTCTTTGTTGGGAAACTATTTTTGTTCTATCCTCATAGTTTGTTGTGGAGCTGGTTGACTTAATTATAGACTCTTGATGTAACTTTGGTTGACAATATGTATTTAGGAATTGATCACTTCCTGTAGATTTTCCAATAGTTTAGAGTATGTTTTCAAAGCATTACTTTGTGGTCCTCTGTGTTTTGTTGGTATTTACTGTAACCTCCATTTTCATCTGACTTTTATGAATTTTGGTCTTCTCTCTGTCTCTGTCTCTGTCTCTGTCTCTGTCTCTGTCTCTGTCTCTCTCTCTCTCTCTCTCTCTCTCTCGGTTTGCACGTTTAATTTAATTTTTAAAGATCAGATCCTTGTTTTGTTGACTCTTTGTATGGTTCTTTTAGTCTCTGCTCCATTAGCTTCCACTAGATCTTTATTTTCCTCTGTCTGCTGCTGATCCTTGTTTTTGAAGAAATTTGAGAAGCATTATGACGTTACTCTTTGGATATTGCTGATTCATTTTAATGTAAGTTTCAGTAACTATAAGCTTAAAGTTACTTTTCTATTTCCCTGAGGTTCAGAGAAATGGTGCTTTCATTGAAATCTAATTTCTTTACATACCAGAGGCCCCTGCCGGCCACATTAAATCTTGCAGTCTGTGGGTTGGACAGGTTTTCCTATGCTCCCAAGAGACTCCAGATTCTCTATCCTCTCATTTTAGCTGTTTATTTTCAAGTGCGTTGGGGATTATTTGAGCTGTGGGACATGGCACTGAGCTATATAGAGGCAGACCCGTACCTGTACACTTTCAAAACTCACTAGACATTCATCCCCCTCCTACAGAGATGCAGTTATGGAGGGTCAGAGGTCAGAGTCCCCTTTCTACAGCCCTACACTCCACAGAAACAGAATTTGATATGCCTGAAAACCTTATTCTCAGGACTATCATCCTCTAAGTTGTTCTCAGAAGACCTGCTCAACTTCTGGCACCGAGGAAAGCACCATCTCCTTTTGGATACTTCATTGTGTGAACTCAGTCTTCCATAGACAGTGTTTTAGCTTTGTCAGCATCCAGCCCTACTGTTGTAACTGTTGGCTCTTACTATGGGAATATGAAAAGTTCCTTCTAGTCTTCCAGATTCATGAGTGTTTCCTGTCCTCAGACCCCCGAGTAACTCAGCTTAATTAATTAATTATCTTTACATCTAGACTGCAGTTTCTCCTTCCTCCTCTCTTCCCAGTCTTCCCCTTCCCCATGTGCTCCTCTTCCATGTCCTCTCAGAAAAGGAGAGGTTCTGGGCTAGAAGGCTGATGGTGATGCTTCAGCATTATAAAGGAATTTTGGGGAACTGTCCGGAAGCCAATTATCTCTGTCATTTCTATGCTTTTGGAAGCTGCTTGCCTGCACTTCCTATATATTTAGGTAATATTTATTCCTTCTTAAGTCTCTGATGGAGTTGAAGACTAGATAGTTATCATCTCACAGTTAAACAAATTGTTTAGGATAATAGAAATTGATAGATAAGAAAATACTTTATCCAAGGATGCAAATATACAAATGTAAGTCTTACCTAATAATTTTCTTAATTGTTATTATTACATAGAGTTTGTTGTATAAGAGAAAGAGCCTTTTGTTAGTCTAAAAGAGGCAGATATAGGCATTAGGTTATTGTACAATTCAAATGCTGATTTCTGTATCCCCCATATCTGGTTGCAAGCCTTGTTCTGAGAACTTCTTGTCTCAATGTTGTATAACCTCTGCTTCCCAATTGGCTCCTTGTATGCCATTAAAGCAGCTTGCAGCCAGTCACTGAGAAGGGGCAAGAATAGGGCTGGACTTCCTGCCAGGTAGGGGAGGAGTTAGAAGAGTAAGCAGGGGATTCACCCACAGGCAGAGGTTCAGGAGAGATGAAGAAGAGTTGGTTGACTCAAAGAGAAGAACTAAAAAGCAAGTAACTTGGGGATTTTGGCAAAGATGGAGTCAGGATAACATAGAGGGTTAAGAACAGACTTAAACTGCTTAATATTATGTTGTAAAGCTTTATAAACAATTACAAACAATTATTTGTGTTATAGCCAGGTTAAGAGAGAAACTAAGAGAAACAAACACAATTTTATAAAAATGACTTCAACAGGGAGGCCTTCCATGGATATCAATCAGCCTTGGCATGTCAAACTGAAGTAAGGCTAGGGACATTCTCTCCAGGCATGGGGAGAGGGTCCCAATGGCAGGCATCATAACTGGACAGCCCTTCCTGCCACTGTTAGGAGTTGACTTGAAAACCAAGCTACACAAAGGTAACATATGTGTATGTTATGCCAAGATTACCCAGATCATGAGACCCCCCAAAAAAGGCCACCAGGACTCGATACCAATGCAACAAACACAGGGTCCTGTATTATGGGCTCAGAGCTTCAGATCACAATCCTTCCTGATGGAGCAGGATAGGAGAGTGATACCGGAGCTTCAAGAGTAATGGGTTTATAAGAAAAAACTGTAATTAGGGGTGAGGGTTCACAGGGAAGTAAGGAAAAAACCATAAGTGGGAATCGTGAGTCTCAGGAATATCAACCTTCAGACGGGTTGGGTGGAGGCTGGATCTCCAGGGAAGGTTGTGAGTCTCAGGAATGCAAACCTTCAGGCAGGTTGGGTGGAGGCTGGATCGCCAGAGAAGGTCGTGAGTCTCAGGAATGTAGACCTTCAGGCAGGTTGGGTCCAGGAGGCTGAATCTCCAGGGAAGGTTGTGAGTCTCAGGAATGTAGACCTTCAGGCAGGTTGGGTCCAGGAGGCTGAATCTCCAGGGAAGGTTGTGAGTCTCAGGAATGTAGACCTTCAGGCAGGTTGGGTCCAGGAGGCTGAATCTCCAGGGAAGCTGTTTTATCTCAGAGGATCATTGGGCATTAACTGTATCTAATTTTTCTGGTGCAGTTTCTGGAGAGTGATGGCAGGTGTCATTCCCAGAACTCAGAGAGAAGGGCACCTGGAGGACAAGCTCTCATACAGACCATCATTAATTGTGGAATATAAATTACATATAGGATATGGCATTAATTTTGCCCCTACAAGTAGAGAGCCTAGGTCAGTCCCATGTTGGCTTCCTGGTTGGCAGTTCAGTTTTTATTATCCCCCACAGGACCAGGTTAGTTAAATTTGTAGGTTTTCTTGTGTCCTTAACCCCTCTGGCTCCTACAATCCTTCTGCCTTCTGTTCCACAGGATTCCCCAAGCTCTGCCCAAAGTTTGTCTGTGGGTCTTTGTACTTGTTTCTATCAGTTGCCATGTGATGCCTCTCTGATGATGATTATGTTAAGCTCTTGTCTCCAAGTACAACAGAATATCATTAGGAATCATTGCATTGACCTTTTTCCCATTCTTATTTGGTTCTGTAAGGGTCTGAGAATTGCTGAAGAAAGACCCCAGACTCAAGTAGTATGCAAGAACAAAGAACATTTATTCTGCAGAAAATTCCAGCATGCAGAGGTCACCACCTTCACAAGATGGCAACTCTGAGTGGAGCTTGCAGGCTCTTTTTAACGCCAGAAAGGGGAATTCCAGTAAGAGTTTGGTAATCTTTAAGTTGGTTGGAGGGCAGCAAGGCAGTTACATGGGTCAGTCTCTGATTGGCCCTGTCCAGGTGGCCAGGAGACCACATTCTTGTGCCTTGAACATTTAACCACAAATGAGATACCAGACCATATAAGGGGTGCCAAGCACAGACTTGGGACTTTAGTGGCTAACTCCTAGCTGCCCTCTTCTCTTATTGGCTGCCCCTCTGAGTGGCCTACTGAGTGGTTTGGAAATAAAATAACTGGTGGTGGAATCTTTATAAAAGCTGACTTTTGGGTGATATAGTTCTTATAGAATTATTAACCTTGAATGATATGACTATTGAGTTTTAATGGAATTTACTCTATAGTATTCAAAAAAATTGCAACCCAAAGAATCTAAAATATTGGAACAAAAAATTATAATTAACAAAAACATCAACAACAAATCTTAACTTAAAACATGCAAAACCTTCAAGTTGGATTTCATTGAAGAAACTACTCAAATATAAACAGGAATAGGAAAGGACTCTCCACATAGTAACTGAGGACACAAATTACAACCCTGCTGAGATAGCGCCATGGATCTGGTGGGATGGAGCACGAAAGGCTGACAATGACACTTGATGTCAAATGTTGGTAAAACTGAAAATTTCCTGAATGGTTGACAAAAATGCAAGGTAATATTGTTATTAAAACAAACAAACAAACAAAACCCTTTGGCAAATTTAAGAAAAGAGAGGCACCTGTATCATATGAGCCATCTATATTTCTTGGTTTTTAGTTAAAAAAAAAATATAAATAAGTTCATACCATGGCTTGCTATCAAATTTTTATGGAAGCTTTCCCACAATAATCCCAAAATGAAACAAGCTTAATATCCATGGGACAATAAGTACAAAGGCATAGTATGTCATATACATACAATGGAAAATATGCAGAAATAAAAGTGGATGTACTACTTCAGACAACATGGACAAATCTCAAAAGCATCATGGGAAGAAAAGTTATGTTCAAGATACTACATAGTATGTGATTCCACTTTGTTACATTCTAGAAATACAAACTTACAGAGAAAAATAAACAAAACAAAATAAGCAAACAAATAAATAAATGGGTATCAGAGTCTGAGAGTAGACTAGTGGGGACTGTTGACAAATAGAAAGAAAAGGATCTTCCTAGGTGACAGAAATATTCTGATTCTTGATTTTGGATGTGTTTATGTATGTGTACTCACAGTTGTCAGAACACTGTGCCTTTGAAAGATTGAGTCATGTTGTATATAATTATAACTCCATAAGTCTGGGCTAAAAAATATAAATATAGATTTGGCAGCCTACACCTTGATTACAGGTAAGTATTATGTCTCTGAAGATGTTGACAGTGTATTTTGATATTGAGCATGTTTCAGACTAATTCAGCTTATTTATTTATTTTCTTGATTTGATATTTCATAAGCTTGTGGCTTGTTTTTATTGTTTTCTAGGATGTTTGTCTTATGGCTGGCAATTTATACATTTGTCTCAAACACAACAAGGATAGTTTGGTTCTTGCCACTATTTTCACAAATAATAAATTATTTATCTTTATGGTCCACAGACTCTCTGTGGACTTTCTCTTTGATGGCATATGACAAATGTTCTTATATTTTACGTAAGCTCTGTGTACTTTAAAAAAAAAAAAAAAGAATCTTATTGAGTTCTCAAACAGTATTTAAGAACCCCACATTCTTGGTCAAGTGCACTGAGTTATCATTTAGCCTTTGCCTGCACCTCACCAAGCCTGGTAGTATTTTTTAATTTTATTTTATTAATTTATTCATATTACATCTCAATTGTTAGCCCTTCCCCTGTTTCCTCCCATTCTTCCCTCCCTCCAATTTCTTCCCTTCTCCCCTCCCCTATGTTTGTGACTGAGGGAGACCTCCTCTCCCTATATATGCTCTCAGAATATCAAGTCTCTTCTTGGTAACTAGCTATCCTTCCTCTGAGTGCCACCAGGTCTCCTCATCCGGGGGACATGGTCAGAAAAGGGGCACCAGAGTTTGTGTGAGAGTCAGATCTCACTCTCCACTCAACGGTGGAGAGTATCATGTTCATCGGCTAGGTCTTGGTAGGGGTTCGAAGCTTACTGCCTATACTCTCCTTGGCTGGTGCCTTAGTTTGAGGAGGACCCCAGGATCCAGATCTGCCTGTCACAAAGTTCTTCTTGTAGGTTTCCAGGACCCTGTGGGTCCTACTATTTCCTCTTTCTTCCATTATACTCTTGCCTAAAGTCTCAATCGGATAGCCTCTCCTCTGACCACATTCTTGGTAATTAAAGATTTTCATGGTACATATCCCTTGGACTAGTGTTTTGATATAAGTGAGTATATACCATTTGTCTCTTTTTGCTTCTGGGTGAACTCACTCATTATGATAATTTCTAGATCAATCCATTTGTCCACAAATTTCGGGAATTACTCGTTTTTTATAGCTGAGTAGTATTCCATCGTGTAAATATACCACAGTTTCTTAGTCCATTCTTCTACTAAGGGACACTTAGGCTGTTTCCATGTTCTGGATATTATGAATAAGGCTGCTATGAACATGGTTGAGCATATGTCCCAGTTGTGTGTTAGGGCATTTTCTGGGTATATTCCAAGGAGTGGGATGGCTGGGTCTTGAGGAAGCCCTATTCCCATTTTTCTGAGAAAGAGCCAGATAGCTTTCCAAAGTGGTTGTACTAGTTTGCATTCCCAGCCTGGTGGTATTTTTGAGTTCCCCCGACAATAGAATTTTGTAGAAGGTGTGAGAACAAACAAGCTGTGCAAATGAAGGTCCCGTGGACTGGACAGGGCTCCCTCAGGGCCGCGGCTGGCCAAACATCATCATGCTGTTTTGTGTGTTCCTCGAATATGTTTAACTTTCTGAGTGAGAGAGAGACACACAGCTGACTCAAAGTGACTGGCCCAAGTTCACATGATATAGTGAAAGGCACAGAGAGCAGGTCTATCAGACTTCAAACGTGAAGCCTTCCCACCATCTCCTAGAGAAAAGAGCAAAAGAAAGAAATTCTTGAAGTAAAACAAAACAAAATAAAACAAAACAAAAACATGATTGACATTTCTTATACTTTGACTTTTCAAAGACATCATAAAACTCTGAAAAGCCATCTAAATCACACACATTCATGTCCATTTGTGTTAAACTTATGTTATACCCACATTAATCCATACAAGAAATAAGGTTTCATATTCCTCAGCATTTGATTAGTTTTTAAAGTTTTTACGGAATTAAATCAGATTTTCCTGTTAGTAATCTCTATATTCAAAAGACAAGGTGCTGTGGTTTCTATTTGATTTTTATGTTGTTTACTTAAATGCCTCCAATGTTCTTGAAATAAGAACAAACACTTTTTGCCTGTATATAATCAGGAAGATTGAAAATATATAATTTTTCTATAGTTGTGATCACACTAGCCAGTTCAGAGTGTGTTCTGTAGTGTTTGATGAGCTCCGATGTTCTGAGAGGGAAGGCCTCGGCTCTTACCTGTGAGTCCCGTTCTGCACTCCCACCAGACATATTTGTAAAAAATAATTTATCCAAGCCAGGCGTGGTGGCGCACGCCTTTAATCCCAGCACTCGGGAGGCAGAGGCAGGCGGATCGCTGTGAGTTCGAGGCCAGCCTGGTCTACAAAGTGAGTCCAGGATGGCCAAGGCTACACAGAGAAACCCTGTCTCAAAAAACCTCCCCCCCAAAAAAAATTTATCCAACTTTTGTTTGGTTATTTCTATGAAACTTGAAACAGCTATTAACCAGAACATTTTTTTTTTTTTTTTTACATTATCTGGCACCATCAACTAAATTACATAAAGAAAAACTGAATTTCATATCCCTGTGAAGTGGGTGTATTAAATGCCATAGATTTTTCAGATGATTCATTTAAATTAAAATGGTTGAAAGCCTGCTGACAGAATCCAAAAAGAATTTGGCAGTGTGCACCCAGCAGTACAGACTTTGAACAGATAGAATCTTCACAGATTTTATTAACAAGCACTGACCTCCCTTCTGGCTTTCTCCAGTCAATGAAATAGTTGTTACGGGAGATAATGGGGGATCGATGAGTGGGCTGCCTTGGCGCATTCCTGATTACACATGGGTGAAGCATGTTTGAAGGGTACAATTAGAATGAGTTAAATTTATGATAGTTCTGGCTTTTTAAAGTGCTTAGTATGTTCACCCATCCACTCATGCATTCATTTAGTATTTACATATATATTCTGCCTTCCCTCAAGGAGTTTCTAGTATAAAAAGTAAGATATATATGTAAACATAATATAAAACAGACAGTAATTTCACTAAGAGACATAAGCATGAATTTTTAGGCTATGGATTAGTGTGGTCTTTCTGGGGGAAGTACCATAGGTTATATCTGATAGTGATGGTGGTCAGGGAAGGGTATTCAAGTTAGAGAATAGAAGGACTGGCGAGGTGGATAGAAAAGAATCTGTGGGGTGTGTGTGTGTGTGTGTGTGTGTGTGTGTGTTTGTGTGTGTTTGTGTGTGTGGTGAGTGTGCGTGTAATTTGGCATAAAAGAGTGTAATAAAGTAGGATGCACTTTGAAAGTGCTATTACAGGCTGTTTAGGATAAGTAAGTTATACAAGTTAATTGTTAAATCATACTCTTATCAATGCCTAGTCTATTTTTATCGCAAGAGTAAACATCCTAGGTGTAACAGACAGATATAATTCTATAGAAACACAAGATAAAATAGATAAGGTCTTCAAAAACCTCAGAGACATACAGAATATGGCATTTAAAAAATTTTTTTTTATTATTTTAAAGATTCACTGACAATGAGAGAGATTAACTCCTGGCAACACCCAGCCTACCTTAAAGAGGATGATGAGCATCAAAGAACCTCCTTATGGAGATGGCTTCAAATGTGGCAAACAAGCCACTGGGCAAAAGGTCCTCATTTCTACCACAGACAGAATTCTGCCTAAAATTAGGCAAGCTTAGATGCAGGCAGAGTTGACGTTCAATCTCTGCAAAGACTGGATAAGCAAGTCCTCAATAGTTCCTGCTTCACAAATATGCCTGTCAGATATATTGGGCCAGAAGGCTGAAGATGGTGCTTCAATGTTATAGAGAATTTTGGGTGACTGTTCACATACCAAACTTTCTCTGTCATCTTCTCATTTGGGAAGCTGCTAACATGCACTCCCTGTATACCCAGGTAATCAATTTTATTCCTTCTCAAGTTTCTGATGGATCTGAAGACCAGATAGTTTAGTTTTGCAATTAAGCTTAGTTGTTTAGGGGTTAAGATGTTTTTAGGTCTAGATAGATGTTTTAAATTGATAGAGATGAGATATAATAGATATTGATATTCATTCAGAATTTTAGACTCATCAAGATATGAAAGATGTTTTCTTCAAGGTTGCCAAATACAAATAGCCAAAACACTATGAATGTAACATTTATATAATTCCTGATTGTGTCATTGTTCTTCTTGCTGTGGGTAGTTTATTATATATGTGTGTGTAATAATATAAGTGTTTATGTGAAATATTTAATAAAAAAATAAAAATATAAAAAATTTCAGTTTAGCTGTTGTGGATGTGTAATACTTAAGTGAGAGTTGCCCAGTTAGGAAACTGGCACATGGGAGTCCCGCAGAGAAGCAGAGAAAGGCTTCAGCATCTGAACTTGGTCCCACAGTGCTAATGTCATAGAGCACTTTCCCTCTTAACAGAGCGTTGATTTTGTGAATGCTTTTGAATAAATACCTTGAAAATCAAACTATGGTCTTGAAAAGGCTAAAGGCCTTAAAGTTTTAAATCAGATCGTTGGTAAACATTGAAGAGTTTAGTTGTAGATACAAAGACATTTTATCATGTTCTCTCTTCTAACTGACCTTCAATTCATGGCCTCCCAGTCATTGGGTTTTTCTTTAGATTTTTCTAAATATCCAGGTGATGATTTTCTTAATGCATATGACAGTTGAGATCTTTTATTTTGGCAATGATTGTTTATCCAATTTACCCTAAACTTTTATTTAAGAAGGGTAGCTATTTTCTTCCACCATTTCTGGTTATATAAAACTACAACAATTAACATAAAAATGCTCAGCACTCAGAGGGTTAATGCAAGAGGATCCAGAGTCTGAGGCCAACCTGAGTTATGTAGTAAAAGTGTCTAAAAATGAAAGAAAAACAGATAAAAAAGAATGAAAGCTTTGCTATTCTCCCATGCGTCTCTCATCTAGAGTCCCAATAGGATGTCCTTCCCTCTGTCCCAGTTTCCTGGTAAGGAAGGCTTTCGTGGGACATGCTCCTTGGGCTAGTATGCAGATATAAGTGAGTATACCCCATGAGCATATACAGGGAGAGGAAATCCCCCTCAGGAACAGTCATAGGGGAGGGGAATAAGGGGAAAATGGGAGGGAGGGAAGAATGGGAGGATACAAGGGATGGGATAAACATTGAGATGTAACAAGAATAAATTAATAAAAAAATTAAAAAAAAATAAAAGCAAGCAAGCAAGCATGAAGTTGGGTGAGATATGTGAGGGAAAATCCTGAAAGAAGGTGGAGGGTGGGGGGGGTGGATATGGTATAAATACATTGATGAAAGTACCAAGAATAAATTACTCTCACACCTAAAAAACAAACCTAATCAATCATACCAAGCCAAATCTGAGGATAGAAAAGCAATCACCAAATAGTATGATATAAGAAAGCAGTTGATGGATATTATTCAATACTATTTCTCTTAAAAATATATATTCCAGTTATTTTGGAATCATATGTGATACAACATTATTAAGCATTGTTAAGCATTTTTGTCAACAAAACAAATTTAATCAAAGAAATAATAAAAGCAATGAAAATAATATCTAGACCATTGTGCTAGGTTTTTGACTGGGGTATTCAATCATGAGTACTTTTTGCTTTTCAGTCCCTGTAGAGCTGATGTTAGATTGAACCACTTTTATTTCCATGTTCTACTTTCAGATTTTTTGGAAACATGCGTATCGTGTGACAATTTTCTATCTACAAGGAAGAACAATCAGTTCTGAACTAAAGACAGTAGAATTCCATCACAGTGGTGTTTGTGTAAGTGCCATTCCATGGTTTCAGTCATACTCTTAGAAATGGGATATTGTAAGTCATGTGTACACAAATGTAGACTGTAATGTTGGGCAGATGCACTATTCCACCAGATCCCACTGGAGAGCATTCTTGTGTCTATAGCCAGTCTGTTTCTCCAAACCCTCGTTCATTGGTAAGATAGGCTAGCACAGCTGACTTAAGACATAAGCATATGCTCACTTCCCTGATTATTCCCTAATTTGTTATTCTATCTTTTCTGGCCCAATCTTATATCCCTGAAGTCCTTATAAAACTGCTCCTAAACTTATTCCTCTATAATATTTTTAGAATTAGAATATTCACTCATGTTGACGAATCTCTCATTGTGTAGAGGAGGAGCTGCCAGAGGTAATCAACCACAAATAGAGATTTTTGTGTCCTTGATTATCTCTTGAAGTTACTATTGAATTATTATTATTTTTTTAATATTGAATTCTTAAAGATCCTCCATCTTTTTTTTTTTATTGCTACAGAGTTTGATACATGAATACAATATGTTTTGATCAAATCCCTTCCACCTCCTTTACATTCCTTCTAACATCACGTATTTTTCTTAACTCATCAAATCCATTTAGTCTGCCAGTATATGTGTGGGGCCATTGGGGCCCATTGGAGCCATTGACTGTAACACGAGCAAGCTACTAGAGACTGTATTCCTAAAGAAAACCAACTCTCTATCCTCTAGTGGCCATCGGATGCCGATAGCTCCTTAGCTATAGGTGAGACTTCATGTTCCAGTTTTGCTGAGGCCAGCTTTCTAAATGGTGTGTTATCATCCCACCCGAGACTGCTTGGGTGACTGTATATATGTTGGGGGTAACAAAACTTTTGGCGACAGTACAAGGTTTCTGAATGGGCACCGAGGAGAAATTAATCGAAAAGCAAACGTGTGGTGTGTCTGAATCATTGCTGGGAGCACCACACAACGTTACTGCAGCTTCCAAACACACACACTGTGCTGCTCATGATCTCCTGCACGCACCACCAGTGGCTTGTGCCTGAAACGCCTCGGCTCAGATTTGACAGTATTTTCTGTTATGAATTATAGCTTTTACTGTACATACAAAAATATTAAACTCTTCTAGAACATACAGGTTTAATTACAGAAGACAGAGACGATAATTTTTTCCTGTTATCCACCGAGGTGAGGGACTTAATCAGTGTGTGTTTGGATTGTATTATGCTGTAATCTTTAGGTTTGAAACTTGCCGCTTAAGCTGAAGAGTTTGGCTGTTAAGTTGGTAACTTGTGATGCAGAATGAATCATTAAATGAATTCTGGTTTGGAATTAAGAAAGAATTTCCAACAATTTCTAAAATGGCTCTATACACTCTCTTGTCACTTTTTAACAGCACATTTATGTGCTAGTGTCCTTTGGTTTCTCTTCATTTTCAGCATTGCTGAATTAAAATATCAATCTAGGCTGAAAAATGTGGAAGATTATCTATGTCCAGAGTATTAAATATTCAGCCAAGATTTAATTATTTATATTTGGTTGTGAGCCTAGTTTTCAACAGCTGAGCCATCTCTCCAGTCCTAATTATTTATGTAAAAATGTAAAAGAACATATGCTTCATTAGTATGCAAATTTACATTTATCCTTAGTAAATGGTAAAATACCAAAAAATTGTTTTAAAGTGAATTTCTTTTTATTTTTAAATAACAACAACAACAACAATAATTTTTTTAAACGGTGTTATGCAACGGAAGCTAGCCTGGAACTCGCTATGTAGCTGCGGCTACCTCAAACTTCTGACGTTCTCTTTTCTACCTCCTAAGACGTTGACATTACAAACGTGTACCATTAAACTTAGTTTAATGCAATTCTGGAGATAAAACTCAAAACATTGAGCATGTTAGGCAACAACTTACATTTGTACCTCTTTATGATTTATTACCAGTATATGTTTGATTTATAGACCCACTTTATATACCTGGAGCCGTGTAATATTTCTGAGGCAGAAATGAGTCACTAGTGAGAAATATTTTAAGGATAGATTCCATATAGGAATCGCTATTGTCTTTACGGCATCTCCATCACCAGACAATGCGATGACTTTCATCGTTGCTGTTGTTTTTTAATTTATAAAAACAAAAATGGCATTTCATTTCATTAACCAAAGTTTAATATTTATAAATTGTATTAATCACATATTTATTGTATAAATTATATTTATATTTTATATTGTTTTAAAGTATCAATTGTGTACTTCTCAACCAAGGCTGGGTTTTCATGTTCTGTTTACCTCTACGTTTGAAGCTGCAGGAAGATGATGCAGGCTGACACAGTATCACATGATAGTACAGGCTTTGGCACGCAGAGCACAGACAGATCTGGCTTTGTACTCCCTCTCCATTTCTGTGCAGTGTGACTGTGCTTGACGGTGACCCATTTGAGCTTAATTTACATCTATACACAGGATGGGTAATAAGGATGGCACCTGTGGGTTATCTGACACTGAATATGATAGCTGTTATCAGAATTTATATATGTGGAATTATTTTAAAAACTGAACTACTTTACGAGGCCAGAGAGATGGTTCAATACTTAAGAACACTGAGGGCTCCCCCTGAAGACTGGGATTCACTTCTCAGCACCCATGTGACAGTTTATAGATGCCTGCAGCCAGTTCTAGGAGACGCAACTTCCTCTTTTGCTCTCCCTAGGCAACAGGTGCATAGACATATTTGCAGGGACAACATCAATACATGTATAATGAGAAATCAAATACTTTTGTAAGTGAAGAGTTATGACCCTTCTTATACACAGATGTTTAAAGCTTCCAACATCCCTCACACTCACCAAGACCTATGATGTCATCCCCTTTATCTATTTTTCTTGGGGTCTGTTCTACTCTTTTCTCCATCTCTTTTTTCCTATGGCACTCCCTATTTAAATGACTAGGTTCCCAGTGTATACATCCATCCATTGAACTACATACTTTAAATTTGTAAGGTTTTCTTCCTAATCAGCACCTAGTACAGTGTCCTGGCCACGCTGTCTTGTTCACTCTTACAGTCTGAGAGTTGAATAGGAAGAGTGTAGCAGATAAGCTTTGGTTCCAAGGGACTGTTTTGGTGAAGGGATCTGGGATAACTTTAGGATTTTGCCTGGTTTGAGTTTTAGTTCTGTGGCTGACTTTGGGAACTTGATAAAATCACACATATATGATACATATATACTACCATATTACTAGAAGACACAAATTAGACCTTAGAGGAGAGAACTATTAAAGATCTGGAGCTTGAAAGATGGATCTGTGGGTGAAGATAATTGGTGCTAGAGCTGGCCATTTGAGCTCAGTCAGGGGGATCCCAATGTTAGAAAGAGAGAACTGATTCTTACAAGATGTTCTCCGACTTCCACATGAGTGTCATGGCATGTGTGCATCCCTCAAATTCATAAATAAACACATACATAATTAAATATAATACAAAATTAAAAATATCCTTTATGACAAAAATCTTAAAATTCATATTGAAGGAAATGATAACATGGACAGCCAAATCAGTCCTGACACGACCTATGCTAGAGGAATGGCCGTGTCTGATGTCAAGTTACTCTGCAGAGCCATAGCAATAAAAACAGAATGGAGGTTGGACGAAACAGATATATTGATCAGTGGAATAGAAGAGAGGATCCAAACATAAACCCACATAGTCATAGCTACTTTATTTTGAACAAAGATTTAAAAATTACATTGGAAAAACTATAGCTCCTTAAACAAATGATGATGTTACAACTGGATTCCATAGGTAGACGAGCAAATGATACTATGGACAGCCTAATCAGTCCTGAGCAAAAACGATCTACGCTAACTTGATGTCTACATGTTGAAAAATGCAAATAGCTTCATGTTTATCACCCTACACAAAACTCAAGTCTAAGTAGATCAAAGACCTCAACATAAAACCAGACACACTAAATTGTTAGAAGGAAAAGTGGGGAAGAGCCTTGAACTCATTGGCACAGGGGACAACTTCCCGGACAGAGCAGGGTCTAAGATCAACAACTGATAAATGGGACCTTATGAAACTGAAAAGGCTCTTTAAGGCAAAGGACACTGGGAACAGAACAAAATGATAGCCTACAGACTGGGAAAGGATCATCACGAACCCTACGTCTGACAAAGGGCACATATCAAAAATATATAAAAAATTCAACACCACTAAACCAAATAATTCAATTAAAAATAGGGTATAGAAATAAAGAGAGAATTCTCAACAGAGCAATACTGAATGGCTGGGAAACACCTAAAGAAACATTCAACATCCCTAGTCATCAGGGAAATGCAAACCAAAACGACTCTCAGATTTCACCTTACATCTTTCAGAATGGCTAAGATCAAAAACTCAAGTGACACCACATGCTGGCTACGATGGGGAGAAAGGGGAACCCTCCTTCATTGCTGGTGGGAGTGCAAACTTGTACAACCACTTTGGAAATGAATCTGGCACTTTCTTTGAAAATTAGGAATAGTCCTACCTTAGGACCCAGCTATACCACTCCTGGGCATATACCCGAAAGATCCTCCAGCATACAACAAGGACATATGCAGCCTTATTTGTAATAGCCAGAATCTGGAAACAACCTAGATGTTCCTCAACTGAATAATGGATAAAGAAACTGTGGTACATTTACACAATGGAATACTATTCAGGTATCAGTCTCAAAAGATGAAATGCAAGCAAACATGAAAAAAATTCAGTGTCACAATCAGAGCCGTATAAGCTAAAACTACAATAAGCCTCCTTCTCATCCTAGTCAGAATGTCAATCACCAAGAAAACAAGCAAGAATAAATGCTGGCAAGTAAGTCTATGGGTAACATAGAACCTTTATGTACTGTTAGCGCGAAGGCAATGTGGTCCAACTACTATGAAAAACAATATGGATGTTTTCAAAAAATAAGGATAGACCTCCATATAACCCAGCTACAACATATTGCAGAGATAACACACGTCAGTGTTTATTACAATGCTATTCACAGTATCTGAATTATGGGGCAACCTAGGCATCCAACAACATAGTAATAGATTAAGAGAAATGTATGTGCACTTCAGCCATAAAAAGAATGAAGCTATGTCCACTGCAGGAAAATGGATACAACTGGAGATGATTATATTAAACAAAGTATGACAGTATTGTCATTTGTGGTTTCCCAATTTTATATAGGCCCACAAAATCAAATTTGTACATATAATATGAAAATATAAGTGAGATTGTCTAGAGGAACAAAGGCTACTTACTATAGGACAAGTAAGAGTGAGAAACAGTAGGGAGGGAACAAAGGAAGGGAGGATGTTTACTACATAGTGTATATTTGTTTGAAAATGGCCTTAGGCAACAGAATATCATGTACAATGAATATGTACGGAGAAAACCAAACCAAACCAAACCAAACCAAACCAAAAAGATCTGTCTTGGAACAGGGTTTTTTTTTTTTTTTTTCATTAGATATGTTAATTTGGATTTCTTTCTCTATACTCCTCCCAGATAGAAGCACTTTTTATGTTATATTTTAATTGTCTTTGTGGTAGCACAACCGTTGTTACTTGCCTGACTTTTTTCTACCCACTCAAATGTCAGATCCACACGTAACTCAAAAATAGAGATGTATCTGCTGTTTATTTTCATGCTTTCGTGTTTTGGAGGCAAGTGGGTGGGGAGGCTGACTCCTAAATTGTCACATTTCAAAGGATGTATTGTGAATGTACAAAAATCGTGAGATAAATCAAGGCCTTTCATCTTGCTACAGTAGACATTATTACTTCCTTGCCCATGTTTCACCAGCCATCCTTTGATTTTTCATTAAGGTATTCTTGATTTTTAAGCAGCCTCCTCTTCTGTGTCTGGGATAAATATGTCAGTCTCAGAAGTTGAGGACAGTGTGACTCTCATATGGTCACACTTGCCAGTCTACCCACTTTGCACAGAACTTGATCAGGACTACTATTTGCCTAAGCCATCTGCCTGTTCCATTGTCTAGAAAAGACTTGGGACTGAACTTTTGTCAATGAAATGCCAGGACAGGCTTGAATGTTGTTTGCAGGCATGTAATTTGCTGGCCCATAGTGATTACTGTGGTTCCCTTCTCTTCTTTTAGATTTCAGGGTGTGTGAACATGAAGGTGGGAATTAATAAGTCTATTTTTTTTCTTTTGTCTCTGATACAGGATCTCATTCTGTGTCCCACGCTGACCTGGAACTTAGGATGCAGGCCTCAACCTCACTGCCATCTTCTTGCTTTAGCCTGCTAATTAGTGAAGTCATAGTGTGTGCCGCCATGTCAGGCCTGCTTGTTTGTTTCCATGAGGATAGATATGTCGAGCATGAGGCCAAAACAGATTTGGGGACAACAAAGAGAGTCCTTGAGAAAAGGACTAGACATACTGGATCTGGCTGACCTGAGTTGTTCTGTCCTTCTCATGACTTACTTTTAAAAGGGACCAAATATTATTTAAGTCAGTTTGAGTGAGGTCCATAAAGCTTCTTACATATGGACATTTTTGCTACGGGTGAAAACATGATCTGGACCAGTGTTGTCAAATAGAGCATTCTGCATGAGATGAGGGATGCTGCGTTTACAATGCAGATGGACACCGTCATCATCTGTTGGTTAGAAATTTGAAATACGCTACTTGAGGACCTGGGAGATCACTCATCCATAGGAGGGACTGCTGTGAAAGAAAGACAATGTGGCTCAAATCCTCAGTATCTGTCCAGGATCCAAGCATGGGTGCACGTGCTTCTAACCCAGTGTGCGGTTGATGCCAAGAACTCTCTGGCCGGATACTCTAGACCAAATGGTCAGCTTCATGCTCAGTGAGAGAACCTGTCTTAAAAAACAGGATGGCAGTGACAGAAGATGATTCCCAGTATTTTATTCTTTCCTCTGTATGTTTGCACATAAATATATGGTTTCCATACCCACATTCAACTCCATATAGATAGACAAAGAGAAAAAAATTGCAACATGACACAGGATCTGAAGTTCTAATTTAATTTGGTTTTCGTTAATTGAAGTTCAAATAGAAAGAGACTCATGTCTCTTTAGGGACTGTCTTTTTACATCTAGACAAGCCAGTTTTCAGATTGTTGAAGTGACTACTACATTCTTCTAAACCTTTGTCTTCCACATAATCATTATTCACCGTTCTTTCATTTTGTTTGGTGGTAAATGATTTAAAATAAAACAAAATAATGTTTGCTTAACCTGGAACATCAGTGGCACGAATATGCTGTCTATGTGTGTGCGTATACACATACATGAGTGTACATGCTGCCTATGCATACATGTCTATGTGTGTATTGAAAGCTTTCTATTTACTTAGATTTGTGTATCATGTAATGCTTTAAGGAGAGTATATATTCATTCCTTGCCAAACCAACTTAAGTAAAAGGCATCCAAAACAACCTTCAGCAGTGAAAAGCAATATGTCATTTTTATACTGATATGCGTAAGTGTTAAACACTAAGACGAGGAAAGCGTAGGAAGGCTTTTTTGACTAATTCTAGCCAATATGGCTCCTCAGAAGGATGTGAAGACACTTCAGTTACACTGTGTGCAATATGAGTCATCTCCTGATACCTGAAGATGGCCTGATTTTATTTTAAAAATAATTTCATGCATGTTTTATGTTTAAAGCAGTATGTCCACCAAGAAAAACTCCACAAATTGCTAGGTGCTTAACTAATAGCAAATCATTAACTTCTGCATATGGTTTCTATACGCTTTATTGGTTAAAGGATTATAAGAATATCCTCTGATTTTACTTCAAGTATTGGCACAGTTAAAAATATCTGAAAGCATGTTGGAAATAAAGTATACAGTGTCAGCACAGTATAGTGTTTTAGGGATTATGACCTAGAATAAAATGATTAAATAAACCACAAAGTTAAACTATTATTATTAGAATCTAGAGGAAGGGAAATAGAACCCAAAAGAAAATTAATTAGTCTACCTAAGAAAGTCCACAGCATCTTGGCTGAGCCAATAGACAAGCACAGATTCCTCTGAACAACAAAAGGCTTGAAAAACCCTCTGGCAGCTTGTCTGCACCTTATCCTCAAAAAGGCAGACAGCCTTCAGGAAGATGATATGAGCTGTCAGGTTCATCTCGCTATAATTGGAGTGTATATTGACTTCGGTCAGTTAGTAAAGAGAACACCAACTCCCAAAGTGTTCGCATTGATGGAGATGTGATAGCTGACGATGGTTCTTAAGGTGTCTGCCACTTGCAGAAAGGTTTCTCTCCAGAACCTAAGAGGAATTTTATATTTCTGTCACAGTTGCAGTCCAATATGCATTGCTTCTTGGCTATTAAACACACATTTATGTAGTGTAGTTTGCTTGGTCATATTTTGTCATTTAATCCAATTAAAAGTGAGCGATTACAAACATATAGAGCCTAGAAATGAGTAATTTTCATGGGAAAATGAGCTAAGAGATTAAAGATTACTTGTATTTAAACACATTTTGTCATTGAGACTATTTTTCTAGTAAAATATTTTCAACAAATAAATAAGTTCTTAAGGTCTTATATGGGGATCATTGATAAATCCTTCTAAATAAATTAGTTAATGGTTCCATATTATTTATTTACTGTTTTGGTTAAATGTATCATTGTATTTAGTAAATAATTCATCTGCCTTCTTTTAAAGCAAAATATTTTACAAAGATACACATTTCTGAAGTATGTAAAGCTATAAGTTTCCGGTACATTAAGAAGCAGAGGTTGATAACAATGATGATGCCTTGGCATGACAGGTCCTAAAATGAAACAAAACGCAGTTATTCTAAGTAATGTCCTGTTGCTTTGCATTAAGAAAAAGAAGAAATTCACTTGAAAAACAAAAACAAAAAACCCAAAACCACAGAGCACTGAACTGCAATCTGAGTTAGATGTCGACGATGGCTTGAAAACTTGACCCAATCAACTCACATGAAAGCGCATGCTCAGGGGACTCCTCTAGCTAAGCTAATGCCAGAAAGCCAGGTCAAAAGACTTTATTTCACAATCTCATTGAAATCCAAGATAAAATTAAAGTCTGTAAGAGCCAACTTAGAGAATGAAAAAGAAAATAGTTCTTTTGGTTACATTAGGAAAACATTTTCGTGGCCAGCACTTAAAAATAACCCCTTTCCCCAATGTGGGTTTTTGGTTTAAGGAAAAGGGGGAAAAGCTGGTTTCTCACTTACTTATTGGACATTGTCTTTACTAAAAGTTGATGTAACAGTTTCAGTAAAAATACAATTACATTCAGTTTTTAAAACCCTATCAACACAGTCACTTTAACCACACATTGATTCATCAAGAATATCCACTTTCTTAAAATTTAAGCCCCTTAGGTTACCACTTTATCATGTTTGCCAATAAAATACTAGCAAGGCTGAGAGGCGGACAATCCTTTATACCAGGCACCAAGTGAGGAGGACCTCAGCACCTGTGGCTCTGGGCGAATGGCTAATGAGCTTCAAAGCCTCTCTGCCTCCAGGTCAGAAAGGGGTGCATGGGTACTGGGGCGGGGTTGTATGAGGCAGAGGTTTGCAGTGACAGGAAGTCATTATCTTTCCATGGTTGCTCAATAGCTTATGTGAAGGGAATTCATTGTTTCAGGCTACTTTTTAATGACCAAAATGTTATGTCTCAATGACAAATTCAAGCAAGAATTGTAAGAATCGTGTCCCTGCTCCGCTATGCCTACCATATCAAAGCAAGTAATTTTTAGTGGAAAAAGACAGTACTTTAAGGGATAGCTATGAAAAATAAGGAAAAAGGAGGGAGAAAAATCAAAGTGGAAAAAGCCATCTAGAACAGTACAGACCAAAATGCAACCGATTCATCATCCTAAAGCTTTTCTTGGCACTTAGGACCCAAGGCATTTCATTAATAAAGATCTTTGTTTCTTTTCAGTAAGATTTTAATACTTCTACTTGAAGCCTCTAGATTAGGGCCCTGAAAGGCATTACATGCCTTGAGACACTGTTCTTTTAGGAGGATTGTCACCACACATCATTATGATCCTCTTTATGAAGCAGTATTAGCTAGAGTCCGTGAAAGTCCGACATTTAGAAAGCAGGTATGTACACGCGTCCACCGTTACACATTGTTCTACAATGCATTGTGTGCTTGCCTTTGGTGTGTGCCAAAGGAGAGTCATATGCTTATTTTTGTTAGAGGCCTTAATATGTAAAATACAAAGCTGGACAAAAAGAAACTTCTAACACACACACACACACACACACACACACACACACACACACCAGACTCACACTTATGTACACACTTCTGATGTCTTAAATTAATTTTTTTGATCATTTTTTTTTCTTAATAAATACAAAAGCTTAGGCGGCACATGGTAGAGCGGTGATAAGTGATGAAGGCTGCTTTGGTTTGGGTTTTTTTTCTTCTGTCTATTGGATTCATGATGAATTTCCAATTTGAGCTGGTGATAAAATGAGAAATTCATATCCTGTGTGCACTGGTGGGGTAAACAAGGACAACAGTCATGCTACTTCATGACACCACTTCCATTATCTCAAAAAGTTCTGCTGGTCATTATTAGTCTAAACCACACCACATCCTTATTTTAGTGCTTTTTAGTGTAAAAATGTATTCTAAAATAACTTAGCAGTATTGGTGACCCCTTAAGGAGAAATGACAAAGGCGAATCACAAATGCATTGAAGTTGGAACCTTCTGGAACACAGGAGCCATATAATGTCCCATCAGCAACTGCACTTACACATCTATATTATACTTCACCAAGGGAAGGAGTTAGAAGACCCAGGGGTGTTTCTTGTACCTTAAACTCAGACTGTAGAAAGAAGCCGTCAGTTGTGGGGTTCTAGGATCTCTCAGCTTCTCTGTGTAAAATGTATGTATAATGTATGTACCACCACAACCAAAAATTTAAAAATATGTGTGTTCTGCAGCAACTTAATGTGCCAGGGTGGGTTGGCACCCATGGGGGACCTCCCTTTTCTCTGAGGAGAAGAAGAGGGGACTATGGAGGGGAAGAGTGTGTGAAGGGAGACTGATAGGAGAAGAGTGGGGCTGCAATCAGGATGTAAAGTGAATAAAAAAATAAATAATTTTAAATTAAAAAGTGTGGATTGAACTCAGGCCTTCATGCTTACAAGACAACACATTACAAACTGAGCCCATAAGTCAGGCATGGTGGCACACATCTTTAATCCCAGCACTCGAGAGGCAGAGGCAGGAGGATCACTGTGAGTTCAAGGCCAGCCTGGTCTACAAAGCCAGTTCAGGAGAGCCAAGGCTGGACAGAGAAACCCTGTCTCTAAAAACTAAAGCAAAGCAAACCAAACCAAACCAAACCAACAACCAACCAAACAAAGAAAAACCAACCAACCAAACAACAAAACAAAACAAAAAACCAACCAACCAAACAAACAAAAAAACCCAAAGCCAAAACCCAAAAACCACCGCCACCACCAACTGAGCGATTTCTCCGGACCCCTTTGCTGCTACTTTCTCTAACTCCTTCTCCTGCAGAGCTGCTCCTCCTTCCTCCTTCAGGTCTTCTCTTCCTCCTTCTCCTCTTCTCTATCTTCTTCAGGTTTATCTCATTTGTAGTCATTTGCATGTGTGTTTCTGCACATAGGAACGTACACATGAGTGCAGTGGCCACAGTGGACTGAGAAAGGCATCAAGTCTCTTGGAGCTGGAGTTAAAATTGTGACCCACCCAATGACGGAGCTAGGAACTGAACTTGGGTCTGTTGGAAGAGCAATATTCACACTGAACCCCTGAGCCGTCTCATCAGCCCTCATTTTTCTGCTTTTAATGAATGATCATAATTGCCTGCACAAACATACATTCCTTTACCTTATTTAGAAGATGAGGTCACACAAACGCTTCTCTGTCTCCCTGATGGGAGTATTAGAAGGGAAAGAGGCTGCGCATGCGTAGCAGCTGATCTGCTTAGCTGCTGTCCTTCACACATTCTGCTGATGTTTGAGAATTTTAGAGAGTCAGAATGGGTAACTGACACGTTTAGCTGCATTTTCAGCCATAATTAAGGGAATTTGTAGATATTCTTTTAATAAGCTGGTATATAATGGTCACTGGAAAGATGACATCTCTATGATTATGGTAAGAGCTTTGGTGGGTAGAAACAAGCCTTTTGTTAAATTCTTGTTCAGCAGTTTGCCAGGTCTAGACATGACTAAAACTGTCATCATAAATCTGAAGATTATCTGTGACTTATACGGAAAAATAAAATATTCTAGGAGGTTTCACCAAGCAGTGAGTTCAGATTGCTCCTGCTGTCGGTTTCCTAACTTGAAGTTGCTCTTCTCCTTAACTGAGACAACTCTCCCAAAGCCTGTCATGTCAATTTAGAATGTTTGGAAGGATGCAAAGAGTCTGGGAAACCAGAATGTTTTTAGAATTAAAGGGTGCTATTGCTGTAGTGTTAGCACTCACAGCCATAGGCACATGGATGGCAGAACTCTCTAGTGTCAAGATGGGCTGCAGAATTTTTCTTCTATGTGCTGTCACATGGCTCAGGCACATTGTACACTTTATTTATTTATTTATTATTTATTTATAATATCTGACTGTGTAGCTCTCTGCAAGGCCTTGAACTCACAGAGATCTACCTGCCTCTGCCTCCAAGCACTGGGATGAAAGGCTTGTGCCACCACGCCCAGCTTATCTACAGTTTCAGTACAATCCTTTGGAGCCCTCACATATCACCCTAGTTGTGTGTGTGTGTGTGTGTGTGTGTGTGTGTGTGTGTGTTTTAAGGTTATTTTTATTTTTTATTTCTGGGTGTCTGTGTATATGTATACTATCTTTCTGCTGATGCTAGTGGTTGAAAGATGTAGGCATTGGACTCTTTGGAACTGTAGTGACAGGTGAATGTTAGCCACCTGATCGGCGTGCTGCGAACCAAACTAGGGTTCTCTGGAAGCACACCAAGCCCTATTAACTGTTGAGCCATGTGTCCAGCCACCTAATAATGTTTAAAAATTATTACAACTGTAGAAATGTGGGTGCTCTGTTTAACCTCAATAAAAATTTCAGTTTCAGATGTTTAGAGATATTTTTGTTGCTTATTTCCTCTATAAACTTAATCCTATGTTACTCATATAATAAGGAGAGAACTCAAGAATTACCCTATAACAAGCATACATTTGTGGAAAAACATTTTCTGAATGAAAATAAATTATAGTGACTTCTTAAGAGGAATCAAAATTGTTCCATTCCATTTTTTATGTGTATAATATCATGATTCTGAACCTATGAGCAAATGAGGACTTTTATACATTGAGTGAGTGTGGTAATATTCAAGTTATTCTGATAAAACTATCCCTTCATCTGGTGCTGATGCAAAGGTTCAAACTTGTAGAAAGGACATCTGAAAAAAAAAAAAAAAAAACAATTGTAAGAACAGAAGGACTGGAGAGAAGCCAGAGTGGAGAACAGATTGAGAAAATGGCAGTATATCTCTGCCTTTTCTGCAAAGGTAAATTGTCTCCTCCTCTCAGCTCTATTTTTCTAACTATAATCAAGACCCAAACAAATCAGACCATTGAGATTCATTTGTTTTCTCTCAGAGCTCAGGCAAACAGATGTAATTTCATTCTGAGACAAGGCAGATGGGATTAAGAGACAGAGTGAAGATGGTAACCATGGGGGACTTCGGTTGTAATTCATCTTGACTCAGTAAAAGTTTTCTTTTTGCATGACATGCTGCTCAACAAATGGAGAGACAACCTAGCTAAGTAATTGCTCAGCTTATTGGACTGTTGTGTTTAAAGGGACTTCTAAGCTGAAGGAGCTTGAGATGACATCAGTGGTGCTCATCTTCATGAGGTCAGTCCAATAAAGAATCTACTTATTATCTTCATCAGTGACCAAGCTAATGGAAGAGGAAGGCAGGCTCATTAATTAACTTCAGGAAAGGCATTAGACTGCAGGAGTGGATTGCACATTGTAGGACAGGGTATGAATTTCAATGGCCTTTCACATGATAAAGCACTTGCCCTTGACATTCCAAGTCTTTGAGGCTATCTGTGTATTGTATATCCCTGCAGGCATGGCTAAGAAAACACACTTGTGAATTCTTGTTACTGGGAGCCTGGGTGCTCTCTTGCTGAAGCACAGAGCATCAGTCCTGGGCCAATTTTGCTTTAAGCAGAACCACCCACTTCTTCCACGGGCATTCCAAAAAGGCTTTTCTTTCCTAACACGTGGCTCTATCTCAGAATTTCAAAGTCATGCTGCACCAATGTAAGGCAAAATCAACCACATAATTTATGATGTCTACTGTAAAAAACTGCCAACGTCCACAGTTCACAGAGCTCATAGTATAGGAAGCCAACTAGACAAACAAGAACAACAAAATGTCACTACGAGGAAGTAGGAATGAGGCGATTTCCGTTTCCAGTCTCTCTTGTTAGTATTTATTTATTATTTAGTGCCATCTAAGACAGAGCAATTTAAAAACTGTGGGATATTAGCATATCTGTTATTATTCATTTTTATATAATATGTTTCCAGTTTAAAATACAAATGGAAGCTGGGCGTGGTATCACAAACCTTTGATCCCATCACTCAGGAGGTAGACGCAGGTGAATTACTCTGAGTTCAAGCCTGGTCTATAAATAGAGTCCAGGACAGCCACGGTTACACAGAGAAACCCTATCTTGAAAAGCCAGAAAAACAACAACAACTAAACAAACAAACAAACAAACAAAAAACCCAAAACAAAACCAAAAAACCCAACCCAAAACAAACCAACCAACCAACCAACCAACCAAAAACAAAACAAAACAAAACCCCAAAGCAAAACCCAAAAGATATGGAATTAACAAAATTAAGCAATTTGTATTGTGTAACTAATGAATGTATCTTCATTTCTGTCTTCAGGTAACAATCTCATTTGTGTAGTTATTTTGTCTTTTATTGTGGTGAAATAGAATCTCTTACTGACCTAGAACTTGGCAAGAACTAGACTGGCTGGGATTTACCTGCCTTTATCTCCCCAGCACTGGGATTATCTGCATGCACCAGTGCACTTGGCTTTTCTTTCTTTTGTGTGTAGGATCTAGAGGCTGATTCCAGTCTTCAAACACCCCACAACAGAGCTCTCTCCCCAGCCCGAGTAACTTAACTTAAGCCATTTTTTCACTTCCTTTTTTTTTTTTTTTTTTTTTTTTAACTTTCATGATACACCCAGAGGTAAATTTACTAATATCTTGGGTGCTTCTCAGACTGAACAAGTTGACAAGCAGGACTTTTTAACAAAAATCTACTTTTTGTCAACTTGTTTTGAAATACTCCTTAAAGCTTCCCGCAGAGTCCTGTCTGTCTCACAAAGCAAAATAAACCCGATCTCTAGTATTATCCCAAAGTCCAGATACAGGCAGATCTGAAACTCTAGGGAATTCTCTGCTCGTGAGCATAAGAAGTCACACTTCCAGGATACGGTGGCACAGAGTAAACAGTTCAGTTCTGAGAAGGAGAAGTGGGCAGTAAAGGGAGGATGAAGGTTAAGACCAAAGCAAAACCTCAAACCAGCAGGGTCAGCATGAGCCCTGCAGCTCTGCAGCGGGAATCTGGAGATATGGTAGTACGGGGAGACATCCCAAGGACTTAGGTCAACCCACCCCACCGCTTTACTGCTTACGGCCCACATGGCCACTCCTCTGAACTGGTTCTCTTCCCTACTTTCAGTTGTCCATCACAAGTGCTCCATGTGCCTGACACCTGCAACGTCTTTGCATCATCATTACGTTTTTTTTATTTTTTATTTTTTTTATTAATTTATTCTTGTTACATCTCAATGTTTATCCCATCCCTTGTATCCTCCCATTCCTCCCCCCCCCCATTTTCCCATTATTCCCCTCCCCTATGACTGTTCTTGAGGGGGATTACCTCCCCCTATATATTCTCATAGGGTATCAAGTCTCTTCTTGGCTACTTGCTATCCTTCCTCTGAGTGCCACCAGGTCTCCCCCTCCAGGGGACATGGTCAAATGTGAGGCACCAGAGTACGTGAGAAAGTCGTATCACACTCTCCACTCAACTGTGGAGAATATTCTGATCATTACGTTTTGGCTTTACTTTCACCACGTCAAGCATAACCTTTGCAGGTTGCTTGTAGGGAATTCTCAAAGCCTTTCACAGCGTCTGGCTTTCCTTAGAACTCTGGCTGAAGCCTCTGTTAGCCTGTGACTCTTACTTTCTGTCTGCTACAAATCTTAAGTACAGCTCGGGAGGTCTTGTGGAAGAGTGGAGGAAGGATAGAAGGACCTGGAGGGGACATGAACTCCACAAGAAGACCAACAGAGTCAACTAATCTAGGCCTATGGGGGTTGACAGAGACTGAAGTGCCAATCAAAAAGCGCGCATGGACTGGACCTAGCCTCCCAACACATTCGTAACTCATGGGCAGCTTGGTTCTCATGTAGGTCCCCTAACAAGTGGAATGTAGGTCCCCTAACAAGTGGAATGGGCTGTCTCTGACATGGACTCTGTTGTCTGCTTTTAGATTACTTTCTCCTAGCTGGGCAGTCTTGTTTGGCCTTAGTGGAAGAGGATGATCTTAGTCCTGTTGTGACTCGATGTGCTGAGGTGGTTGGGGGGGGTTCACTTCCCTTTTCTGAGGAGGGGAAGGGGAGGTACAAAAGGGAGAGGAGGGAGAGGATTGTGATTGGGATGTAAAGTGAATAAATTAATACATTTAATTAAGTACAGTCAATAACTAGGTCTCATGGCAGCCTGAGCAGCACCTCCCCTCCGCGCCCCCCTCCCCATGGCTCATAGGGCCCTCTGTGAGCCTGATGAGTGGATAAGAGGACACATCTTCCTCAGCAGCCTGTATGATGAGGATTCCAGAAGATTTCTTCTCAACCTAGTCTTTCCCATGCGTTAAAAGCTGGTATCTTCCCACCTGACTGGGTGAGGTGGGTCCAATTCTGAGATACTCTCAAAGCATTTTTTTAAAAATAATTGTCTTGATGTAAGAGACTCTGCCTCATTTTAATATTCTTGATTTCTTCAGCTGTCACAAATTCCTTGGCTTCACTTTTACATACTGTATGTTCCAGAGCAAACTAAAAGCCTAAGAGACATCTCAATGCATGCATGAAACTCTCAAAGAACTAATAAAAATATTACATAAAAATAAAATAATATATTAAGAGATCTTTCTGCTCTGAGATTTTTTCTCACAACTGTCTTTGAACACTTGCCTAAACACAGCCAGCTAAAGAGAGCCTGAATGCTAGGCGCCTGCAGAACAGCTTCCTGTTTTGGTTGTGTACAAAATGGAATGACTTCTCTAACCTATGGACTCATTGTAACTTTGGGCATGTTTTTCAGTCTGTCTCTGCCCATCCATTTTGTAAGCTATTAAAAGAGTGGAACACGGGTCAGTAAGATGGCTCAGTGTGTAAAATCACTAAAGGCAAAAACCCGGTGTTCTGAATTCAGTCCCTGAAATCCACAGTGGAAAGAGAAAACTGACTCCTGAGAGTTGTCAACAGCCACACACATGCCATGGAGTGTTTATCTGTATTTATACATATACAGCAGACACACGGTGACGACCACGACGACGACGACGACGACGACGACAGCGGCCGCGGTGGCTGCTGCTGCTGCTAGTACTACTGAATAATTTTAAAAAGAAAAAAGGAGGGGGGTGGAGAGATGTCTTAGTGTTTAAGAGCACCTGTTGCTTTTGCGAAGTATGCAGGCTCCACAGCCCCAGAACTCAAGTGGTGACTTGTAACCATTTGTAACTCGGGGTCTCGGGGACCCACCTTCTTCTGACCTTCTTGGACACCAGGTGTGCACATGGTGCACATGCGTACACTCGAACAAAACACCTGTACCCATAAAGTAAAATAATAAAAATAAACCTTAAAAACAAATAAGAGAAAACTTTTTGAAAGAAAAAAAAAAAAAAGATAGTGGGCACCTTGCAGTTATCACTTAGAAATTCCAAAAGCTAACAGAGGTGTCCTTGTGACAGCACTGACATCTGCTCACTGTGCTTAACGCCATCCTGAGAAGTTGGTGTACTCAGCACTGAAAAGTCCGGTGATTTAAGAAGGCCTCTGGGTCCCATCATCCCGTGTCCAATCTTACTTAATTTCCTTAATTCATTGTGTTTTATTCCATCTGAAAGATTTTCATCTTAGTGATACTAAGATGAATTTTGTACTTAGAGATGGATGCCTGCCATCACATGTTGAATATCAGATATATGAACCTATATTGCTTTAACTCAGGTGGAAAAAAAGCATTGGTGTGACTCAGATGGCAGCTTCTATTTACCTCTGATCTTTCTTAAGCTTTTCATTCTTCTTTTGTAGCTCTTTCCTTTTAATACACAATTTATACTTATTAGAGAAAGTTTGGAAATATAAACATAAACAAATAAAGTAAAATTATATATAGTAAAGATAAGCTAAATAGTGTGTTTTGTTTCCCTTTCTGGCCTTTGCTAAGTATGTAACTTTAAAAGCGTTATTGGGCTCTTTCTATGTATAAAATTTAGTGTTCTGTTTTACATCTACTACTATATTATAATTATTTATTTCACCCTATTGTCTGCATAAATATTTCATGACTACAGAATGCATTACAACATGTATTTTTTAAAAAATAGTACTGTAATGGATATCTATTTAAATAAAACTTTTTCCATTTTTCAAGCTTGACTTCAACATTGCTGGGTTGAAACGTCCCACATTTTAAGACTCTTGGTATTTGTTGACAAAGGAACACATTAGTGTTTTCTTCTTCACTGAGTTACTACAAAGCCACTGTCTCACCTTTGCTATTTCACAAATCAAAAAGCTTGAACCTTTTTGTTAAGCATGAATGTTGGGACAATTTGACATGAAGCTCTTTGTTTTCTAACTCCAATTTCCCTGTTATGAAGTGCGTTCTCCTTTATGTCTTTTGTAGACTACTCATTCTTTAAAAAAAAAAGATTTTATGTATACGATTATTTGCCTGTATGTATGTATGTATGTATGTATGTATGTATGTATGTATGTGAAATGCACATGTCCAGCACCTGTGGATACTAGGTGCTGGGAAGGAGTTATAGATAGTTGTGAGCTGCTATAGGGGTCCTGGGAACCAAATACACATCTTCTCTAAGAACAGCCAGTTCTCTTAAGGCCTGAGCCATCATCTCTTGGCCCCATAGACTGCTTGTTTTTACAGTCATGAATTTCTAGAGAGGACAAGAGAAAATAGAACAAAAGAAACAGAACACTCTAAACATTTGCAAAATTTGTAACATTGCTGATGTCTAAACTTTTCTAGTCACCTTCTCTTAAGAAAAATGAGCCAGTGCGTGAACAGTGGTGTGAACAGAGTGAAATTTTCTTGCCCTACCCTTAACCTGTACCCCGCAACACTGATGTATTTCATTCATGAAAATAGGAGATAAAAACCTGTCAAACAGTTTAAGGACAGGGACCTCAATTCTTGTTCTTAGCCCAGAAGACAGATGTGTCCTGGGTTCTGTGCTGGTGTGAAGCCACAACTATTGTATGTGTTTGAGGGGCACTGACTTGCAGGGTTTTTAAAAATTATCTTTCTTAGCACAGATGCCTGGAAGCTGTAAGTAAGGGTGAAATCAAGATTCTGGTTCACAGACATGTATGGAGAGGGACACAGATACCAATGTGAATGTTAACTAGCTTGGGCACCTCCTCATCCCATACCTCAACCATGTCTCTGCCATAAATCCTATTAAAAAGCCTTTGTACTAGCAGGTTAGTGTTTCCCCTGTTCTTGCTAAATAGAAGTTCTGCTTGCTTCTAACCTCATAAACTCCCATGCTATAATAAACTTTCTAGAAACCCACCCTCCTGCTGTCTGTGAAATTTATTCCGCAATCATGAAACAAAACCCCCTAAAGCCTAGGTGGCTTTGGTGGCCATTGATTTTCAGGAGCCTATAGCCTGGGTGCTGCTCACTTGAGCTGAGAAAGCCTCAGGCTTTCCTCTCTGTGTTACTCACGCCTTTTCTCTTTTTTTCTCTAGTTCTTATTTTTATTTGTAGGCAGCCAATATGGTTTTTCATCTCTGTGTGATTAGAGACATCTTCCTAGGTGTTTTGTCTTTCAAGGCTGTTTTGCTGCGTTCATGAATACTGGAAGAAATGTTAGAGACACATCATGTTAGGATGCCAAACTCTCTCTTCCTAAAGCTAAAACACATCATTTATCCCCAAGGATCCGACTCAGTAGAAAACAAAGCTTAAAAGAAAATGCAATGAAAGGCAGCCTACCTTATTGGGCATGTGTCTTGCTTCCGGATTCATTTTAGTAGGCATTCAGGATCTGTTTCTGGATGTTTGTCAAGTTTGTCTTTTATCTTGTACTTGGGGTTTATGGATTTTCCTGGAAGTTCCTGTTATTAATCAGCTCTGAATTTTTGCAAGAGTTGGTAGGCTTAGTGGATATTTCTTGACAAGTCTTTTGGTTTAGTTTTTCCCATTAAACATAACTTGGCTTTTTGAATTGGCTTTAAATAGGATAGTTCTTGCTTCTGATGGTTAAATTTGAAGGCTTTGGTAATTCATCTGTGCTTGCAATTTTTTAAGAAAAATTAATTCTGGGAGTTCATATGTGCATTGGCCTTGTATTTAGGAGGCTTGGCTTATTTTGTGTCCTCCACTGGCACTGGCTCTTACAATCTTTCTTCCTCCTCTTTTGTAGAGTTCCCAGAACCCTGAAGAGAGAGACTTGATGGTAATATCCCATTTATGACTGAGTGTACCAAAGTCTCTCACTTTCTGTACATTGTCCAGTTATGGGCATCTCTCTGTATCTGTTTCCCTCTACTCCAGGAGAAAACCTCTATGATGATGGCCAAGCAAGGCACTGATCTATGGACAGAAGGAGTCATTTTATTGTTATGTTCTTTAGCAGAACAGTAGTATACAGTAGTATGTGGCTTTCCCTGAGGTCCATGGCTTGAATAGTCTTAAGTTCTTGGCTAAGAAATGTTGGTCATGGGTTCCATCTCATGGAGTGGTTTTTAAATCCCATCAGATACCTGCCAGTATCATGAACACTAGTAAGTAGTGATGAGATCTCTAGTTAGGCACTAGATCTACTTCTTATGCTAAATGAATTATGTAGGTGTTATCTTCAGCAATAAAACCTTGCCATCCATTTCTGTAGAGTAATCCAATAGCAACGGTAGTAAAAGGAATTTAAAAATTAGATGTTTGTTTGTTTTCTAGTGAGGTAGAGCAAGAGACATTATGGATTTGGGTAGGTGGAGAGAAGGGAAGGATCTGGGAGGAGTTGGGAAAAAGGAAACCATAATTAGAACATATTGTATAAAAGTCTATTTTCAAACAAAAACTTGTAATTCTCTTTATTAATTTTGTAGTATAGGAGTTTGGAGGGCTATCTATGTTCATGCTAGGCAAGTGCCTGACCACTGAGCTTTACCTCTGTCACTTCTAGGTCTTAGTTGGGATACTATGCCACATTTTCTGTGTGCTTGTTCCTTTACTCATAGTTAGTACAGCCCAGGATTAGGCACAACACAAATGCACTCTAACCCATTCATGGACCTCTGCAGATTAGAGTGGCGCCATATTGTGAGCCTTGTGGCTAAGCATGATTTGATTGCCTCATTCCTAAGTCAGCAGTCTGAGATGCTGTGCTTTGCTAGAGGCAAGAATTCATAGCCAGTGCCTTTTTTTTTCTTTTTCTTTTTTGTAAATTGAAAGAAGACTGAAGTTTTAGAATTTTCCATATGGTTGCTTTCCAACTAGCATTAATATTGACCAACCCCCCTACCAACAACAACACCACAACAACTACCTCTTCACTTTAGTAAAAGCCCTGCTCACTTAGCGTTCCTTCCTCTCTGGAAAGCTGACTATAAAGGCTTACATTTCCTGAAGCAGCAACATGAACTCAGTTCCTTTTATCTACATAGTGAGTCAAAGTCCCAATTTCTGCTGTCTTCCCTCTCTCTTTAATACACTTAGCGTTGCTCTGCTTGGCATTCCCCTATAGGACAGATTGAATTTAACAAATGTACACCAAGAATGATAGCTGACACTAATTCAATGAGCAGAAGGTTAAATCCAATAATAATTCTTGAGGTAATGGAGATGGGTATGGTATGCAGAGCTCTGAAGAGTCAAAGAGATTAACTTGAGACTACACAACTCCTTTGACTATGCAGCCACTAGGAAATGACAAAGCACTTTAAGGCAGCATGCTGCTGGAGCCTAAAGATTTATTTTTCGAAAGTGAACAAAGCATCATGGTCAAGCTGATGCAATAATTTTGCAATCCAGTGAGCTGCTAAGTTCAAGTAAAATAAGGCATTAGCTAAATGCAATCTGGAATAAACACATTAATTGGCAAAACTACTATATCCCTAAGCACGAACAACACATTGAATGATTTTTAACTCAGATGGATGTTAGTCCAAGCTAAAGATCTGTAAAGAGTATCTGCACAACTTTAAAAAATAAAAGTAAGTCATACCAGGGATAACAGGATCGAGAAGGGAAGAAGGAAATATTTAAAATGATTCTTAAAAAACCACTTGATTTAATGTATGTAGATGAAAGCTGTGGACCAGTACTTCCCATGAGACTTCATGGCAGATTGCCACTGATGGTGAGTCTCAGAAAACTAAGGAAAACCTTACAGCTGGGCCCCTTGCTGGATCTGCCTCTAACAACCATCTCAGTGGGATGGCAGGATTAGGGCTAGGGCTGATGGCATAATGGAGTCTGTGCTTGCCTGCGCTGATTGTGCTCCTGATCTGAGCACTAGTACTGGGGTGCTTGTGTCATATATTGTCATATATTGTGTCATATATTGACAATTAAGAGGAGGACAGTTCACAGTTGTGCTACCCTTCCTAAAGAGTAGATGAAATATTCAGTCAAAGACTTGGAGAGTTTGAAGATCCCACTGTGAATTTTCCACAACTGAGCTGAGCTCTTTTAAAATATATACACGATCAGTGAATTATGATAATTCTTGGGTAAGGGATGGTTGTGTAAAGACTTTGAACATTCCATATGCGATTCACATATGTACCTCAGAGGAGGACTGTCAAGCTTAAGGAGCACTGCAGTAGTGCATGATATTGAAATTGGCTAAGATTGGTTAAAATTCAGAATGGATGCCAGGAAAGGAAGAAAGTAGAGGGAAAGGATCTTTTTTTAAAAAAAACTAGGATCAAATATTTCTAAATTTGTAAAATAAAGTATTGTGCCATGTGTCAGTATGCTACATTTTAGTGAAAAGCTGGTTAGTTATATGATTGCTGATGTTTATTCTAAATATCTAAGATGTGGATAGCATTGAATTTATACTATATTCATATCAAGGAATTAATTTTTTCTTAAGTAATAAATCTTTATTTTCTTTCTTTGTTTTGCTATTAAAGGGTACCATCTTTTATACTGCATAAAATGCTTGGTGAAACCATGGAATCTCTGTAGTAAATATAGATGTAATGAGAATATTCCTACTCAATCTATCTTCTCTTAGGATCTGAAATGTTACTTATATGATCATGTTACTTTCAAATTTGTCATATTTTCTATTCCCGATAGAAACTCAGTAAACTGAATTTTATTATTTCCTTTTCTGAAATGGCTTTATCATATCAAATGGGGTTTGCTAATCTTGCTCAGTGTCTGACAATCAATGCATTTACCATATCAATGGAATAAAGAAGAAAATGAATTATTAATACATGTAGAAAAATTCAACATTGATTTATAACTTTAAAAATCTTCAAGCAAACTAGGAATAGAAAGGAGCTTTCATATAAGACCATGCATATAAGACCAATTGTTGCTATCACAGTTATTGATGACAGGCTGAGTGCTCCCCACGAGATCAAGTCAGAGATATCTGCTTTCCCATCCAGTATACCAACATATCCAAGACAGCATATCCAATCAGCATATCCAAGACAGAATAATATAGCAATTAAAAAATTAAAGGAATAGAGATGGAAATGGAAGAATGGAATGGCTTGTATTCATGGACATGATTATAGAGATTTTTTTTCAAATCCCCAAATTTATATCTGAAAACCCAAAAAATATTTTAGATATTGTTTTGTTCAACATTCTGGCATTTTCTTTAGTTTTTGTTCACATAGCCTGTCTATTGGTAAGAGCTCAGTATTGGAGCCACCTTCTATCACTGTGTTGAGGTAAATCTGTGAAAACCTAGTAGTATTTTTGAAATGAAATTTGTGCAGTTTTGTTTGAGGCATAATATTTTGATTTTCAACATCCTTTTGGTACATCATACTTTCAGTGACCAAGAAGTGACCTTCCTCATCAATTTTGACTAGTTTTTGTTTAAAGTCTATTTTGTCAGATAGTAGAATAGTTATACCTACTTTTTTTTTTTACTAGTTATTTTGTTTAGAAGACTCTTTTCAATCTCCCTCCCTTTAAAGGAAGTATCCATCATTGATAGTGAGGCACGTTCTTTGGGAGTAGGATGAAGATGCATCCTGTGTTTTGATCTAATATTCTAGGCTGTGTCTTTTTATGGAGGAATTGAGACCACTAATGACCACTAATATTCAAAGTTATTATTGTAAAATGTGTGTTAATTCTTGTTATTTTGTTGATTTTATGGTGTTTTCTTAGGAGTCTATTAACTATTCTTATATTGTTTATTTATTACCTGTGACCTCTTTGGAGTGTTCATCATTTTCAGTTAGAAGTATTATTTCTAGTATTCTCTGTAGAACTTACTTGGTCATAATTCATCTAGTTTGTGTTTATCTTGGAAAGCTTTTTTTATTTCCTCTTCATTTTAATAGATAGTTTTGCTAGGTATAATATTCTTCATTGATGGATGTTATCTTTCAGCACTTGTAATATGTCTTTTCAGACCCTCTTGGCTTTAAAACTTTCTGCAAAAGAACTATGTGTTATTATTATGGGCCTGTCTTTATAAGTGATTTGTCCTTTGTCTCTTGATGGTCTCAATGCCCTTTCTTTCTTCCGTGCCTTTAATATTTTAAGATAAATATATTGTGGTGGCTTTCTCTTCTGGTTCTGTCTATTTGGAATTCTGTAGGACTCTTTTATCTGGGTAGATATTTATTTATTGAGATGAGGAGAATTTTTTTTCTATAATTTTACTGAAAATACATTCTATTGATATAATATTTTTCTTCTTCTATACCCATTATCCAATAGTTAGGCCTTTCATCGTATCTCAAAGCTCTCCTATGTTCCTTAAGTAGATATTTAAACTTTTGAAGCTCTTTTCATTTTTTTGAGTTGCTGCATCCAGCTTTGATCTGATAGATTTTATATTATTATATTTTATTTTGTATTTTTGTTGGTTATCTCTTAAAATTCTGGGTTTTTTCCTAATAAAGGACAGAAAGGGAGTGGGTATAGAGGGAAGGAGAGGAGGAGAGGGTCTGGGAAGAGTATAAGGAGGGTGCAATTGTAATCAGGATGTATTGTATAAGGAAAGAATCTATTTTTAATGAGAGGAAAAAATAACATTGACATTACTAAGTGGTTTAATTCCTCTACTTTGTATTTCAACCCTGATCCTTTGTTTTCCATGAGGCTTTTCATTAAAGTTTTTATTTTGTTTATTGAGTTTTTCACTTCCAGCCTCTTTCTAGTTTTTGTTTTTATTCAAGTAATTCTGTGTTCTTACTGAACTCTGTTTTTGTATCTTTATTGACTTCCCCTTTACATTCAGTTCTGCTTTTTAAAAAATCTTCCTTGATTTGTTTAAATATAGTTATAATAACTCTTTTGTACTCTTTGTCTGGTAGTACCTTAAGATCATTCTCATTGGACTCTAGTATTATGGATTTTTAAGTTTTGGAGAAGACAAGTTGTCTAGGAATTTCAGATTGTTTCTGCTTTTGAACTGAGGGTTTCATGTTTGGAATTAGTTGGCTGAATGGGGGTGGAAAATGATCTGGGAGCTCTTTACCTGTTAGGGCCAGGAGCTAGGACATCTTTCAATGCATGGACAGGGCCTTCAGGCATCTGGAGCTGGCCAGATTGGCTAAATTTAGACTGAATGGCTAGTACTAGGGGATCCTAAGCCTGCCCACAGTGGGAGCTGGTCTGACCTGAAAAATCTGGACTAAGTAGTAAGGGAAGGGTGAACTCTACAGGTTAAAGCCAGGAATTGAGAAGATTCAGTCTAGGGAAATCAGGGATAAATGGTTGGGGTTTGGAGTCTGGCTTCCTCAATCACTCATTTTCTCTTCTTTCTTTCTTTCTTTCTCCCTTTCTTTTTACTTTTTTTATTTTCTCAGTTCAAGACTCCTGCCTATGGGACAGTACTGTTCATATTCAAGATGGGTTTTCCCCTCCCAATTAAACCTCTCTGAAAAAGCCCTCCAAGATATGCACAAGGATATTCTCAAGAGAATCTATATCCCATTAGAGGAACAAGGATGAGTAACTATCACAAGTCCACTTCTGTCAACTTCTCAAAGCAAATACATCAATTTAAATCACACTCAACCTCTGATCCCAAATGCTTTATGTTTATTTCATAATAAAAATGCAGTTATTTAAAATTGTAAAAGTCCTCCAAATCTTAACAGTTCTAATATTGTTCAAAAAGCCACTTTTAAAGACTTAAAGCTATGTCTAAAGTATGAATTCTTGTTAAATAACAAACAACATTGCATATTTCTAATATACAAAGGCACGGAATTAACATTCTCATCCCCAAAGAGTGAAATGTGGAGACAGCAAGAAACAATTAGAATAAAGCAAAACTGAAGCCCAGCAAGCCAACCCCTAAATCTTGTAGTAGCACGTGCAGTATGCAGGTGGCAGCATTGTTTGTCTTTCAGTCGGCTTGGGCAGCCCCTTGCCTTCAGCTCTCCCAACAGGCTCTTCTCATGGACCATCTCCACTGAATGTCTGAAAAATTTCTTTGTCTGATATTCCATGATCTTGGCATCTCTAATATGCTGGCATTTGCTTTGCAGTTTTACCTTCATATCTTCATGCAGGGACCCTGATAGCGCTGGTGCTGCCCTTTCCCTGCTTTCTAGTTGACACCATAGTACAAACCACCCTCATCATCAAACACTCTTCTCATCTGAACCGTGAGACAAAAAAATAAAGCCTTATTTCCTCCAGTTGTGTGGGGGCACATGCTCGCATGCACACGCACATGCACACACACACACACACACACACACACACACACACACACACACACACATTTTTTTTTTTTGAGAATTTCATACAGATTTGATGGTGTTCACTTCTTACTCCTCTCAAATCTAGGGTGACCTTTAAAAACACCCAGCTCCCTGACTCACAGCTGTTACTAATTGCCAATAGCTCCTTAGCCAGAGCTGGCGCTTCCTGGCCATTTCCCAGTGCCATGCTGTGATTTTATCTGCCTTGATCTTGGGTTTTCATATTTGTTTTTGTTTTTGTTTGTTTGTTTGTCTTTTCGAGTATTTAGTCAGAGATGAGAAAAGAAACTACTGTGCACACAGAACGAAGATTTCAAAGTACAGAAGATTCAAATTGGAGATTATGCCAGACAGAAGAACATCTACATTACTAATGAAAAACAATGCAAGCCAAGAGTTCTATTAGCAATGAAAAGATCTTTTGCACAATATAGACTGTTACAGATAAATAAAAGCTGAAAAAAAAGTGTTAGCCAACTTTTTTTCTAAAATATTAAAAGAAGCCAGGCATGAATCTCTGAGTTCCAGAACAGCTTGGTCTACAAAGCTAGTTCCAATACAGCCAAGGCTACAAAGAGAAAAAAATTGTCTCAGAAAACCAAACCAGTAAGGGAGGAGGTCCCCCTCAGCCACAGACCTAAGGCAGGGAATAGGGGGAAAGTGGGAGGGAGGGAGGAAAAGAAGGATACAAGGGATGGGATAACAATTGAGATGTAATCTGAATAAATTAATTAAATTTAAACAAACAAACAACAACAACAACAAAAAGAAAACCAAACCAACTAATCAACCAACCAACTAACCAACCAAAAACTCATAAAAATGTTAAAGGAAGATCTATATTTAAAAGAAATGTGACAATGGATGTGGTGGTACATGCCTGTAATTCCCGCACTCAGGAAGGCAGAGAGAGGCTGTGAGTTCAAGGCCAGCCTGGTTTACAATGTAGTCAAGGACAGCCAAGGCTATACAGAGCAACTCTGTCTCAAAAAGTCAAAGGGGGAAAAAAAGAAAATAGAAATTATACGTCTAATATGACATTAGACAGAAATGTAGATCTACCCAAAGAAATGGATACTCCTGCAATCATCAGGGTAGGTCTACCCCCTCAAGCTAAATTTCCATAGAAATGCCCTTAAGGACACACCTGGAAATACATCTCCTAGGTGATTATTCTAGGCAAGTTGGTAATGAAAATCAACCATCTCAATTCCTAACACCCTGCCTACCTCCCCACTGGCTTGGTTCAGATTTGTTTTCTTTTTGTCATCCTGATTTGAAGTTTGAAGATTGTTTCGTTTAAGAGTGATTTGGCCTGGAAGTTATTTTTTCTTTGTGTTTTGAAAATTTCTTGAATCTGGGGTTTTCTATATTCCATTAATTTTAGACTTCTCCTGGTTACCACTTCTCCCATTGTCTCTTCCTTCGCCTTTTAATTTTTTTCATTTTTTTTCCTGTGATATTCCAATCTTTTAAGCCGAACTATTTTTATCTATTTATTTTTGTATTTAATTACTTTATTCAAATTACAGCTTAATTGTTTTCCCCTCACTTGTGTCCTCCCGTTCCTCTCTCCCTCTCACTTTCACCCTGTTCCCCTCCTCTAGGTCTGTGACAGAAAGGAACCTCCTCTCCCACCATATGATCACAGCCTATCAGGTCTCATCCTGGTATCCTGCTTCCCCTTCCTCTGAGTGCCACCAGCCTCCCCACCAAGGGGAAGTGGTCAAATAGGGGGCACCAGAGTTCATGTCAGAATCAGTCCCCACTCTCCATTCAACTGTGGAGGATGTCCGGCCCATTGTTGAGATCTGAGTACGGGCCATTTTTTTTTTTTTTTAAAGCTGTACTACAACTCTTAGTCTGTTATGTCTCACTCTGTCTCTTTCTTTCTTCTAGATTTTTGATTCAGCTTTTGAAATTTTTATTGGCTTTTCTTAGCTTTATAAATTGTTTCCTTAGCTTTAGTCTACTGACAAGCCTGCTAAAGACAGTGTTCATCTTTGCTACTGTTCTTTTTATGTCATTTCAATTTGATATTTTTCCTTATAGTTTTCATTTATCTGTAGAAGCTTTTCATTTTTCATGTAAATTGCCTACATTTTCTACTTTAAAATATTAATCATAGTTTTATTAAATTTCCTATCTTATATTTGAAACTTCATGTATATTTGAATCTGGTACTATTAATTACTTTTATTCTTAACGTTGCATTTTCTATACTATACAATTTACATGAGTCTTACAGTTTTGCTTGAAACTGGACATATTTATTATGATTTTAATTATATAAATGCTTTTAAATGAACATGACTTTTGCTATTACTAGGTTGAACCAGTCTGGTCAAGAGTTGTTATTAATGTCTTCTTCTTGCTAACATTTCCGCGATGCTCCGTAAGTTTCCAATCCCTGTAAAAATGCTTTGCATTAAATGTCCAGGGCTGAGTTGTTGGAAGGGTATTGTCAATGTGTTTGCTTTACACTTAGTTTTGACATTGTAACATTTATAGTTCAGTCAGTTCCTCTTTAGGTCACTGACTGGTCCTCCCACATCTGACTGCTGTTCCATTATACTTGGCGTTTGCTTTCTTGCCTAGGGGGAGCAACAAACTACAACTCTTGATTCTACACCTATAGTTCCCTGATCAGATTTCAGCTCATCAGGAGACTTCTCACTCCTGAATTTTTCTTACTTTTGGAAATAAATCAAAGTCATATGTTTCTTTCAGAATCTGGTTGTTTGGTAACATGTAGACCTTTTGAGTTTTAACCTGCCTCAAAGGCCAGAGATCTTATATTTTGTAATATTTACATACTCACTCACAAAGGCATGCATGTATCCCTCTAGTGCTTACATAGTATTAAATTTTTAGGGATGTAACATTTAAATACATCACACCGCATTTTAAAACATAAAGACTATTTCCAATTACTGGGTACTTCATATCATATATAGTGATTAACATTGTGTTCATTCCCTGTCAACTTGTATCACCATATACTTTAAGATTTATTTTTAAATGGAGAATTCTAGAGTAAGAGCATCTTGTTAAGTTGTTGGTCTCCTTTTCACACTCACACACACACACACACACACACGATTTATTTACATATTTTTACTTAACAGGTATTTTGCCCACATGTATGCATGTGCACCACACGCATGTCTGTTGCTTACAGAGGTCAGAAGAGGGAATTGGACCCTTAGAACTGGAGGTAAGGAACTTTGTGAACTACCATGTAAGTAGTGACAACTGAACCTGGGTCCTCAACAAGTGCTCTTAGCCACTGAGATGCCTCTCTGGTCCTTCCTCTGATTGTAGTGAAATTTTGTCTGCATGGAGCATTTCCTAGCCTAGGAATGCAAGCAGTGCTGATGGTTTAGCACCATGGCTGCAGTCTAGCCACTGCCATGCATTTTGTCCTGAATTTAGATATGTTCACTGATCTACCTTCTGGTTCTTTGGGTCTTTTTACACACAGACTGAAGATGCTGAGGGATATTAAAGTTTATTCTGAGGATGGGGAAATGGGTCTGGTAGGTGGTGCTTTGGAGCTATTGCTCCTAGTTCATGTGAGATGCGCTATTCTGCTATCTTTTTGTGTATGCCATCTTGGTTTGAAGTTTAGTGGCTTATTATTCCATATTTTTTGAATTGCCTGCCTTTCTAGTGTTTGAATTCTAATTAAGACTCCTAGGCTCAACTCCCTTCTACATTCAATAAAACATAATTGCAGTTGGTTAGACTAAGGCCAAACAAAAAGCTGCCCTGATGGTGCTTCCTTTAATTTCACTCAGTTTTACTTTTCTTTAAATTAGCAATGCTTCAGCTTCAATTACAGGTTTATTTCCAGAGAATTGTTATGACTATTAGAGTGCTCACTATTTATCGTTCTAAATTTAAATAAATAAGGCCATTTTTTTATGTGTCATCTTTTATTTGGAATTGGAGAGTGTATGTACAGACCGTGTACTGGTCATAATCTGGGGAATGTTTCTATCTTTATCCCATTAATTTGCAAGCTCCACACTCTCTCCTAAACTCAGTATTAACTGCTTCAGACTTATACATTCTGTCTGAACGCTACTTTTACCTTAAAAAGGTTCCTTGTGTGAGGAACTCTTATTAAATTAAGGTACAAGAACAAAACTCCTAGTTTAAATCTGTTAATCAGACTTTCTCAAAATAGCCACTGAATCAAACTGACTCACTTTCCCAAGTGTCTGATTATCTCTCTCAGAAATATTGAAATTCTCTCAATTTACATCTATGTTAAGAATTTTTGCACCTCTACAAGTTCTACTCTTCCCACTACTGAAATTTAACCTTCCTTCTTCTGAAAGTTTGTTCTTATTAACTAGGGATAAAATGTTCTATTTTATCTTTGCAAGCAAAGTACTTGTATTTTATCTAAAATGAGAAAACAATGAAACTTCACCAAAATAGTTTCTAGTAAATCTAAGTTTGTAATATGCTTTCCAGAACTAAGCTGAAGTCTGAATATAGTGGTTTTGGAAGTAACTTTACTGGGAAGGAAGCATAACTCACATTTTAGACTATAGACATTTGAGTAGAGGCATGGACCATCCACATCTAATTTTGAAAATATTTTACTATAAATTCTTTCTATCTCATATGGAAATATCTGTTAAAGCAATATAGTGTATTTCATAGTGTCTTACCATATTTCTATAATGCAAAAATGAGTTCCATTGATATAGTTCCTTGTTAAACTATGTTTCCTTCACTAGTAAGAACATGTAGTAACTTACACAGGTACATCTCTAAAGTCCATCTTTAGACCAATGCCCAGATATTTCCTGTTTTTGGGAATGTCAGTGGATGATTGGTCTCAAATGAGTCCTTTGTGAAAATAACTGTTCATTGAAGTGTCATCGCAACCAGAGTCATTTGTTCTTGTTTCATTTCTGTTGCTGTGATAAAATGCTTCAACAAAAATGACTTAGGAGTCATTTTAAATTCTAGTTTACAGTTTATCACAACAGAGAAATCACAATGACAGGAGCTTGAAGCAGCCGGTGATATTGTATCTTTAATCAAGCACAGAAAGACATGAATGTACTTGCTTAGTACATATCTAACATTCTGTACTCTTCTACAGTCTAGGGGTCAGAACCAAGGAATAGAACTGCACACATTCTCACATCAATTGCTACATCCAGAACAGTCTCCTAAAGATAGGCCAACATGATCTAGACAAAATCTCATTGATGCTATCTTCCCAGGGGAATCTAAGTTGTGGGTGCTTGAGTCATAAGAGATGAAGAAATCAAGCTGGTATCAATCTAGAAATTTCATTCCTACTGGCTAGCTTACATAATGCTGGAAGTTCAATTCATACTACTGTGGTGGAAAAATTAGCATCTTACCCAACTGTGAACACTTCAAGCTACAACAATGACTGGCTGGCCTGTCAAGATATGTCAACTGGCGCAGCAGTCATATAAATGTTATGAAAGTAAACTGGCACTTTTTGATTAGATTTAAGCCCCATTACATAAGATGCGTCTCATACATGATACCACCAACAGGGAAAAGAACCCAGAGCTGTGTAGAAAGTGGAAATATTGTTAGCATGTAAACAAACCATACTATTTGAGACATTTTGCTAAGAACGTCTCGTTCATATATCCAACACTCAAAACAATATAAAGTAATGCTGATCATGATGGTGCATACCTTTAATCCTAGCACTCAGGAGACAGAGACAGACAGATCTCTGTGAGCTAAAAGCCAACCTGGTCTACATGCCAGTTACAGGCCAGCTAAGGATATATAGTGAGACTATGTCTTAAATACAACAAAACCACTATAAGGTGAAAAAAAAATAATAATAATTTGCTTTCAAGTGAACATTTTCCCGTAAGAGAGTTATATCAGTTGCACAGAGCATACAGCTATGGGATAGCAAAGAGAAGATTTGAAGAAGGCCTGCTACAGAGCAGGTGTTATGTTCTCAGCTATTCTATGTTTGACTTTTTCAGAACATACACTGTATATCTGAAAAGTATTGTTTGGATAGTGAACAATTTAAGTTTCGTGGCTTTGCAGACAAATGAAATACTTAGAAAATTAGAATTTGCTGCATACTTACATTCTGGAGAGACTTACTTTGTAAAACCTATCTCTCATTTTAAAGTTGTATACATTCAATGTCACACAGATATATCAGGTACTAAATGTCAGCGTTGGAGCAAATGAAAGTTGGCGGTAATTAATACTATATAAAGAGGATCCATACCTATTACTAATGGGTGATTTTTCTTGGAATTGGCAAAATTACAGTGAAATTATATGTCATGGGTTTGTTAAATGTTTATACCTACCTATTGTAGGCACTAAATGGAATTCTATTTATATCTTCTGCAGAGAAAGGGGAAAATCGAGATTCTTTTATAGTTTAAGTGTGTTTCAAATATAATTGGACAAGCTACAGACTGATCATATCTACTAAAAAAAATGAATTGTTAACTTTTTAAGTAACTCAACTTAAAATATTTTCTTCACTAAGTAAAAAGAAATACAGTTTTTCCTGAGAAAGCTTTCATGGTAGACAACCCATATGTCAATTTTCTTCTTTGATATTTATATTTATATGCCTGTATAATATAAGCAAGTTTTCATAATTTTTATTTCTTTATTGTGATTATAGAATAGCTGATGTGGAGTTATTAATTTCATTTCCCCAAACAGGTAAACTGGATACCAGGCAAAGATGAGCTGCAAGTTTCTTTGACCAAGCTTTTTTCTCATTGAAATGGACATGCAAAGATTGCCTTCTATTTGCTAGTCCTTACTGCTGCATATCAGAGATCTAATGTTTTTCTCCCTTTCACCAAAATATTTCCTGACAAAATGTGGCTGATAAATTTATTTTCAAAGCATATAAGCACTTCAAATAGATCCTTTGCAATCTGGATATGTTTACCCATGTAAGGCTGTCAATGCTATTATAGGTCCCCAGGAATCCTCCTCATTGGGACATCCACTGGCATGGCCACAGACAAGTTTCAGGGTCATTGTTCAGTATCCCCTCCTTCTCTCATTCACGTCTGATTCCATGATGTTGAAAGCTGCTCTTTTCTTTATGTTGTCTTTATTATTCTCCCAATGCAATTGTTTATCAAGGGCTCCTCACCACCTCTTGCATGTCTCTTAGATTGTTGTCATGAGAGGCAGTAAAGAACAGTAGTTAAAAGTATTCAGAAAAAATTGAATTTGAGTTCTATCCTTATGTTTCTTAATTCTGTGACTTGGGGAAACTATTCAGCTCATGTGTGTCAAGTGAGTCTGTCCTGCCTACCTCAGAGGGTTATAAGGACTGAATGAGATAAAGTATGTCATGTGCTCAACCACAGAGCTCCTAGTTTTTATTTTAATGAAGTCTAAACTCCTCATTATGCTGCTACAAGAGTGACCATTTGGCTGCTTCGTACCTCCAGGCAAGAGACGGAGGAGACTATTTGGAAGCAGAACAGATGGGAAGAAGCAGATGTATCACAGAAGTAGTATAAAGTAGGGATTGGCTACAGAGAGCATCAGTGTGGAGATTAGTGTAGGGCGCAGGAGAAGGCTGTACCAAAGCAGCTGAAGTTTTATCCCCATGAAGCATAATAGATGGTACTGTTTACCGAGCTGGAGAACACTGCAAAATTCTGGCATAGATTATAAGTTATACATGGGGCATGTGGAATGCTAAATTTTCCCTATACATTTATTTAGATCAGTGGTTTTTAGTCTATGGGTCATGACCCCTTTGGGAGATGAATATCAGATATCATGCATATCAAACATTTACATTATGAATCACAAAAGTGGTAAAATTACAGTTATGAAGTAGCAATGGAATAATTTTAAGGTTGGGGTCACCACAACATGAGGAAGCATATTAAGGGTTTAGGAAGTCAGCATTAGGAACATTGAGAACTACTGATCTACATGAATTAACTGGGCAGGTATATAAGTAGTTTATAGCATCAAATAAAGCAGTAGAAAAACCTGAGAAATAGACAACATACACACACACACGCACACACACACACACATCCCACCACCACCACCACCTCCATCACCAACTGAAAACTCACATAGTTAGACTTGAGGTACATAAGCATATGTGTACAGATTGAAACTACAGTTAGGTTGGTAAAGACAGACAAGTGGCAGGACACAGTCAAAAGAATGCCTCACATTGAACAATGTCTTGGTGATGTGTGAGAGGGGCTCCGAGAAAAGAAGAGGGGGAAAAGACAGAGGGTTTTTTACCTCAGGGGCATTTTCTTCCCTGGATTGCTCTTGGACGTGATTGCATGACTCCTGTGACCAACTTTTACGTTCACATAGGACACATTTTTCCTGATAGATATTGGAAGATAGTTATACCGAACTCAATCTGGTCTAAGAATATGTTGAGTGATGTCCTCAGTGTACCCTAATCTGGTTATGGCCTTCTGCTTTGCTTTTGTGCTTTCCCAGTTATAGTTTATGGTGCATGCTAGGCAATTGTATTTAAATAAGTCTGTCCTGAAAAAGTTCAGGGAAAGGGCTGCTCTGTGAATATTTAGTGTGTGCTTATTGGTGTTTATTTATATTATTTTCTGGAATCAAACAAGCTTCCTTAGATCATTGCTTTATTTGTTTTATTCATGTAGAAAAGTATGATGAAACTGAAGTAAAGCTGTCTACAGTGCTAGACTTTAGTCCATCCCAGTTTTTACAGTCCTCAAATTCCAGGTCTTGCAAACAGATCTATATAGATAGGAAAATATCCACAGACAGCTGCCTTGGAGTATATGAATATAATATTGGTTGTTCTAGAAACAAAGGAACCCCAGATGAATGTTAAGAAGTAAATATATGCTAGAAGATATTTTTTCTGAAAAAAACTTAGAAGAAAAGGAAGAAGTTAAATTGCCTGTATTGCTGATGATATGGTATTATACATTGGAAAAGGAAACTACTAATGCTGATGAATGAATTCAATATAGTAGAATGATACAAAATCAATATACAAAACCCAATATCCCCTCTACACATCAATAAGGAATTTATTGAGAAACAAATCATGAAACCAATTTCATTCACCGTAGCCACATGGAAAAATACATAGAATAAATATAAGTAAGGTAGTGAAAGATTCCTGAAATGAACAGTGAAGAAAGGAATTGAAGACATTTGAGAGCAGAATGCTTTCCCATGTTTATGGTTTGGAAGAATTAATATTGCTAAATGCCTAATCTATCCAAAGTACTCTACAGATCTAATGCAGTCCTCATTGAAATGTCACTCTTGGCAGACGTACAAAACACTGTAAAACTCATATAGTAGCATAACAATCCTAAACTGCTAAAGCAATATAAACAAACAGGTAAAAGCAACACTTCATATCTCACTAGACTGGATTTCAACACTTAATACAGAACCAAAATAACAAAGGATCAGAATAACAAAATAGCAAAGGGCCAGAGTAAAGCCAGATATACAGACCAGTGCAATAGAAGAGCGTGCCTGCCATTAAAACCACATCTACAGCCATCCAACTTTTGACAAAGGTACGAAAAAACACAGATTGGAGGAATTACTTCTTTGTGAGCAAATGATGCTGGAAAAAGTGCATACCTGTATGCAGACAGCTAGACATGGTGCCCTCTCTATGCAAAAAGTGATTCAGAATGAATCAAGCGTCTTAATGTAAGATCTGAAGCTCTGAATCTACTAGAAAGGCTTCCAAATATTGGCATAAGGAACGATGTGTTTGAACTAGATTTACAAAGCACAGGAAACAAATGGAAAGATTAATATAAGATTTATGATAATGAAACATTTCTACTTACCAAAGGAAAGAAAAGTGAGGTGGCAGCCTTCAGAATGGCAAAACAAACAAACAAAACAAAACAAAACACACAAAACCCAAACTTATCAGCTATTTGAAAAGAGTGTCATTATATAAAAATAGCTAAGTGGGTAAAGCTGTTTTCTGCCAAGTCTGATGAACTGAGTTCAATCCTTGAACATGCATGGTGGAGGAGGGAACTGACTTCTTCAAGTTGTCCTCTAACTGCCATATATGTGCGCCACCACAATAAAACAATCCAAGTAAAAAGTGAGCAAATGATTGGAATAGGCACTTCTGAAAAGAAGCCTACATGTTCAATAATAGATGAAAAACATGTAACATCATTAATTATTACTGAAATACAAATCAAAACTTCAATAAGATATCATTCCACCCAAGTAAGAATGTCTGTTTTCAAAAGATAAAACCAAACTGAAAATGATGGAAAGAATGTGGTTAAAATAAAGAACACATATACTACTGATGAGAATGTAAAATTATTATGGCTACTATGGAAAGCACTGTGGAGGTTCCTAAAAAATCTGAAAATTTAAAACTATTCATATGTTTTCATATATATCATTTCTGAGTACATAGCAAAAAGAAATAAAGTCAGTGTACAGAAGAAAGTACTAGCAAATGCATGTTTATTTTGGTACTATTTACATAGCTTAACTATAGAACCAGCCTAGATATCCATAAAACAATTGAATAAAGAAAGCTTTTATTTATTTTCCATTTGCAGAGTATTGTTTGCCTGTTTATTTCATGATCGTGTCCATTTTCTTGATATTTGAAAAAGATATGGTTGGGTGTCAAAACTATTAAGCCATGTCTTACACACACACACACACACACACACACACATACACACACACACACACACACACACACACTGTGAAGTATTACATAGCTATAAAGAATAACCAAATCTTATCTTTTGTAGGAAAACAAATTGAATTGAATCACAACGGAAGCTGAAGAGAGATGACCACAAACCGAGAAGGGAACTGGGAAGCCAGGGAAGGTGGTGTTGTGTTTGGAGACTGGCATGCCGCATCATTCGTCTGATTAATTTGTTTTATTACGTTAAAAAGTTTGGTTGATTCAAATTATTCTTCTTGTAGTTAGGTTTTAAAATTGGGCACTGTTTATGCTCCCAGAAGAGTGATTTGAAAGAGGCTGAAAAGGTGACAGAGATCTATAGTCTGTGGGTCAACACGCTCACAATATCCTGGGGAAAATGTAAATGAAATATCAATATGACATTCTTCTTTGAGGTTACTGAGCATCAAAACAGAGAATCTTGTGACTATCCAGACAAGGTCTGTACATCATTCATGGGGATAAGACTCATGCCCTCTGCTTGTCTTGTCAACATTGCTTCTCAATGGGAAGACAGAGAGGCAGGAGGATGAAGACGTGACTTAATAATTTTGACACCCAACTGCATTCCCTTCAAATATCAAGAGAATGGACATGCTGATGAAAGAGATGGGTCACAGTATTGTATAAGTGGAAAACATAAACAAACTGGACAGCAGTCTCTAAAGAAGCTCAGAGCAAATTAAAAAACATAGGGTTCAGGCCCTGCGCTCCACACTCAATACAGAACACTAAAATGTCCAGATGAATTTTGTCAATAAGACTTAACAAAATGACCATGCTTCTTGTAATGAACAGGCTACCATTGAAAATGGGGTGAGAAGAGATGAGAGCCAGGATTTTTGTTTAATTAACTCATTTTTTTTAGTCAATGAGAAACAGAAATAAAAAGGAAAGGAAAGGAACATGACTGCTCCTAGGTGTCGTGGAGAAAGTTTATTGTAGATGTGTAGGAAGGCATTAGCAGAGGCAGGGACATCTGGGAGAGTCTAGAGTGGTCATGGCCACACTGAACCAGGCCATGTGATAAGAGAGGAAGGGGAAGAGAGCCGGGGAGAGGAGCCAGCTATAACAGCCAAGGGACAAAAGGGGCAGGTAACCAAAATGTCTGCGTTATATAGAGAAGAGTCTGTGGCGAAGGGCAGCCCAGACTCTGGCCTGGAGAGTTCAGGGTACAGGACAGGGTATGAGAGCCATATTCTGTAACAAGCAGGGACTGAGAGCCCAGAGGCCAGGTTTGATATACTAAGTTGGTATGTCAGCCATTTGTCCCGGGTTTGAAATTTGCCACTTAGCAGGAGCTCAGATTCATAGTCAAGATTGAAATCACATTTTCCTTGACTGATTCTTGGCCATACTCCATATCAGTTGCAGGCCTTCCAGCCTCAGGCTCCCAGGTGCTGGGATGATAAGCACCAGGTAAATATGTCTGGCAGGAGAACAGTTTTTTCCCCTTTGGACACAATGCTATTTCTTAATACTATAAAATACGTATTTTCCCTAATTGTAAAAAAAGTTTCTAGGGTCCCTTAATATATACAGGCAAATGGGCAGATGTCAAAACCATACTTTTTTCTCCAGTTGTACCATATTTTCATATATTGAAATACAAATAGATTTAAGTAATTTGAAGATTAAACTTCATAGCCTTGCCCTGTTGTCTGTCTGGCACACAGCATGGGTCTGGGTGGGGCACTCCACATGTGGAGGACAGAGGGTGCTCTCTGGGCTCTGAGAGATAGTGCCCATGTGACCAGTATAATCTTGTTTGTCAAGATAAATGATAGAATTTTGGAGAAAGCAGGAAAAAGACGGAAAAGAGCCAGTTGGAGACCATCTCTGGAAACGCTGAGAGGTCAACAGGCTGGTCATAGCATCAGCCTTGAGAAAAGCTTTTATGGGCCCCCCCCCCTTTACAGATCTAGGTGCACACACTTCAGATTACACACAGCGCCTTATTTACATGCCAGTGGTGTTTTAGTGGAACTTTCTGGCTCAGATGCATTGACTTGCTAATTATTTCTATTTCAAGCCCCTAAATAATTTGTAATATTTTATCATAGTTTAGCTGTCTTTGAAGTAATGTCGTGTCCTTTTGGAGGAGATTGGAGTTAAGATACTATGTGAATCAATCATGCAGCTAACATTGTTTTATTTATTCTAGCTCCTGGTCACATCATATATATATATATATATATATATATATATATATATATATATATATATATATACTATAAACATATAATATACACATATACACAACACATCCACATGTATATATATATTTATATAATATATGGCATACACAATAGAAAAACAAACAAGCAAAGAATGGAAATAATAGCAGTCCAAATGAAATTATATTTCTAAATGTACATCTGTAATATACATACATGTATACATAAGCATGTGCATATATATATACACTTTTTCACCTAAAAAGAAGACTGGCTTTATAAAACATGGTCATTCTTTTCCTTTGATTTTCCCCTACTATGATTAAATGCATGAGATGCATAAAAATCACTTCTAAATTCTTATAAATTCTCAATAGCACTACTTTATTTAGTTTTCCAGATTCTGTTTCAAGTCATATTCTTGTAACTGCTGTTACAAGAATCATTTTCTATGTCACCAAGTATTGGTGGATCATTTGTAATAAAGACTGAACTAAGGATCTTGGCTTTGTTAATGAGCCTGCAGCAGGTGAGTGAGGCTTTTGTCATTTTAATTCTTGGCGTGTGTATGTGTGTGGGCAGGTACATCTTTGTGCTGGTGTGCATGCGCATATATGTGCATGCATGTCAAAGCTCAATATCTATCTGATGATGTTATTCAAGTATCATTTACATTGGGTTTTGAGTTCACCATGTAGGCTAGACTAACCAGTGAGTCCCAAGGGGCCTGCCTGCCTTGCCGCCTCAGCACTGGGGTTACAAGCATAGGCTACCAGACTTGGCTTTTCTGGGGCTTTGGAGTGCAGACTCAGATACTTGTGCTTCCAAGCAGTTTACGATTGAGGTTTGTCCTGAGCCCTGAACATGTAATTCCCTATACATTTTTTATTAATTTATTCATATTACATCTCAATTGTTAGCCCGTCCCTTGTATCCTCCCATTCCTCCCTCCCTCCTGCTTCCCCCCTACTCCCTTCCCCTATGTCTGTGACTGAGGGGGACCTCCTCCCCCTGTATATGCTCATAGGGTATCGAGTCTCTTCTTGGTGACCTGTTATCCTTCCTCTGAGTGCCACCGGACCTCCCCATCAAGGGAACGTGGTCAGAAATGGGACCCCAGAGTTTGTATGAAAGTCAGACCTCACTCACCACTCAATGGTGGAGAATGTCCTGTCCATCCACTAGGTCTGGGTAGGGGTTTGAAGTTTACTGCCTATATTTTCCTTGGCTGGTGCCATAGTTTGAGCAGGAAGGACCCCAGGTCCCTATACATTTTTATGGAGTGTTTTCATCAGCAATGCACTTGCCTCACAAAAGCAAAAGAAGACGCTAACAGGTAGAAGTCAAAGGGATGAAAAATTGTGAATACTTAGATGTGATTGTCTTGTTGGAATTCATTTAAGTTGGAAACCACTTGAGATTGCTTAAGGTGCCTGCTCATTTTTGAAAGTCAGGTGAATGGGTGGAACATCTAGGCCCTTATTCTATCTAGCTTCCTATGTTTGCTCTTTATGTAAGAAACATAATTAGAAGGAGCCCTGTTGACCCATGGTCCAGGGGTCCCAGAATGATACGAACCAACTTTCAGGTTTCCCTCAAGAGACAGAGAGCTTATTGGGGCAGTGGTACAATGACCAAAACAACCCAATATCTAAGAAGTTTTGCTCTTTTTCAGATTCTATGTTGAGATTCTTGTCTTAGTAAGAATTACAGGGTCTTCTGCTAAAGTGCTTGGGCTAGACCTAAAAACATCTTAAACAACTAAGCCTAATTGTAAAAATAAACTATTTGGTCTTCAACCCCATCAGAGACTTGAGAAGGAATAAAATTAATTACCTGAGTAGGCAGGAAGTGCAGGTTTGCAGCTTCCAAATTGAAAAAAATGACAGAGATGGTTTGCTGGCTGAACAGTCACCCGAAGATCTCTATAACATTGGAGCATCATCTTCAGCCTTCTGGCAGACATATTTGTGAGGCAGGAGCTATTGAAGACTTGCTTACATTGTCTTGGCAGAGTTTGGCCATCGACTCTGCCTGCATCCAAGCTTGTCCACTTTTAGGCAGAATTCTGTCAGTGACTGAAATGAGGACATTTTGCCCAGTGTCTGGCTTGCCACATGTGGCAAACATAAGGAGGTTCTTTGATGTTCATCATCCTCTTTGAGGTAGGCTGGCTGTTGGCAGAAGTTAATCTGTCTTAGATGTTTTACGTTAATAGAAATGAAATATGATAGATATTGATTTACATTCAGAGTTTTAGAATCACCCAATATAGGAAAATGTTTTCTTCAAGGTTTCTAAATAGTCAAAACACTATGAATGTAATGTTAATATAATTCTTGTTTGTTTTGTGGTTCATCTTGATATGTGTAGTTTATTTTATATATGTGTAATAATATAAATGTATATGTAAAAAACGAAAATATTATAAAAAGGGGGAAAAAGTGCTTGGGCTCAGTGATAGACTGATATACTGGGGGGAGGATTCTCTGTAATGGTTAATCTTCATTGTCAATTCGTCTGGATTGAGGGATGCCCGGGGGACTAATAAAACCCACTCTGGGTGTGCCTCTAATGGTGTTTCCAGAGATGATTCGATCATAAAGGTTATAAATGAGTAAGAGGATTAAGTCCTTGACGGATTCATAACATGATGGTATTATTTACAGGCGGTAAAATTTGGATGTAGTAAGCATACTCTCTCTAGAACTCTCGGGGACTTTGTGAGTAGATGCTAGGAAACTGGAAAGGAGCCATGAGGAGGTGTGGAAATAAAGCTTTACGGATGGGGGTAAGGCAGGCAATGGGCACATTCAATATGAAAGTGGGTGGGGGATTCGGGAAGGGGGTTAGCAAGGGGAGACGGGAAAGAGGAAGAGCTGGGTAGGGATAGGGTTAACCAACACATAGTAGGTCTAAAAATGCCATTGAGAAGTCTACTTCTTTGAAGGAAAATTAAAAACAGGGAAAAATAATCCCACAAAGAGGACCGAATCAATGCAGGGATGAATGCTGTTGTGTATTTCCGTTCAGATGCTGGCAGCCTGCAGATCTTAGCTCATCTAAGTTTGGGAATTTAGTCCTTGTAGACTGCCTCCCCGAATTTTAGACTTTGAGATAATTAGATACCTATTTTGATGAACTTTTCATTGCAAAAATATTTATTATCTTTTGCCATCTCTATGTTAATTACGTAAGGTATAGGAAAGGACTGCTTTAGAAAACTACGAAGACGGAACAGGCCATACTGTAAACAAACAAGAACTGACAGCCCTTGTTTCAACAAAATAGGGTCATGAGGAGTTAGTCCACAATAACAACAGCTACCTGCATCATGTCCTGTGAACCCCCCAATATTTATCACAATGCCTCGGATAGAGGGAGAACACAATATTTAATGGATGTGAAAAATAATTAACAAACCATGACAAAAAGCAAGGGGACTGACATGGTTGGGTGGTATTGATAATTAGATCACATTTGGTCTTGGAAATGAAGCAGTCACCTGACTGACAACAAGCAGTGCTTTAAGAAATACTTGAAGGTAGGATACTAAGGATCCCTCAGTATCTTCCTGCCAACTTGCTTTAAGGTCTTGGAATTTCCTTTTAGAAATTTATTTATCAGGGTACTGTAGTTGACCAGGTCTACAAACTTATGCTGATTGCTTCTCCATAAAAGGACCATGTGAGTGAACATATGCAAAATATGCCCCCAAACAGTAAGACAGCAAAGCCAGGAAAATATTTTTGTCACATAACAGAGATGTTTTGTTTAACTGATGTGATATTTTCCTATAAGTAAATCAATTCATCAAATGTTGATTTTTCTGTGTTTGATATAAAGATCTCTATCAATGTATTTTGGTATTTGGGGGTTGTATAAGACTCTTTTACTTTGGAGATTAAAACAAAGACCTTCTAAGTCAGCGAACAAGAACAACTTCTTGCCACCTACAGAAAATTTTGCTGCAAGGCAAGAAATGACAGACCTGTAATATTTATGCCAAAGATAGCATTTCTTGGGTCCTAAATGATATATCTGGAGGCCCTGCATTTCTATGACTTTGTTCAAATTTCTAAACTACTTTTTGAAACAGCAAATAAGAATTTGCTTTAGTTCACCTTAGGAAAAAAATTACATTAAAAAAAGTTCTTAGGTCCCATCTCCAGAAATTAAGTAAGAAAGATTAGAAACTTACTTCTTGTAAGTGCAAGGAGAGTCTGTCAGGAGACCATCTGTGTTTCTCTAGTCCTTTGCTTCTCAACATCGCACATGTCATTGAGCAGATAATGGATGCCTTTACCTTAGCCCATGAAGCTTCGCTGGAGTTGCACCAGGCATGGAATACCATGCTAGAATTTTCTTTTGTTAGCTAACTGTTTTCCTCTCTACATGGGATATGTTGATGTCTATTGAAGTGGTTGCTATGACATCACAAAAAGATCGATGCTTCTTTTGCCTTTACCTGTTTATCATTGCAATATGGGCTGAGAGGACATTTACTAACGCACTCTTAGAGTTCATAGCTCTGGTCCAAGACAAGTCATCATGGAAGGAGGGGATAGGAGGGATACCTGTGTAATGTCCTCACCATTTTCTCTTGCCCCTGGCCTCTTCCTCCTCTTCACAGTCTTCTTATTCTAATTTTTCATTCCCCACGTCCTCCTTTCCCTCCCCCTGGCATGAAGTGACCATGGACAGAGAGGAGGGCAGAGGCCTGGAACATTTTGCCCAAAGAGAGACTTGATTTTTAGAAAGAGACTTATCAGTTCTCAGATCTTTATTGTTTTCCCCCACACCGACATATTTCATATAATGCAATCTGTGTCCTCGTATGTTTACTTTGTTGATTGAGATATTGTAGTTTTGGGTACTTGGTATTCAAAATACTTTTGAGTAATTTAAACATCAGGACATACAGTAGGCCTGAACATAAACACTGGATTTTAAAAATCTTTAAAATTTATGTATTTATATGGGCTTTATTTTATAAATAAACAAGTGCAACTATGCTCTGTGATATCAAACTTGTGACAGAAACACTTTACTAAAAGAGTAAAGATTTATTTTTCACAGAAAGTTTGTTATTAATTTATGCTAAGTCATGACTTTTTAAAAAAATTGAGTGAGTCAAAAGAGATAAATTTGACATTTTAGAATGGGAAGAGTTTGATTTAACTGCAGATGAGGGCTTTGGTTACTGAGGGACATTGTTTTCTCTTTTAATTAATTTTCTTTCTTGACGTTCTTCCCATCATGAGGCAAATTTGTTTGTAACGTTTAACCTCTAAGATCTATTAGTGTCCACTGGAGTCATGCAGTAATTGAGAGTGAGCGTATGACAAACGTTCTTTAGGAAAGGAAGGAAGAAACAGACAGAAAGAGACCTCCTAGAACTAGGTTTACCCTCAGGAAACTTTCCTCCGTATTTACACTTTGAACTTCTGTCCTAGAGCCTCCTTTATTTAGGCCCTATTGGTCACTCTTGACAACCTTTAGAGTTCTAGTGTTTCAAGTTCTGAAATTGGATTTCTAGGAGCCTTTCCTTCTGATTCAATGAATTTCTTGAATATGTATAATTTTATAACACAATATGTATACAAATCTATCTATCTATCTATCTATCTATCTATCATCTATCATCACCTATCTATGAATCCATCTTACTATTTACACACACACACACACACACATACATGGTTTGTGTGTGTTATGTGTATATCTGAAGGACTCATTGGGTACTTTCTGTAGCTCCCTTCTTTGCTCCTATCTTCACATTTTAATTTTTCCTTCCCTAACTCCTCCTTTATTATCATAGTTCCCTTCTCCAGCTGCGCTTATGATCCTTCTCTGTTCCTGTGTGTCTAGTACATGTCTGTGTCGTGACATTTGCTCCGGGTCACTGTTGTGTGTGATGTGTCCCCTTGTGTTCATCTTTCCCTTCCAGCCACGTCTGATTGACATTTCGGCACTGGGAGGGGCGGTAGCATCTGCCATGAGATCCATTTCCTTCTTTTACCGGGGTAACTGATGATCCCAAGGGAAAGAAGGGACATGGTTTAGTCTAATCTGCAGCATAATGATATTTGCTAGGAGGAAAAATGTGATCCGTACTTAGCCCTAAGTAGGCTGCCCTTAGCCAAAGATTATCTATAGTAAATAGAACCTAGAAAATGAGACTCGACTCTCTGGAGAATATCACCTGGGATACATAATATTGCAGGAAAGGAGCTGACCGTTTTCTCAGAGTATGGAGTAGACTTTAAGTGACTAGGTCATGCTTTTTTGTTGTAGTATCCAACTCTGTTTTGTAAGGGGCACAAAACCAAAGACACTGAAGCTTTATTCATGGAAATAAGTGATTGTCACAGTGGTTGTCTTTTGTTCTCCTGTTACTTAGGGTATGAAATACAGATGTGTCAGAACTCAGACCTTTCCTGAGATGTCTGGTGTCTGGGAAACATCTCTTCCAGGCCTTGGCTGTTGCTCTGGACAGAGCTCACCCACAGTGAGGGAGAAGTAGTCTGAGGGGACTACTGTTTGTCTACTGTCCTCCTGAAACTGCTTGCATCATTAAAATTATGAATAAGGGTTAGTTTCAGGGGATATCTGATTTGTGATGGTTTGACTTGATATCCTAGTTCTGAGGTAGCTCAGATACAATGATGCCAAATAAGACACGGCAGAACAACTGTGAAATGATGAGTTCCTGGTACCCAGAATGACCTAGTCTCTTATCTAAACCTGAGTACAGCTGTCTGTACCCTGTAGATGCACACACATGCTTTACTGGTCTAGGTTTGGAACTAGGGGGTCAGATTTGATCGTCCTAAAAAATTATCTCAATCTGTAAGATCTGTAACCAAAATTAGCTTTGTTGATAATCTTCAGTTTTCTACAGCTGTTTTGAGGTACTCAGTAACTACTTTGAAATTATCTCAGGTCATATTGATATCTGTATTTTGCTCTTTATAAAGCCTTCATAAGTAGGGCTCTCTGTGGTATAACATGACAGGGGTTACATTGCTTGTTTTGTTTGGTGTTTTACTTGTGACATGGCAGTTTGGTTGGCCATATTGAGAACTTCGCTTTCCTTCTCTGTCTCTTTCATGATTCCAGCCTCAGAGGCACAAATGAAGCTGAAGCTTCACAGCTCTGCCTTCTGAAGCAGTCCTTTTTTTTTTTGCTTTGGCTCCAAGGCAGTGGAGTTGGCATTTAGTCTTGTGTCACTAACTGGCTGCCTTACTCTGACTGAAGCAAAGAACTTCTTTGAACCTTTTCTTCTGTAAAAGTGAGAAGCCTGCTTTTAATATGCTGATTGAAGAAAGCAGGCTCATTTGCAGGTCGGATGATTATTGGAGTTCATTGTTGGCCTTTATCTGGAAGTTATATGCACATGCACATATGCCACACCGAATTACAATCAAACATGGGGAAATCTCCCCTACAGATGTTCCTGAAAGAAAAGGGCAGATTTCTCCTTTCTTGTATAGTTAGAGCAATTCTACTTGAAGGCACAAGGCTGAATTAGAACAGGCTCTCATTGGCCTTCATGGTCCTATTAACCTGTGTGCTTTGTATGCTTCCCTTTGGTACAAGAAGCATCTCCCCCAGCGTTGATTCTAAAGGAAAAAAGCCCACACAGTAGTGCCAAATACAAGTTGAGTGCTGATAAAGTAAGTTCTGAATGTATATATGGCTTGCCTAAAATTATTTATTCAGTCAGGGAAGAAATTAATTCACACAGCAGAGCTCTAATTGGCATCAGAGAGGCATCTCTGTGAAACCCTTAGGAAAAGCAGGAAGTTGATTAAGTAGAAGAAATGCATACGTAGAGAGGGTAGCACAAAGAATGCGTGGAAGAATAAAGGCAGTGGGTGAATAATGGCTCTCATGATTTTTCTTCCTCTGCGAGATGTTACCTTTGATTTAAGGCAGGAGGGAGACCTGGGAAATTTTCAAATTGGAGTCCCTCCCACTCCTCCCTACCCATACTAAGAAACCACGGCCCAGAATTCAAATACTAAATCTGAGAAAGGCAGGTAAAAAGAACAGTGGAAAACAGATGGCAGCAGTTACAACTAGCAAATTCCCAGTTGGTGGCTCTCACATTTAGAAGCGGGCATCTGTTCTTCTTCCCCACTGCAAAGTGGTTTTAACTCCGAGGTGTTAAAAATATCTAAGTTGCTGTTTTATTCATTTCTGCTATTTACTGACTTTAATGACTTACAGTATATCCAATGAGAAGTACAATGTTTACCCAAGCGGCAAGAGACTCAAAACAGAAATATGGGATGCTGTTAAAAACCTTGTGGTCTACCAAACAGCCTGCATGGTTTTATAGGTGTACCCTGCTTAGGGAAACAGATACATGTCTGATCATTTGTAGAAATGGAAATATGCTTTGACAGATACCAGGTGGGGGTGGGGGAGGCTTGATGTTAAAACTTTCCTCACTCTCTGGGCCTCAGCATCTTCCCCTACAAAATGGGACATTGACAATGTTATTCGGCTGTCCCTTGTAAGAATTGGTTTCAGCCAAAGGGTTCATAAACCCCTCAATTCCTGGAGATACCCAGTGTCTGTGAATGCTTATATATAAATCTGTCTTTGAAATAAATATTCATTCTTTAAAAATGTGGGACATGCTGATACTTATAACAGCACTTCAAGAATGAGAGAGTATAGAAAACCTTCATAATTATGAAAAAATGTCAGTAGCCTCTTCTTTTTTATATTAGTGCTAGATGCCTTTCCCATAAGCACTTACGACTGGTACCAGGAAGAGATTTCTATTGAACTGACTAACATTTAGCCTAGTACCTGCAAGAGAGAAAATGATCAATAAATATTTATTGATCTCAGGCTATCTCACATTTATTTCCTACATTTTTCTTTTAATAATAATATTTATACATTGTAGGAAAATTTGAAATATAGAAACAATGAATTAATGTGAAAACAATATATTTTGCTCTACTAAATACAAGAGAGATAATTTTTAAGCCTAATGTGTATGTATGTTGTACCATTACATTGACAAATTACTGGGTTTTGTTTGTTTCTTTGCTTTTGTTTTTTGTTTTGGATTGAATGTGAAATGTCTCATGTTACCCAGCTGGCGGTATGTTTTGGGATGTTGTGGAACACTTAGGAAGTGGGGCCCTACCTGGAGTAGGTAGATTGCTGCCATGTTTGTCTAGCTTGAAATTGCCTAGCCCTATTCTAACTCCATTTCTCCCTCTGTATCCAAGTTGACATGAACATGCTCCCTCAAGCTCCCATGCACTCACAGCTGCGCTCTCAGGCAAGTCCTTCCTCCCTCTAGTTGCTTTTGTCAGGTATTCTGTCATTGTACCAAAGACGGTGACTAACACAACTAGTAATAACATTAAATAGTAATGCTTTTCTGTTCTCATGAAGCTTAAACTGAGCAATAACACTGTCTAAATCATGGTTTTACTCAGCCTCATGGGCACTTTGACCTTTTTTCTTTAGAGAGGAAATTCTAAACTCTAGCTTGTAATCTTTGATATTTATTGAGCAAAAGTGAAATGCCAGACTCCATGGCAAAGTAGCTTATCTATCTGTCTGTCTGTCTGTCTCTCTGTGTGTCTATGCATCCATCATCTATCATCATCAGTCTATCTTTATCTTCTTCATCATCACCATCATCTATCTACCCATCTATTTATTTGTACCTATGAATACATTTATTTAAACTTGTAGCAATTTTGTATATCTGGTACTATTACAGCTGAGGAAATCAGAGCATTTGATATTAAGGAATATATTTGAAAGCAAACACATTGTGGTGGAACTCAGATAAGATGAAAAGTGAGGAAACCTTACTCTACTCTGAGCTATTCTGATTTCCTTCTGCTTGGGTCTGGGTAGGCACCTTGCCCACCCCTCATGCATCCTTTTTCACATAGCAATGATCATTTCCATTTACCCTGTTCTTTTGTTTGCTTTTCCTTATGTTAAGGAAACATATATAGTTGTGTGTGTGAGGAGGTTAACTGATGTTTATTGCCTCAGCCATCTCTTCCTTCTTGTTGATGGAGAGATCAACTATGTGGACAGAAACTGAATTCATAGCTATCCTCACAGTGCCATTTTTTTTTGTGTGTGTGTGTGTGTGGGTATGACAAGTAGACTTTTTGGAAAGAGGGTAAATTCAGTTTAATGAAACAAATAATTCAACATTTTACCTGAGTCACTTCCTCCTCTTACCTCCGTATTGCCAACGCACCTGTCTGACTGTGATATGTTCCTGTGACTCACACTTGTAACATAGGAAGTGTCCTTCATTACATTCACCCACATTCTGTGACATTTAAAAAAACAGTCCCAGGTAACTTTTCTAGTTTCTGGTGTCTTTGAATTCGCAAAGCCTTGGGAGAGTTTTATCACAACTCTCTTCCTCAGTAACTTCAATTATATCTCAGGATATAGTTGTGCCTTTTTCAAGTGTAGCTGTTTCATTTAAATTAATTAGTCTGAACAGAAACACCAATAAATACCTTTGGGAAAAGAAGAAGAAAACAAGCCAACATGTAGAAGTCTGGCAGGGCCATAGACTAGGGTTAGAGAGTCAAGGTGACTTTGCTTCATCAGGTGATTTTGATACACTGTGTTTATCATCCTAATTATTGCTTGTATCACCTTTCTTAGACCCAAGCATCACCCCTTTCTCTCTCTCTCTCTCTCTCTCTCTCTCTCTCTCTCTCTCTCTCTCTCTCTCTCTCTCACCACACACCCATATGCTCATGCACACACACACACACTCATCTCATTATCATAGAACTCTACAAGGTAGGTGCAATTTCCCCACTTTCTGAAATGAAGACTGGCTGGTAAACAGGCTGGTACTTTCCATTACTATAACAAATGTCTGTGACAATCAACATAAAAAGAGGAAAATATTGTTTCATCTCATAGTTTCAGTCCATCCCTGGTTGATGTTGTTGCTCTGGTGGCCGTTGCAGGCAGCACATTGCAGTGGGAGGTGGAGCAGGTAGGTGTTTACTTCATGGCTGGGGAGTGAGAAACTAAGGAGAACAATTTCTCAGAGTTCCATTTGAGGACAGACCCCAAATGGCCTAAAACTTCCTCATAAGTCCCTGTTCTTAAGTGCTTCCATCGCCTTCCAGAAAGATACCTTGTCCCCTCAGAGCTCTTACACAGGTTGTAGGAAACTCATGTGAAGATGCTATGGTTTTTAAAGATAGGTGGGATGTTTTTCTATTCATCTGTTTTCGTTCGCCAATGAAAGTTCTGCTTTATAAAACAGCAGCTTCTTAATATTAATTTATACACCCTGGGATCAAGTTTGTGCCTTTGATTTTCACTGACTGTTTTTCTTTTTCTACAGCAACCCCATTTCTGTTAGTAAGACACTGGAAGAATTTCTTACTAAGTCTACCTTAGAGTTCTCTGTCCCACTGCTCTTCTCTGCCCCCGCCTTTGCTTTCACTATGAAAAAAGGAGAATTATTAGCCAAGGAAGAAGAATAAATAGAAAATCTTACATGTGGGCTAGGGAAAGTTCTGCCAACAGAATTTGAGAGCAAGGAGAAGTTGCTCAACAGAGCATCAGACTATGTTATAGTCTGTCAGATAAGGATAAGTTGTGGGCTTGTGAATTTCTTTATTGAGGAAAACCATATTTTTTTTCAGTGGAGAAACTTGAGTTTGGTCATTATTTGAAATAGGTTCTTTTAGAAAACTGAATTGTAATAAAAGCAGCATTTACTGAGTACCCTGTGCTGAATGTTTTGACCCATATTATCTCACGTTTATTTTCCTGACAATCCTGAAAACTGAGCCATAGAATATTCACTTTATAAAAATGAAACTGGGAATCAAAGCAATTGAGGTCTCTGTTCAGGGCCACTCACTCTGGTCAGATTCCTGCTCTATCTGTTTCCAAAGCCCCCTTCTTCTAGCTCTTTCTTGCATGAACTAGTTATTAAATATGAATGGGAAAATTTCACTAGAAGGCTTTTTTTTCTTCAAAAGAAGCCTGGGAATTCCACCTTTGCTTGTAAGTGGACACATTAGTATGATCTCCATGCCTGCCTATAAATTATCTATAGTTTGATCAATTCTAAACTGGCAAGGACAAACTTGGGCAAATAGCTGCCCTGTACAGAGAGTCTGCAGTTGCAAAGAGAATGACTATGCTCTACACTATGAATTTTTCAAGAGAAATGTTGCAAGGGATAGAAATCTTGATAGATGAGGGTTCTTTTTCTGAAAAGCTCCATATGAGAAAAATTTCCACAAGGGACACCCCTTTTACCAACTTGGCAAAGACGGAAAATGCAGAGATTCCAGGATCAAAGCTTGTTCACAATGTGAGGAACTAACCCCCTGACAATCGGCTGGAAGAGGGAGGTCTCCTTTAATCTTTTCCCCTTTGTTTTATTACTTTTTTTTTCCTGGGAGAAAAAATTCCCTTTTCATTTTCTTTTGCTGACTAACTTTCCTTTAATCAGTCTCATCTCAGGACTCATGGTGATTTTTCTCCTTTATATTACGAATTGATATAAACACAAAGGTTTTCTGAGTTTTTATTCCAGGACTTTTTTTCCTTTTCCTGAGATGTTCAAAGATAAGGGACAGGCATTTGAAGTGAGGAAAAAGACAGGGACATTAGCAGAGTGGCAACTCTCCCATCTCCCTTTCTTGTACAATAAAATGGCTTTTACTGCAACAAGGAAACATTCTGAATGAATCCAAGACCAGAAAAAAGAGAAACATTTAAAATATCTTTAGAATTTGAGCAAGCCCCTTAAAAGAAGCCAGGCTAAGTCATAGTTTAAGCAGAAAATGTCCCATATAGTATCGTTTGTTTGAGCACTTGGTTTCCAGTTAGTGGTTTTGGGAGGTTGTAGAACCTTCAGGAGATGGAGCATAGAGTGAGGAAGTGGGCTGGAAGGGATCTACACTGAGGTTTATCACTGTTCCACACTTCTGCTCAGTTTATTTCCAGATATGTTAACATATGAACAAGCAGTCTCCCATGCATGCCATGTCTGAGAGCTGTCAATGTTCACTGCTGTTCACTGCTGTTCATGTGTTCCTTGCTGTGATGGGTCATATTCTCTTAAATCATGAGTCCACGCAAATCTGTCCTCCATGATGGTGCTTTTCTCAGGGTATTTCATCACAGCAACAAGAAAAGTAACTAAAACAGTCGTTCTTTACAAATGAAATGTAGGAGCTTTGACAAGGGGTTTATGTACTGAATACTTCACAGCTTTATCTACTGTAACCCTATTCTTAGGATAAACAAAAGGGTTGGGGACCTTATACACGGGTCTCCTCATCCAAAGTTTGTATTTGAAGTCACGGCTCACTTCTGAGTTTTTTAAAAAAGCTTTAGTTATTAAGAAATGAAATTCATCACCATTATCTCATTACAGCGTAGGCCTGGGATATGAAAACATTGATTTTCTGATCTTTAGTTCCTTACTCTATCCCATCTATCTTTAATTTTGTTGCTTGGGGATTATTGGGCGATCAACACTTCCTGAATAATCAATCTGGTTAATTTAGCCTATAAGCCACTTTCCCCCCTGTGTCTAGTGTAACATATTGTTGCAATGTGCCCAGCAAAGCATTAAAAGTATCTCCTAGAAGAGGAAAAGGAAATAGTGCTCAGATTTTGAATTTAGGCATCTTGCATTTTATCCGTCTGCTGGCCTACCTGGTAGTTGACCGATTTCATGTTTAGCAACATGACTAACCTTACCTCATTGTGCACAGTGGCTGAACAAAACGCATAGTACAATATTCTGAAGCCCCCACTCATTCTTTTGAGCTTTTATGACAAAGCCGTCCCTCCACATGTCAGCTCTGCCCTCTGACCCACAGCGTTTGCTTCAAGTAAACATGCCAGATGGCGAAGAAAAGTGATGGGTCAGAGAGCAACCCTGGAGGGTTAGGAGTCACCAAATCCTTCTTTGCAAAGCAAACTTAAAAGCAACAATTTTGCCAATTGCCACAGAGAGTTTTCACAGTGGAAAGGGAGGTGGTCCTTAATTACATATTTTCCTTTCAGGGCCTGATGGATTTCGGTACACATGTCTATTGGCTAATCTTAACGTAAGCACTTTATGAGAAATGGTAGGAAGACAAGCTGGACGGATGGATCAATCTTAGACTCAGCAAACAGCGGCTAGGTGAACAGTTTGTGTGTGAGTGAGTATTCTAAGCTCTGGCCAGAAAATTACAGAGACAATTTTAGACTCCTTTCCTTTTTAAAAGGGCTATTGTTGAAAGTCAAAGCCAAAGAGCTATCATTGTCTAAAATATCTTGGACCCCTAAAAAGCCTTTGATTACCCCAGAGGAAATGCTTAGTTGGGATTGTCTTTGTTTTTTCTTTTTCTGTGTGGTGCTGTTTAGGTCCAGGCGCAAAGCTGTTATAAGTTAAGTGATAAGATGGAGACGCTATCTTACGATGCTGTTTCCAAAAGTAATTGAATCAAATGTTCATTAGTCATCTTACAGAACTGTGTATTTTAGAAAGAGACTTAGGAGAGGAGTTTGCATATTGGCTTGCAAAGAGACCCTGTGACCTCCATGTGATATATGCTACAATGGGCCTACATTTTTTAAAAAATAGGATTTTACTGGACATTAAAATATATCCATGATTCCAACATTTCTTCAGAGCTAAATTCTGTCTTATATAACTTTCAGGATGAAATGTCCTACAATTGTTAAGCAGAAGAATTTTTTGGGGGTGGGTGGGCTGTGAATTCTGTAGATGGGGTATAATATAAAATAGTGTCAGATTCTAAATGTAGGTTATTTCTGGGCTAAATTTGCATCCTTGATTAGTTAGCAGGCTTCTGTGATGCATCGTCCATGAAAAGAATGGTAATAATAGCTACTTCTCATGTCTTACCAAATTAACACTTAACAGTCTTAACAATACCCACCAGTTACGCAGTGCTTTCTCTATCTGGAAACTTTATGAGCTACTTTATGTCTATGCCTGATTTAATTTTCTCAACTCTAGTAGAAGTGATAGCAACTACTATTTATTTAGTGTCTGCAAATTGCCAATTGCTGGGCTTAATTATTTCACATATGTTATCTCATTAAACTCAAAAAACAACCCCAGAAAGGAGGTACGATTATTAGTGCCATTTTATAAGGAAAACTGGGCTGTAGAGTGAGATTAAACAACTCACTCAAGTCGTACATCTGCTCAATGGCAGACACAGGCAGCAACTCAAGAACAAGTTTTCAGTCATTATTTATGATTATTGATTATCCTCATTATTTTAGCAATAAAGTTAGAGTGTAGAGCTATTTCTCCTTCCTAAAGATACATAACTAGATGGAGGATGAGGGCAATTAACCTCAAGTATTTCATACTTTAAAGGTCATGGTAGATATAGCATTATGGTATAGATATCACTCCCTCCCCCCATTCCTCGCTCCCTCCCTCCCTCCATCTCTCCCCCCTGCTCTCTGACAGGCTCTTACTTTGTATCCAAGGCTCACTTGTAACTCCCTACTTAACAGTGTTCCTGCCTCAGCCTCCCAACAGCTGGCTTTGCAGGCACAAGCACCAAGCCCAGCTTGAGGCTCTGTTAATCTAGTAAATTATGCTACCTGTTACTTCTAGAAAGCATGCAGATGGAACCCTCAGTTCAGGGCAAGTGGGTGCTTCCTCGCATGGCTATTGGGCTACTTCCTATAAGGTGGCGCACTCTGTTCCAATCAGCTTCCCTGAGTAGTTTCCAAATCCGTATATGCCAGCTGAGCATATTCAGAACTTAGATAATTATTATTTTTTCTTTTTTTTGTCTGTTTAACATATTTTATTAATTTATTCATATTACATCTCAATGGTTATCCCATCCCTTGTATCCTCCCATTCCTCCCTCCCTCCCATTTTCCTCTTATTCCCCTCCCCTATGACTGTGACTCCTCCCCCTGTATATGTTCATAGGGTATAGATAATTATTTTTATGATTATGAAAAGCAATGAAATATAAACGTTGAAATCAACATAGCTATTTCCATGAAAACTGAGTTATATGGAAATATTTTAAGAAGGAAAATTGAAAAAAGAAACAGCCAAATTAGTTGTGAGGCAAAGGTATAAGTAAAGGATTTTGAGAAAAGAGGTGAAGGAAGAGCCTTTGCTAATGATTACTCCATTTTTACCCCACTTAAAAAATTTCACATGATTAGACAACAATGGATATTTCTATGGTAGTTTGAATTAAAAAAATAAAACTTAGCCAGGTGTGGTGGCACATGCCTGCAATCCCAGCACTCGGGAGACAGAGGCAGGCAAATCACTGTCAGTTCGAGGCCAGCCTGGTCTATAAAGCAAGTCCAGGACAGCCAAGGCTAACACAGAGAAACCCTGTCTCTAACCCCCCCCCCCAAATATTACAGATTTCCTTTTCTGACTGGTGGTTCTGGATAAGAGTTTTCTTCTCCATTACTATTTTGCTTTAGCTGGGGTGCATGCTGACTAATTGATGTGTACCTCATGGTCTAGCATAACAGGAAAGCTAAAGACAGAGAGCTAATGCCCAGGCTGGAATTTAAGTGCTAGCAGTCACATACCAGGAAGCCCAAAGGAAGGCTGGGGCTTAGGCAGACCTTGGAAGCCCACCCCATCTCACTTAGGACGCACTGCCCTGCATCAGTCAGAAATTCACCTACTTGACTTTTTTTTATGTAGGGGATCAGAGAGACTTTATCACATCAGTATGCTTATCACTGTTATAGGGATTTTGTTGTCCTTAGAGAATTTCCCAATATGCATTTCTTCTAAGACATGGAGCAGTTGAGCAGCAGGAGAGACAGAATCACTATGATGGCAGTATCCACACTTCTCTAGCTTTGTGCTATCTTTTCCAGTCTGTTGCTGGTCACTCAATTATTTACAAGCAAAAAGACATTGTCCATTTAGAATAAAATTATATTAAAAATAATTTACTCAACCAGATTCTGTTTGTTGAATTAACAAGAACATCAGCTTTCCTTCAGGAGTTCCTAGAAAGTAATGTGTGTTCCTTAGTTTTCCTCAACTTGACACAGACTAGAGTAACTTGGGAGAGGGCAAACTCTGTTGAGGAGTTGCCTCCACCAGATTGGCCTGTGGGCTAGACTGGGCACCTTTGTTTGATGTGGGAGATCCCAGACCTTTGTGGGTATGCTACCTGGGTCCTGGGTTGTGTTATATATAATCCTCAGGACTTCTAAGTTAAAAGTGCCCCAGTTTTCAAATTAGTTACTTGGTTTAGTAATAATTTCCCCCACAAGTTAGTGGTTTATAACAGCAAGTCTTATTACTAGCTCTCATAAATTTTGTGAGTCAAGAATTGAATTGTGGGGCATGCAGGAGACAAAGTCACACAGAGCTTAGAAAGTTGGTGAACAAGCTGATCTACATAAAGAGTCTCAGGTTATCTTTGGCTACATAATGAGAACCCATTTCAAAACAAGAATAAAACAAAACCAAGAATCTGTGGCTTGGTTGAGTGGTTCTGGTCCAGGGTCTTTTGCTAGATTGGCCTCAGGGGTTGTGTAGGGCTAATCATTTACAGGGTGGGCTGGCTGTAAGTTCCTTTTTCTGAAGATGCTCTTTTGAAACTGCTCCATGACTGTAGGATGGAGCCGTGTGGGTGGGAGGCCTGAGCTGTGTGCTTGAGCCTCTCTGGAGGGCTACTATGGTAATCTTATGACATCGTGGCTCGAGTGAAGTGAGAAACTGTAGTAGAGGCAGCAATGCTTCTGTCAAGTTCAAGGTTCCACTCCGTCATTTCTACCACATTCCATTGGCCTCATGGGGACAGAGCCATGAAGGGTCACCTTGCAGATCTGTGAAGAATCTTGGCACTGATTAAAATCTGGTCATTATATTATTTGTTCATCTTTAACTTAAAATTTAAGGTTCTTCAATGCCTTTGTCTCGTCACTTACTTTCTCTTTGTTCAGTGCTCCTCAGCTTGTAGGGTCTTGTTATACAGTGAACTATGATCCTTTGGCTTACGCCTCCAAAATACTTAGAGATCTATGCCTGAATGCCTGGACCAGCAAATAGATTTTCGAAGGCACGTTTTCTTTTTATTCCTTCTTTTATGATTGCATTTGTTATTTGTTGCTGAGGACCATCACACTACAACTTACTGGATTAAAACAGTAACATTTGTTAATAATGACAAAGGTTAGCAATGTGGGCTGGACTGAGTTGGGTAAAAGTATAGCTGTCTCCTTGGTGGATGTTGTCTGGAGTCATTTGAGGCATGAATGGACCTGGTGGTCTACAGTGTCCTCAGTCACCTAGGTGGTGTTTGACAAGCTGTCAATCTCTTCACCTTCCCCATGGCCATTCTAGATAACTTCCCCAGCCTCAGTTACAGTCTCTTTTTAAAAATTTATTTATTTATTTATATTCTTTTAAGCCGAAGACTTTTATTTAAACAAGTTTTAAAGAATTAATCACAAAAATTTCATCATTCAAGATACAAAATAATTAAATCCCATAGAGATTAGATCAAATGCTACTGCTGCTGCTGGGAAATATTGCATATTTATAACATTGCAATTTGTTAACAAGTGAAAGGTAGACGTATTTGTTTTTTTAACAATATGTACCACATGCAGGTATTTCACTTCATTATTCCACAGATCACATTAACCCTTCTAAAGTTAGTGATTTGGATATTAAGAGTTATAACATCCAATATAAAATTCTGGTCCTGCAATTCCTTCCAGAGATTAGTGCACACCCTTGTCTGTTTTTCTCAGTCCATCTTTCTATCTCTGTATCTCTGTCCCTCTCTCTCTCTTATTCTGTTTTTTCTAAAGATTTTACTGTATTTTTTAGCATATACATTTATATTATTACACATAAATAAAAATTACATACCACAGAAAGAACTACAAAATGATCAGAGATTATATGAATGTTACATTCATGGTGTTTTGGCTATTTGTATTTGGCAATCTTGTAGGAAACGTCTTTCCTGTCTTCTTATTATGTTTGCAGCCAGAATGGGACAATGTGAGCTCCAGGTGTTAGCGCTTTGCCATTCTCTGCTGATATCATGGTAGCAAATGCTCATTAGCTAAGGGAAGGCACACAAACAAACTCAGAGTGAAAAGATTCAAAAGCCCCTGTCTCTTTCTGATGGGAAGACTGGCAAAGCAACCCTTGGGAGGCAGAGGTGGAGGAGGATGGGAGGAGTTAGAACTGCATTCTGTACAGTCAGCTCCAGTGAGTTCCTCCTGTGCTCTTGGTTGGTTCTGTTTCATCTGTGTTAACTGCTAAGCTATAAGCTCCTTGATTGTGAGCCCTTGGCTGGTTTTGTATGCCCATCATTTGTTCAAATGCTACATAAATATGTGTTGCATGGAAAATAAAATCTCTTAGGGAAAAGAGTTTGTGGGAAAGGCAATGGGAAAATAAAATTAAAAGGCTCATGTTCTTTGGATGGTTTTGAATAGACTATTTACTTAAATAATAGCTCAATCCAGGCAAATAAAACCACTTGATTTTTAAAAGGTAGGTTATTGGTTGTTTGCCTGAACTGAAATAGCTGTTTGACCAAATATGCTGTGTAGCAGGCTCTGGGTTTGTAGACAAAAATAAAAGCTTAGTGTGCCAATCAACATTGGCTTGGTGGCACACTTTTATGGCTGGCCACATTAGATGCCTCTAAAGCACATCTGTGGTGTCTCATGCAGAATTGTCATGGGGGTGTTTCTGCTGCCAACTTCCCTGTAGTTCAAGAGGTGAAGCTTCCCAGATGAGCAAGGTAATTACCTTCTCTAAGATTATTGTTTATAGGTTGAAAATACGCATTTTGTTACTAAATTTCTCAATGCTGCTAGTACATCAGTTAGCAAAGCACACTAACTTTGTTGATGGAGACAACACTTATTTCTGTTGTTAAATCTAGGAATTAAAACTGCAGCAGTGGTTTTACTTTGAGGGTATACTATATTTATGTATATATTTGAGATACATATACACACACACACACACATATATATAACCACAAATATAGATCACAAATATTTTTGGTGAGGTGGTATGAGTTTGGCTAAAATTTTATTGAATAAAATTTCAGCATAGTAAGTCTGATTTGTATATCTATTTATTTCTATATCTATTAGCTTGGAAAGCAAAACAACTTTTTCATATGATGAGGCCCATAGGAGGACATAATAAGAGTTGGCTGGTAAGGTAAGAGACCATTCAAGTGCCTCAAATGATGAATATTCAGTTCTATGCTTTTGTTTCCTAAAAGTCATGCAAGGTAAGATAGTTATATCAGGGGTATATTCTTTGATTATGAAAGGTATATAAAATATATTACTGTACAAAATAGTGGCTTAAAACAATGATGATCATTCATTATGTCCCATGACTCCTATGAGGTAGGGCAGGCTGAGTGAGAGGCCATGTCTCTGAATTATAATGTCTGGGCTCTCACTTGGAAGGATTGAGAGCTCTAATGAAGTAATGCCAAGGCTTTTAAAACCTTGTGTGACTAATGTCAGGGTACTTCCTATGGACTGCTGATAATAATAGCTTTACAGCCTCTTCATGCAGACTGAACTTCCTTTACACAATCATGGTTATATTATGAAGGCAAGAAGACAAGAGGCACGAGAGATAGATGATAGATATATAGATAGATATATAAACAAACCCTTAGACTAACTAGAAGACAGAGGGAAAGTATTCAAATCAACAAATCTGAAATGTAAAGAGAGACATAATGACAGACACTGAGGAAACCCAAAGAATCATTAGATCTTGCTTGGAAAGTCTGTATCCCATAAAATTTGAAAATCTAAGTGAAATGGACAATTTTCTTGCTAATAACCAATTACCAAAATTGAATCAAGATCCAGGTAAACAGATTAAATATTCCTATATCTCCTAAGGAAATAGAAGCAGTCATCAAAGATTTCTAAACAAACAAACAAACAAACAAACAATCAATCAAACAAAGCCCAGGGCCAGATGCAAAATTCTACCAGGTCTTCAAAGAAGAACTAATACCAAGTTTCTTCAAACTATTCCACAAAATAGAAACAGAAGGAACATTACCAAACTCATTCTATGAGGCCACAGTCACCTTGATACCTACACCACACAAAGACACAAGAAAGAGAACTTCAGACCAATTTCTCTTATGAACACTGGTGCAAAAATACTCCATAAAATATTCACAAACTGAATCCAAGAACACATCAAAAATATTCACCATGACCAAGTAAGCTTCATCCCAGGAATGCATGAGTGGATCAACATACAGAAATCTATCAATGTAACCCATCATATAAACAATCTGAAAGGAAAAAAAAACTACATGATCATCTCCTTAGATGCTGAAAGAGCACTTGACAAAATACAGCACCAATTCATGTTAAAAAGTCTTGGAGATATCAGGGATACAAGGCACTTACCTAAACACAGCAAGCCTATACCCCACATCAAAATAATGGAGAGAAACTTAAATCAAATCCACTGAAATCAGGGACAAGACAAGGCTTTCCACTCTCTCCACATCTCTTCAATATAGTACTTGAAGTCCTAGCTAGAACAATAAGACAACTAAAGGAGGTCAAAGAGATACAAATTGGAAAGGAAGAAGTCAAAGTATCACTATTCACAGATAACATGTAGTATACATAAGTAACCCCAAAAATTCTATCAAGGAATCCTGCAGTTGCTAAACACCTTCAGCAAAGTGGCTGGATACAAAATCAACACACAAAATTGGTAGCCCTCCTTTAGACAAAAGACAAGCAGGCTGAGAAAGAAATTAGGGAAGGAACACCCTTCACAATAGCCACAAAACCCATAAAATATCTTTCTGTAACTTTAACCAAACATGTGAAAAACTTAAGTCTCTGTAGAAAGAAACTGAAATAGATATCAGAAGATGGAAAGATCTCCCATGCTCATGGATTGGTAAGATTAACACAGTAAAAATGGCCATCTTACCAAAAGCAATCTACAGATTCAATGCAATTTCCAGCAAAATGCCAACACAATTCTTTATAGACCTTGAAAGAACAATTCTCAACTTCATTTGGAAAAACAAAAAACCATGAGTAGCTAAGACAATCCTAAACAATAAAAAACCTTCTGGAGGTATCTTTACTCTTGAATTTGTAGAGCAACAGTAATAAAAACTGTGTAGTACTGACATATAGAGAAACAGGGGGATAGAACTGAAGACCTAGAAATAAACTCACATACCTATGGATATGCGATTTTTGATAGAATATATCTTAAAGATTCAGAAAACATTGAGTGTTTTAGGTGCTTCCTTTCCAATTTTTGATGTATTTTTATTACATTGACAGAAAAGAAATTCAAATTGGCTTCACCTGAAAATAGAATTTACCTACTTACGTAACTGAAAAACTTTTGTGCGTTTTGCTGGAGAGACATACCCTGGTGAATATCTGAAATGATACTGGAGCCAGTGCATCTTTCTCTCTTTTCACTTACTACCTTTGGGCAGAAAACTAAGGGAGAGATGACTGGCCAAATTATATCTACCACTGACTACCAAGAGATTTTGATCACGTCCCTTTAACTCCTCAAACTTTAAATCTCCATGATTAGACTTTCATAGGTGGTACCAAGATTAGAAGATGGTGACATTTTTGTAAACACTTATTATCTTGCTTGATAGCATAGTGCAACACGTGCAGAGTTTGTCACTATCAGTTTGATGAGAATCAAATTTTCCTTATTGGTATTTTTTTTTTTTTTGTTTTGTAATCTAAACTATTGTCTCGATCATGAGAAAACAGTTTCAAGATGAACAGATGATTGGTCCAAGATTGTATCTCTTTGTACTAGGTACTATGTAAGATACTTGTTTGCCTACAACAACAACAACAACAAACAACAGATACTACAACTTAAATCAGAAAAAAAGACATTGCTTAATAAATAAATAGAAAAACTTGGAGTATATAATTCTGTGAAAGTTCTCTTCATTCTGAGCTAGCTTTTTCTCCTGTCATTACAGTTATTAAGTCCGGAGTAACATCCTATCTGGCAGTGTCTCAAGTATCATCTTCATCCTCTGATGGGTGTATATGAAAGGATTTAAATTACATGCCTTCTCTCAGAAACAGATGCTAAATTTGAGCCAACTAAATAACAAAGACCAGGTAGATGGTATGGGTGTCCGAAGGTGACAGCTTCCATTACTATAAGCTGACATGCTGGAATGTGATGCATATCTCTCACATGAATATTTTTGGTCACATTTGGGATCTTTCTAAAAACTAGCTTAATTACTTGGTTGGGAACCTCCATATAATTATATTGACAAATAAATGTGTATATATGGTTTATTTTTTGTTATGATCAAAACCTTTGAGAGAAGATTCAAGAGGAAAGAACTCAGGATTTCTTCACATTCACTCCATGGTTGAGGACCAGCATGATGGGAGAATATGGCAGCAGAACTTTCCCCTGTGAAAGAGGGGACAGAGACAGAGACAGACAAGAGGCAAGGACTATATATATATATGAGTGAAAATTTGAGTCTAGTGACTCACATCCTCCAGCCAAGTGTTACCACTTAGCACTGCCTGAACATCCCAAAGTAGCTCCATTAGTTTTGGCTTTCTGATGTTACATGTAGGACTTTGGATGATATTTCATATTCAAACCATAACAAATAGCTTCCAGACTATCTTGTATGTGGTACATCTAATATTTTCTCTGTTCTGCAGCAGAGAATTAAGATGTATAGAGGAAGTATAAGTAGAAAATGGAGATTCTCAGAAGTCCATATCATAATGTCACTTTCCTCCTAACCTCATACAATTCTAAATGTGAAGGAGGAATGCATGCATCCTATTTCTATAGGTCTGGGCGACTTTAAGCACCAACTAGATGTATCCTGGAGACTATCTGTCTGTCTATCTCTTGCATTCTTTTTTTTAAAAAAATCTCAGATGTTTTAAACTTAAAATTTAATTTATTATAATTTATTTAGATTATATTCTGATTTTATCCCCCAGCTTGTGTCTTCCCATTCCCACTCTCCCTCTCTCTTCTGCTCTATTCCCTTCCCTAGACCTCTGAGAGCAGGGGACCTCCTTCTCCACCAAATCTCATCCAGATAGCCTGCTTCCCCTTCCTCTTTGTGTTGCCAGGCCTCCCCACCAAGAGAAAGTCATCAAATGGGGCAGGGGGCACCAGAGTTCATGTCAGAGGCAGCTCCCATTCTCCCCACAACCGTGGAGAATGTGTTGTCCATTGGCTAGATCTGAACAGGGGGTCTAGGTTTACTGCTCGCACTGTCCTTGCATTCTTTTAAGGGGTTGCAAGGCTCAAGCAGGTCTTCTTCCTGACCTGCCAGAGAGTGTCTGGCTCTGACTGCTCAGGTCAGAACAATCATCAAGACAGAAGCACCTGGAAGAACTCCATGTATTTTACCTCTGGGAAATATTAGCCACCCAATGCGAGGGAGTCAAGAGAACCTTGGGATGATCAATTGATGTGTTGATTGGCAATTTACTGCTCCTCCGTCTTGTGCTGTTAATGTGAGGACAAAAGCATAGGCAATATTGACACAACTGAGAACATGCCGTGCTTTGAATGAGTTGTTTGGCAGGGTGAAGCCATAGCTTTGTAGCTACCTAAGTACTGGAAGCAATTAGCTGTAAACTGATCTTGACTTTCCAAGACATGCATGGGAAACAGGTTGCCTGGGCTCCTTTTAATTCCTGATTGATTTTTGCTGTAGGTTGCTTTTCTGTAATTTTCCTAATAACAAACACAGTGTGACAGCCTTGCTTCTAGCACGTGTTATGATCTTTCGGGTTCTTGGTTCTGACACAATCCATTAGTGGATCCATTACAAACCTGGATGAAAACACAGTGCTGGTCAATTCCCATTACTGTGAAAATCTTTGCTTCACAAAAGAGCTCCCAAGCGTGGAAACAATATTTTGGAAACTGAAGGTATTCGGAGATCTTCAGGCAGTTGTGAAGTTAGTCATTACTTATTCAACAATTTAGGAACTGTCAGCATGTCTGTCAGTGTCCCAGACAAAAATTCCTTCTTCTAGAGACATCTCTTTCTGGTGGATGGCAGAGGCCATTGTACTGGTTAGACTGGGATGACATAAAGGAGTACTGCAGACCAGGAAGATTACAAACTGTTATTCTCCCAGAGTTCTAGGACTCTGAGATCAGTATCTTTACATGTTTGGTTCTCCCAAGGCCTTTATGAAGATGAATATGAACTTACTTGGTGCTCATAGGATCCGTTTTCTTTGTGACCTGCTCATAGAATTCCCCTGTAGAGCAAGCTTCCCTTATTATGAGGGACCCATTTAGATTCGATTATGTCTCAACTAAGCCACTCCTGCCCTCACTGGCTCTGTACTTGTCACCTTCTAAGACACTGAAGTATTTCAAGACAAGGATTTTTGGAGGTTTAAAGTTATCCCTATAATGATATTGTATATTAAGCCAAGGAATATATATTATTTACGGCAGTGCCCCGGTCTATGAAGAAAAAATAAAGCAGGGCAAAGACCTGTAGGAAAGGAGGGTGTTTTTTATTAAACAAGATAGTCAAAAGAGCCCTTGGTTGAAACTTGACAGAGAAATGAAGGAATGAAGCTGGGTATGGCCTGGAGGAAAATTGCTCTAAGCAGAAAGTATGTTACTTGTAATACTGGAACAAAGCCAGGTGGAAACTGTGGTTGGAGCAGAAAGTGTGAAGGACAGAGATGACATGACAGAAGGGACAGAATTGTTAGCTCCTTGCTAGAAAAAATAACCACAAGGACAACACTGTGTTATTTTCAAGCATAATGGAGGAAAGCTTTGCTTACAGTGGGGTCAGTACAATACTAAAAGGTGAGGCAACTTCTTTGACTATTAAGGGTATGTCAGCTGGGTGTCCACCTGGCTGTGGCCATATAAGAACAGGCTCTCCACTGATGCCTTTTAAAAGGTAGACTACATGCTAAGAAGCTGGGCAGTAGAGGCGGTGTCTACTGGGTTTGACATGAAGTGCTTGTTTTGAAGTTGCTGTGTTTACTTTCAGTGAGACATTAGATGACTTATAGAACTAAATACTCTCAAATTTCTTATGTGGTAAGAAGAAAATGATGCTTCTTTCTCTTTTAAGGCTTTATTCTTGGATCAGTATAGCCAAAATAATTGCTACAGTGTTTTCTAAGCTCTGAAATTTCATTAAAATACCCTCATCTATATGTCTAAAGTACAATCCTTTCTGTTCCAGTTGACATTGCTTCCTTTCTGTAATTTATGAACAAAGAAAACATCTTGTGAACCAATAGTGATGATTTATACCGGAAATAAAGATTATTCACCTTCTTTTTATGCAGGAAATCAGTCTCATTATGTGATACATTTTATTATGGGCAAGAAGCCCAGGCGTCAGACTGAATGTTATGCTTTGTCCCATGGCATAACGGAGATTGTATATCAATGGTCTTTATTCCTCTGCAGTAATTATTTGGTAAAAACGAACCAATTTTAAGTGAGCCTGAGGTCTTGGCCCCATTCGTCCCTCCTGTTTTTTTCTCTTTTAGACAGTCATTTTTTTCTGCCTCTCTTGTCCAGCTTTCTCCCCAATGGGCATCTGTATTTGTGTGTCTCATCCTGAGAGGGCAGGCAACTGGCTGCCATCAAAGTCACTCCGTGGCCTGACCAGTGGGGAGCTATGAAGAGCCATCTGCTGTCTCTGTTGCAGAATCCAAGTGTCACCTCTGCAGTCATCTTGCTTAGGGAAGGATAATGAAGTTATTATTAATGGAGCATATTGTTTGCCAGATCAAGAGTGTTGTTTTAAACAATAAATAAGGAGGGAGTTGTAACTCATGGCCATATACTTGCACACTTGGCCTATAACCAAGTGAAAGAGAACAGCAGGCATACTGGAACAAATCTATTAGGTAAACCCTCATATGTGTAAAAATAAATAATGAGAATGTGTAAGTTACTGAAATGAAGACTGAAAAAAAAAACTAAAGATTTTGTTAGCTAATTTTTGTTTTTCTACAAAATACACAGCAGAAACAACTGGAAAAGAACAATTTGTTTTGGCTCATAGTTTCAGTCCGTGGTTGGCTGGATCTGCTGCTGAGTCCTTGCTGAGAAAGTCCATCATGAGGACAGGAGGACATGGTGGAACAGAGATACTTACCTCATAGTTGCCAGGAAGCCACCTCAAAATAGCTCCTTCATCTCTCAAGTCATAAATGGATCGGTCTATTGGTGCTGTTAGTACTCTCATGATCCAGTCACTCCCTGAAAACCGTCAGCTAGTAGCTAAGATTTTAGCACCTGAATCTTTATGAACTATACTTCATGTCTAGATCATAACAAGGTATCTTATTTTAACTCCTTTTGTAGCATCGACCAAACCCTCCCTATGGTCCCTAAGGCTACTATAGCAGCATGGTGCAGTGAAAAAGTATGAACATTAGCCTCAAACACACCTACAGTCAGATGATCCCTACTTTCTTTTTTTTTTAATTAAAAAAATAAATTTTATTAATTTATTCATATGATCATTACTTTCTATGTGGATTTATTCTACTTCCTTATGTGCAGAATGGGCATTAGTCATACCTATGTCAGAGTGTAGCTGTGAACATTGGGTATTATTTTATGGACATCATAGAAGGTGCTTGACCATAGAAAGTTAATGACCATTTCCTAGTGGTGAGACGATAGCTTCTGTTACCTGGATGTGAATAAAGGAAGTTCTGTAGGCCGCTACCGAATTACAATGTTTTGATAATGGCTGACAGCTTTGTTACTTAATATCAGTTAACATAAGTCCTGATTAAGGGGAGATGTTTGCACTCAAAACTGAATTAAGATGTTTTCAGGATGGTCAAGATGTACAGGTAGGATACTGATAACTCCTTTTTAAAGTGGTAATACCTTCATCCTTGATAAAGTGCTCTTTGGTTTTTTCCCTGTGAGAAATGTTAATATTTTAGTGGTTCTTAACTTTTTTTTTATTACATTGATATTGAAAATAATTTTGTTTCATAACCTGAATGAGATTCAATATTTTCCTACGATTTTGTTGGGAGATGGTGGGTCTCCCTGGATAGGTTAAAGACAATTAAGCCTTTTAAAAAAAAGACTCCCAACAGGTGTGTGTGTGTGTGTGTGTGTGTGTGTGTGTGTGTGTGTGTGTGTGTGAGAAAAGAACAAACAAATGAGAGCACAAATGTCAGGAAATGAGATAGAACAAGACCAGAGGCTCAGTGAAGGGAAAGTGACAATAAAGCTGGACAGAGCCATACGGGAAATATGGAAGGCAGAGGAACTGGAGTGGAGAGGAAGTTGTGTCAGTACACAAGTCGTGTCATAAGCACTTGGACCCAATGTTTCATTGGAAAGGAGCTTTTCTTGCTTTAAAAGAGAGTTTTAATTTATGGCATTTGTCTCTTAACTGTTACCTCTTAGAACATTTGAGAATCTGGTCACTGATCTACAAGTCTATCGGATCAAACAGACATTCCACAGAGTTCTTGCTGCTTTTATGGACCTCTTGCTTGATCTTAAATGGATGCAATGCCAGCAGTGAGCACCACTAACTGCACACGGTCACTCACAGAACAAGCTCTCCTTCCATGGACACAGGGCTCAGATCTTCAGTTAGGTAAAGGGGAACACCAGAGGACATCAAAGAAATCCTAAGCAGTCTGCGAGAAATGATCCTGAGCAATCTTTTGAATATGATCCTAGAAGTTCAAGTAACAAAAAACATAAACAAATGGCGTTACATGAAAACAAAAAACTTCTACAGCAAATGAAGCAATCAACTGAGTCAAGTGACAGCCAGATTTCACAAGGAACTAAACCTATTACGCAAAAAGAGAAACCAGTTATACAAACAAACAAACACCCCAGGAATGAGCTATACAATCACAAACTGTATGAAAGTCTGGAGTTAAAATTTAGAAACCAAAGAAGGCATAAACAGTCAATTGCATATGAGAAACTGTTGACCATCATTGACAATCAGGGAAATATGAATTAAAACACAATGAGGTGTCAACACCCTTCAGATAGAATGGTTATTATTTTTAAAAGTAAGAAATTCTGGAGAAGATGTAGAGAAAGAGGAACTCATACGCTTTTTGATGGAATGTAATGAGGCATTGTAGAAAACATTATGGACATTTGCAAAAACATTGAAACTACAACTGCATATGATCTGCCAATCCCATTACTGCATACATATTAAAAGATCGTAAGCTGAATACATAGAAGAAAAAGATTTTTTTGTAGAAGAAAATTTTTTTATTGCAGCCTTATTCACAATAGCCATGACAGACTTAATCTATATAGCCACTAAGGGATGACTGGATGAAGAAAGATGGTATACACTTCACAATAGATATTTTTTCAGCTATGAAAAAGATAAAAATTCTATTATTTAGTGTAAACATAGATGAGATTAGAGGACATTATGCTAATGAAGCTGGATCTTATGTAAGAGCAGCAAATGCTCTTAACCACTGAATTATCTCTTCAGCTCTTGTGATCTCCTTATATGAAATCTAAAGACATGGATCTCGGAGCTGTTGAATACAGTAGTGATTGCCTGGGGCTGTGAAGAGTGAGGCTCAAGAAGAGATGGGGAGAAGTTGGATAAAAGACAACACGGTACAATTAGGTAGCTATGAAGAAGTTCTAGAATTTTCTTTCACAGTGGATCAACTCTAACAATAGTGATTCATATTTGAAAGAGGTAGAAAACAGGAATTTGAAGGCATAACAAATACACATAAAATGATGAAGACTACGGGCATGGTAATTATCCTGATTTTATCATTACATGATATATACACATACTGAAAATCACAACGTATCCCATAAGTATGCAAATTGTTAAGTATAAATGAAATAAGGCTTCTTTTAGAATGTGCTTATCACTAAATGACTGCACAATGTTTCTTTAGGTAAATTAGTTTGGCTAGTTAAAAACAAAATTAAAAGATTATTTTATTTTATTTTATATATATATTTTATTTTAATAAATAATTTTTAATGTCTTTTTAAATTTATTATTATTTTTTATTAATTTATTCTTGTTACATCTCAATGTTTATCCCATCCCTTGTATCCTCCCCTTCCTCCCTCTCCCCCCCCCATTTTCTTATTATTCCCCTCCCCTATGACTGTTCCTGAGGGGGATTACCTCCCCCTGTATATTCTCATAGGGTATCAAGTTTCTTCTTGGCAACCTGCTGTTTTTCCTCTGAGTGCCACCAGGTCTCCCCCTCCAGGGGACATGGTCAAATGTGAGGCACCAAAGTACGTGAGAAAGTCATATCACACTCTCCACTCAACTGTGGAGAATATTCTGACCATTGGCTAGATCTGGGAAGGGGTTTAAAGTTTACCTCCTGTATTGTCCTTGGCTGGTGCCTTAGTTTGAGTGGGACCCCTGGGCCCAAATCTGCCTATCATATTGTTCTACTTGTAGGTTTCTAGGACCCTCTGTATCCTTTTATTTTGCTATTCTCCCATGCGTCTCTCATTTAGAGTCCCAATAGGATGCTATGTTCATAGCAACCTTATTCATAATAGCCAGATCATGGAAACAGCCTAAGTGTCCCTCAGTAGAAGAGTGGATAAAGAAACTGTGGTACATATACACTATGGAATACTACTCAGCTATTAAAAACAAGAAATTCCCGAAATTTGTGGATAAATGGATTGAGCTAGAAATGATCATAATGAGTGAGTTAACCCAGAAGTAAAAGATTATTTTAAGTGCCTGTAAGGTAGTTTTGTGGAAATATTTTAAAATTTCATGAATAAGAAACCAGTTAGAATATCAATAATGTTAGATCTTCCAATAACACATTTGTCTGGAAAATTCACTGATAAAGAGAAGCATTTTCATTTTCCATTTATACTTTGTAGAATATCTGTCTTCCTCGGTATTTATTTGACCACAAAATTCTATGTGATATACTACATTGTATTTCTCTGCGTCAGTGATTCAAAATGGAGAAAGCAAAACCAGGAAAGCTTCAGACAAATCTTGTTTTGACAATTGGAAGAATAGTGGAGTCAACCCTAAAAGTCTCTAATAGGTCGTTAAAATGCCCTACAGAATTCTTTGATGCTTTCTTGTTCCTCACAATTGAAAATAAAAATGATAGGAAAAAGTCAAAGGCACCAGGAAGCTCTTAAAAGCCATGTGTTATTTCCAAAGCATCATCATCAATTAGAACTGGTACAGTTGCAATAATAGGAGCTATTTACAATTAGAAGAATTTAAGACCAGCATTTTAAGAAGTATTCTGTCAGTGTTCCTAGTCAAAACTTCTCACTTGGAGGATGTAAAATTTATTATTTTAATTTTTAATTTATTATAATTTATTCACATTACCTTCCAATTGTTATCCCCTTGATTTTATCTTCCCGCTCCTGTCCTATTACCCTCCCCTAGATCTCTGATGGGGGGGCCCTCTTTCACTATTGTCAGACCACAGCCTACCAGGCCTCATCAGGATAACCTGCTTCCCCTTCCTCTGTGTGTCTGCAAGGCTGCCCTGCTGATGGGAAGTGATCAGATGTAAAACTTATAAAAAACCCATTTCTCACCCTTGGTACAGCATGACTGAAAGACTGACTAATAACATCATTAATGTTCGACTTCGTAGAACATTCAAGTTTTGTTCAATAGTCTCATAAGCTTGAACGTCCATATATATCCTAATTAAATCAAAGTCATTATAGATAAGAATCACAAACAAGACCTTGCATATCTCTTTAAAATGATGATTTGGAGTCAACCTTAAAAGATGCCTCCAAATTAAGCAATGAATGGGGTATGTGACAGTGCAATATCATGGTCTTGTTGGTCTTGACTCTTCCCGGTCTCTAGTCTCTTTCACTTGGTTGGGTCACTTTCGTAATTCTTCTCCAAGCCTGGGTATCCAGAGGAAATGTTAGAGAGGAAATGTGTACAGATATCTTACACAAAGTCCATAGAATGGATCTAATACTAGAGGATAGTTTTCATCTAGAACTAGTTCATCTCTCCCCACCCCCCTGCCACCCCATAATAAGGTTTAGTTAAGAGGTGCTATTTATTTGGATAAGTTGGCCCTGGAGCCTTCCCTTGAGGCTCTCCTATGGAGTTTGTTGTGGGCATTTGGAGAAATAGGAAATTCGTACAGAGTTTTTCATAATTGTGGCAGTCTGTGGCTATTCTAAAGATTCTTGTTAAACCTGCTTCCTTACCTTTAGTGTTTAGAGTGCTTTGTACCTTCTTGGATGATGCTGCAGGTTTACTATGGCTTGGCCGTCCTAGTCCACAACGTCACCCTAAACTCTGAGGCAGTTGTATGGTGATTCCTGCTGACTGTTTAAGTCAGGTATCCCTTAAGGACTGTGGTACTAGTGTCTGAGCTGACCACTCCCAAGACTTAGTCCCTTTTAGCATCTGTCTGGATCACACCAGTACCCAGGCTTCTGTTCCCTTCCCATCTCTGATTTGCCTTCCATAGTTTTGAGATCAAATATTTGCAAACATATGGAAAGAGTCTCTGAATTCCATAAAAGCATCACTGCCATCCTTACAGAGGCCATCTGAACAAGCAGTATTGCTTTACCTTTTGACAAATCCAAAACAATCTGTTAATACTGACAAAAAAAAAAAAAAAAAAAAAAAAAAAAAAGTCCTGAAGGGTGGATATTTGTGGCTGACGGCAAAATCTTTTTTCCTGCACTAATTAATATAATTTTGTTTGAGACATGGTGGTTGTGAGTTGCTTTGAGTTTTAGTAAAAGTTTATAAGCCTGGAAAAAAATTGGCTTACAATTGTGGGCGATAGTAATATTGCCAGTCGAAAACAGGTGTCAGCCAAAAACCAGCTTTGAAGGCTAATGTCATAGATGAGTTATGAGACGTCTGGGGAACAGCAAAATAGATATGGATCCACGAGCCCCTCAGGAAAAACAACTTTCATCAGAGCCTGACACTTCTGGTGGCTGTAACGAAGTCACTTGGTGTGTGTAAGCTCCAGATCAAATGGGACCAATTGGTTATTGACAAGTGTTTCTTTATTGCAAAACTGGGTAAAACCTTGCTGTTGCCCTGCATGGACTTCAATAAGGAGACAGGAGGCTCTCTTAAAAGAGAAAGACTTGGTTTGGTTTTCAAACACACACACACACACACACACACACACACACACACACACACACACACACACACACACGTCCCAGTGATGCCCGTGGCAGACTGAGATTCCTGTACATTGCACACACTGCAGGGGCATTTAGTGCCACCTCTACGAGCTTCTCCAGGTGTCAGGGATCCTTGACTCTCTAAATTGATTCTATGACTCTGCTAGCAGGTGCTAGCATTGGATGCTTGGCCCAGGAGGAGGGAACATCATCATAGGGCCCCTGAGAGCCCCTCGAGTGGATTTTGCAAGGGAGCAGTTCATGCTGTGCTTCCAGGTGCAGTGAGAAACGTTTTCGGCTTTTTTTTTTCTTCACAGATCATAAATTAATTTCAAATGAACTTCTCTCCTCCCACAAAACATAATACCAGAGAAGGACTGTCATCGTGGTTTTTCTGTAGTGTTCTGCCTGAAGGGAGAAAAGTCATTTTCTCCCGAATTTGTTGACGGGGCACGTGGTAGGTGCCAAATGCAAGGCTGCCACAAATGCGTGGCATGTGTGTCCAATTCAAAATAATTTGCAGTTTGGAGTAGATTCTCCACACTGTCAGCTTGAACCTGAAGAAGTGGAAAGAGCTGTGCATATTTTGTTCCAGAGAAAGGCATTATATGAAGCCCCAAACTGATATGCCAGGGACTCCACCTGTTCTGTCTTGCCGTATCTGTATTGTGAATATAAGCGATTATTTTTGATAGTTATCTGGAAAAGATGAGAAGTAGCAAGAAGGACACACAGCTACTTTCTAATTATGTGTGGGCGTTTGGTAAACAGGAGTAATTCTCCTTCCGCCTCAGCTACCCTGCCAGCTTGGCTGTGTGGAGATGGCTTTGCTATCAGACCAGGGCTGCATGTTTTTTTTTTTTTTTTTTAAAGCTTGTGTAAACCATCTTTTTGTTGATGTGCAGCAGTGCTTATGGCATTGATGTTAACTGCTGTTGACCGTTTCGTTTTAATCTTTTCTTTACATTAATGCTACAGAATCATGGTTACCTTTGGACATTTCCATGCATGTGTATGATATACGTTGATCATACGCTCCAAGTTCTTAATGTGTTCCTGAGCACATCAACTGACCAACGATAGAAGCCTTTCCTGCTATCTTTCCCAGCCCTGCCACAGCTGGGAGCTCTGAGCAGCTTGCTAAGTCTCTTTGCACCCTCTCCCACCTATTTGCAGCCAAGTGTTCAGGTTTATCCACTTTTCTCTTTCTAGCTGGCTGAACTTCTTGACACCACCCACCCTCACTTTAACTTAGGCTTTACTTTGCAGCCGTGGCTTTCTCTCTACACACAGATACGGTTTACAGTATTTCCATGGATGGCATGCTCTAACTGTCCTTGCTGCCTGTGGGACAAGTTCACTGTGATTCCATTATCTTGCTGCTCTGGTCTATTCTCTTAAAGCTATATGCTGGGGTCATACACTGCATAAACACAGTACTGTTTTGTAACCCTCGTCATGGCATATGCTGTTTCATTGTTGGGGAAATATTTTTGTGTTTGAGATTTGGTTCGGCATCAGATGGATGCCCATCCACAGTGAACTTAGCTGTACGTCTGAGAATCCTTCTACAGTTTCCATATCTACTGTCAGGACCTTAATGTTAACACTGTATCTGTCCACTTTAAGTTTGGTTACTGATTTCTTCCTCATCACATATCTAAGCTGTCTAGATCTGAGAAAAGTTGTTATAGTTTGAAAACAGTTTTTAATGTTTGTATTTATTTTTTTTTTGACAATTTCATACAATATGTCTGGATCAATTCTTCCCCTCCTCCAACTCTTCCCACATTCTCCTCCACCTGCCTACACACTAAATATCATGTACTTTCTTGCTGTTAGAAAACCCCAAGCAAAATAAAACAAAAGAATACACACACATACACACACACACACACACATACACCACACGTACCGTCCATGGTATGGTTTTGTCTGGTGTGAAGTTGTGTAGGTCTTGAGGATTCTGTCACAGTCTCTGAAGAGCTCATGTGTGCACCTTTCCTGTTGTGTCAGACAAAGGCTCACTCCTTGTGGTTGTCTGTCCTCCTCTTCTTCTGAAAAGATTTCTGAGCCACGGGAACAAAACTTTTTGTATTTTGTATCCCTTGTGTAGTAGGCCCCTGCAGTACATTGGTGGCTGCTCAATATGGGTTTGTTGATTGAAGTTATTGATGCAACTATTAAAAACTGTGCTAGAGTGGAGAAATGAATGACCAAGAAAATTGCCGAGAAGATCCTGATTGTTTGGAGAACTTGGGCAATGTGTAGACATGAAAAATATTTGGTTTAATTCAGATTTGATTTGCATCGGTGCAGCTCACTGATCATGAGGAGCAACAGCAATTAGAGGTGCCTGTGAGGGTGTGTAGAGGAACTAACACCCACAAAAACCTGGAGAAGTTTTACTTTGTTCTTTTGATATTTGATCTAATAAGCTTTGATTACTTTCTATCTTCCTTTCCCTAACTTCTTCCTACTCTTCTTCCTTCTCTGCCTTCTTCTAAAAGAGACATGAGATGTATAAGATCATGTAGACTTATTTTACTGAACATATAGAAAACGTATTAATTATTTATGCATATTTATAACATACATTTATTCATATATATTTTATACAGCTATACACTTATTTTTAGGTTACTATGCTGTTTATACATGTAATCAGACATTTAAAAAATACAGTGTAATCCCTTTCACTGACTGGTTACTTGACTATTGGTAATGTGCAGAGAAGCATAGTTTGGGCTAGTGGGAGAAGGGAAGCCATGACTCCAGGTCTTCATTACTCTGCCTATTGAGGAAGGAGTGGAGAGGCAGGCACTGGTCCAGCTAGGCTGAGTAGTGTGATGGAGTTCCATGTATGCAGTTGTGTAGATACCTTGGACAGAGCTAAAGCTGCATTTCTCCCTGTGTTAGGATAGACACTGAAGAAACTGCCTCTTGGTAATTAAGGGGACCATCATATTTCTGTCATACTGAAGTAGTTACAAATGTAAGAGTTGTACAAAGCTTAAACAACAACAACAACAACAACAACAACAACAACAACAACAACAACAACAACAACAACAACCCCAGTTGCCGTCTTTGGATGGAGATCTAACAGTGTTAGATATCCATGCTATAGCAAGAGAAATCTCTTAGAAACTCTCCTCAGCTGGAAGGAAAATACACCCAATGGCAGAGGAGTTCACTAGAAACCAGTACATATATCACTGGGGATTTGAGGCACTCACAGAACAGTGCATATTAAGAACATTTGGCTTAAGTACAGTAATGGGAGGTTATCATTTGCAGGTGGTTTCTTACTTAGATGTTCAAGAAAGTTCTTTTATGTGCAGGATGCTTTCAAGGTGTGCCTATGAAAGCCTTGAATGTACTCCAGGAAGGAAAGACAAACTGTCCCTGTGTTCTGAGACTGAGCATAGGCACTCATTTGTTCAGGTGTGAGTTCATCACGCTGATCTTCCTTTGGGAGAAGCTGGATGTCACAGCCAGCCTGTGGCAGAGCTTGGCTCAGCTCTGTGTCCTGGGACTCAAATTCCACTCATACTCTTTTTCCTCTCACTGCCTTTTTGCCATCATGTGTTGGCTGGCAGCAGGACAGTCAGACCTGATAAGCACTGTAAAAAGCTGGAGTTTTTAGCCCAGGAGGCGAGTAGCTGTGCTGTGTAGGTAAGTCCCTCTGAGCTCTGTCATTTATTTCTGTCTTCTTTAAATCAGTTATCTGTTGGGTGAAAAGCATTTTTAAAGCTTTCAGGAAAAATAAAAGCTTTGTGATCCCCAGCACTAGGCAAGCTTGCCTGTTTTTCACAGATAGCTATAAAATATATCTTTTAAGGCAAATTATCTGCTTTCGTCCACTTAGATTTTTATACAAACACAGCAACAAAGAAATGTGTGTTGGAAACCCCATAGTCTTAGTCTGATCTAAGAACAGGTGCTGTTTGTTGTCCATTTGCACTGAAATAGACAAAAAGCAAGCAAACTCACAGTGAACACTGAGAAACAAAAAGTGAATGTTTGCCTATACATAAACTCTATGCCTATTTCTTGTAACGAATTCCTGCTAAGTGCAGGAAACCCATGTTCTCTACCATACAAAATACCAATGTTTCCTAGCAGAGGACCAGATATGTTTTAAATCTTTGACTAAATAAAAGAAAATTGCAATTCTTGGTTTTTTTCTTTTTTCCTTTTTTCTTTCTCTCTTTCCTTTTCTTTCTTTCTTTCTTTCTTTCTTTTTTTTTTTTTTTGAGACAGAGTTTCCCTATGTAGCCTTGGCGGTCCTGGACTGGCTTTGTAGACCAGGCTGGCCTTGAACTCACAGAGATCTGCCTTCCTCTGCCTCCCTGAGTGCTGGGATTACAAGTGTGCACTCCCCTAATGCCTGGTTTTGGTTTCTGACTTAAACAAAATACCCAGCATTCCACAATGCAGATATTGCTTCACATGCTACGTCAGAAGCAATAAATACACACATATTCTGTTATTAAAATAAATAAATATGTGAAGTGCAAACCCATAAAGAATGATGGCCAGCTCTCCTGATGGGGTCTGGCTTTTATCCTCTTTGACCCCATTTAGTCCTTAGTGTTCTTTGTGTTTATCCTTCTAGCTGTAAGAATGATTTTTCATGTCAATGGTATCCTTTACCGCTTCCTTCCATATGAGTAGATTTAGTATTGCATGAGTTTTCACAGTTCAGGGAGATCTGGACATTTCAGAAGCCAGGCTTTGATACCCTGTGGAGAGGACAGAACCAGACCCTCTGACATCCTCTAGGTGACCATGGCACTTCCAGGACCCGGAGCCTGCTGTGATCACACCCTTGCAGCCTGGGCTTCTGGAACCAGGGAGTGCCAGGAGAGGACATCTGAGTCCTCCATAAAAAGCAAGTTTTTGTATATGTCTCCTGAGAAGAATGAGCATAACCATTAAAAGGCACAGAGTCCTTTTTACATTAAAAGCCTTCAGATTCTATTTGAACTTCTCCTTCATTGCAAGGTACAATGTCCTGGCTGGAAAAAGGCTTTAATATCCAGCCATGCTAGGCCTTTGCTTCTCTTTGCTTTGCCAGTGAAACATTAAGCATAATCTGATGTGTCAATAGAGTCACCTCAGGTGCTCAGAATCATTTTAATTCCTCTTACCGTCAAAACACAGTGTCAATACTGACACGAATTGCATTAAAAATATATGTGAAATCGCCTGGAGAGCAGTACTTTTTAGTGATAGGTCTCTTTAAAGGCGATGTCTGTCAAAGATCCAATTTGAACTCTTTCTTTGCCTTTGAATTTCACAGGGCAGATTTTTCTTTAACTTGGCCTGCTTTGCATCACTTAGACCTATCAGTGGAGGAAGAAGCTTTCCCTTTACCTGAGCATGTGGGAAATATTGGACACTTCCTGTTGTGTGCTCTGAAATGGATGTGTAGGATGATATGTGACGGGATGATGTCACTCACCACTGGTGAGTAAATACTGTCCTGGGAGGAGCAGAGTGTGCTTCAAAGGAGGAGGCAAGAAACAGGGACAATGCTATGAGTTTCTCACATATTCTACTTGGGAACACACATCACACTCATCTGATGAATGTATAAAACAAATGAATATAAATGTAAGAGCCTGAGATTTAGTTCTTGGGCAATATAAACTTAAAAGTTGGTGTGTTTTTCCCATATAGTATGCCATAGCCCCTAGGTTGTATACTAAGTAACATGGACTATATAATATGTAAATGTATGTAATTTTAATATGCAAAAATTTCAATAATATGTAATAAATATACTCACCAAATTTGATGTAGATTTAATGTTTGATAGCACCACAGAAATGTAAAACCTAAGATGAAAATGTTTTAGTTGTTCATAAATGCCATCTTCATTGCCATGTGATGCACTGAAATCACTCAAGTGGCCTTTATAAATATATTGTCTTGTTACTTGAAGAAATAAAGTGACATTCAGGTATCATTTAGCAAATAATCTATTTAAGAAGACAAGAGGTCCATGAGTGTGTGTAGGACACATACAGTTGGCCTACACTATTTTCTTTTTTGCAAAGGTTTTAGGGATAAATGATTAGTTGAACTGAAAAGTGAAGTCCATTTATTTTAGTCTCAAAAGCAGTAGATTCTACCAACAAGAAAGACCAAATTTCCTTTGTTTTTCAGATAGCCAAATTCATTTTAAAAGAATCTTGCTACTGCTGCACCCCTCCCAGCCCCCTGTGTGTACCTGCACTTTTGACGTGACAGTTGGTTTGTATAGATGCATAGGAAAACTTAATCTCTCTGCCCCTGACCTTTGTTCCAATAGCCTTGGGCTTGTAGGAGAAAGTGTGATAATGCCGGAGAATATTTTCAGGACTATTTGCTGAAGCCTGAGCCATGAGTTTTCTGTCAGGAATTTTTCTACTGTGCATACGGAATATGTTTGACCATATATAGAACATACCATCTGGTAACAGTGAATCTTTAAAAATACAGTTAAAATATAATGTTGGAAGAAGGTCCAGCTGTGTTTTCAAATTATAATTTCAGTGCCCTGAGATCTGGCTACAACTCTGCCCTGGGCACTCTTACGTTGTTGAACTATTTCCTGTAAGTATATGATGATAAGGAATGTTCCCCAATTATTCCTGAATGGCTAAATAAAGATGCTGAAGCCTATGCCTGGGTAGAAGAAAGGGAGATAGAGTTTTAGGTGTCGGGGCTTGGGTTCCAAGGAGGAGGAAGCAGAAGAGCAGCAGGAGGGGAGTAGTGATCAGGCAAGACAGCGATGACCATGCAGCTGTAGGAACCTTTTGATGGAGCATAAGCTGCTTGCGAGTCATCAGATTGACAAGCGATTGCTTTTTATGTGGGTTTCAAAGGTATTAAGATTAGAGTAGCTCAGAATCTGCCCAGCATAGTGCTTACAGCTTAAAAATAAATCATAGTCTCTCTGTATCAGTCATTGGGGAACCAGCTGGTTAAAGACAACCACTGTAGCAATAATTTACTGCATTATTTAATACAGAAAGAATAATTCATCTTTCTACAACAATATAATTACATCATTTCCCCATTCCCTCTTCTCCCAACCCTCGCATCACCACTTCCCTCCCAGATTCATTACCCCTTTTTTGAGAGGAATTTAATCCAGCAACATGGCTACTCTGGCAAGGGATTACATCCAAAGACCTGGATCTCTGTGATCTGGATGGAATACAGACTCACACTTAGCACACACATTTAATCCCTCTGGCTAGACTACACACCCTTAAACCCCCCTGGCTGGAATATAGACATTCCCCACCTTTAATCCCTCTGACTGAAACTTAGTACATACATTTACTCTCAAGGTATATCTAATTGAGAAGCAGATAAAGTAACAAATCAGAGAAAGATTTGACAGAATGAGTCAGAGATAGGAAATGTCCAACTATCATGAGAGAGAGAGAGACAGAGAGAGAGAGAGAGAGAGAGAGAGAGAGAGAGAGAGAGAGAGAGAGAGAGAGAGAGAGAGGAGCGAGAGAGAGAGACGAGAGAGAGAGAGGAGGGGAGAGAGAGAGAGGAGACGGAGAGAGGAGGGGGAGGAGAGAGAGAGAGAGAGAGAGAGAGAGAGGCAGACAGAGAGGGAGACAGAGAGAGGGGGAGGAGAGAGACTGCTTGAGAACAGCACAGAGTGTGAGTCAGTAGAGTACAGTAGAGGAGTACAGTAGAGCTTATGGAGACAGTAGAATAGCGTTTGGGGGGGGGGCACAGTACAATTCAGTGCAGTTCTGTTGAGTTGAGTTAGTGGAGTTGAATTGGTGGAGTTCAGAGGTAGCTTTTCCAAGCAGAACAATTCAGTCAGAAACCAAGAGAAGCCAGATTGAATCAGTAAGTATGGAGAGAAGTTTTGAGCTAGAAGAGTTTAGTTGAACTAGCCAGCTAGACTTAAAAAAGAATTGGAAAAGGTGAGCCTACTCAACAGTATGTCTTGGAGGCTGAAAACATTTTAGGCCTTGCTTAGCAGATGAAGGCTGGAAGCTGAAGCCTTCAACGTCCAGGCTTGCAGAAGATTAGATTGTACAGAGGCTAGTAGATTCTAGGACTAGGTCTAGGAATAGAGAGAACAGAGATACAAAGACTCGGGCTTAGCCCAACCCATGTATTTGTAAAGCTTGGGTATGGCTTTCATCTCTTTCCATCATCTAAGGAAATAAAACTATATTTATACCATTTTCATGATTTTTATTGTTACACACACACAACTTGCTGAGTCTGTTTAATGTTGTTTGTATGTACATGATTTCAAGGCTGACTGCTTGGTATTAGATAATAGCTTAGGGGTCTCATCCCTGGGAAAGACTAATTCTCCCTCTCCCAGAAGCCATTAGTTTCATGTAGCTCTTTGTCTAGGGTTGGGGGTCCCATAAAATTCCCCTGTACCACATTAGCATGTCTATTGACTTTGTTCTTGCTTAGCTCTTGCTCTAGCAATGATTCCGTTGATTCATAATGTCTGTAATTTCCCTATTACACACGTTCATAGCACAATTCCTGTTCCTTTGGTTCTTATAATCTTTCTGTCCTCCCTTCTGTGGTGTCCCTGATCCTTAGGTACAGGAGTTGTGTTGGAAGTGTATAAGTTGAAATTGGGCACCTCATGGTCAGTTGAGCTCCACATTTTGACAAACTGTGATTGTCTGTAATAGTCTTTGTCTGCTACAAAGAGAAACTCCCTTGATGAGCAGTGAGAGCTATACATACCTGTGGGTGCAAACATGAGTATTTAGAGTACAATTAAGAATTATATCTGAGGTAGATGGAGGGAGGGAACTGGGTGGAGTGTGGGTGGGAGGAGTGTGGGGGTGGGGATCAGGTGTAGGGAGAGAGGGGTGGGGATGAGTAAGACTGAGAGAAAGAATCAAAAATTTATTGGAGTGAATCTCTCGGACAGCGGAGACTGCTGGGAATCTATGGGGGTGACCATAACTAAACCTTCTAGCAGTGAGGGATATGGAACATTAAGTTGTTACCTCCTACAGCCAGATGGACTTCCAGTGGAGGGAGGGGGACACCAAGGCACAAATGAAACCTTCTATCCAAAATATGTCCTGCCTACAAGACGTGTAGGGATAAAGATGGAGCAGAGATTGATGGAATATCAAACCAATGACTGGCCCAACTTGAGAACCACCTCATCGAAGAATGTCAACCCCTGAAACTGACTTTGCTATGCTTGTAGACATGAGCTCTCTTCTGAGAGGCTTCTTCCAACAGCTGATGGAAACAGAAGTAGAGAACCACAGGCAAACAATAGGCCAAGTCTGGGGAGTCTTGTGGAGGATAGGAAGGAACAATTGAGGGAGCCAGAGAGGTTAAGGGCAGCACAGGAAGACCTACAGAGTCAACTAATGTGGGCTCATGGGGGCTCACAGTGACTCATCCACCAATCAAAGAACCTTCATGGACTGGTCCTAGGCTCCTGCACATATGTAACAGATGTTCAGCTTGTTATTCATGTGGGCCTCCTAACAATGGGAGTAGGGGCTGTTTCTTACTCTGTTGCCTGCCTTTGGGTCCCTTTCCCATAACTGGGCTGCTTTCTCTGGCTTCAGAGGGATAGGATGTGCTTAGTACCGCTGTGACTTGAGGTGCCAGGGTGGGTTGGTACCCAAAAGGGCTCCCTTCTTTGAGCAGAAGGTGATGGGGGGATGGGCAGAGCAGGGTGGGGCTGCGATCAGGCTTGTAAATAGTTAAATAAATTAATCAATGAAAAAGAATTATATTGGTTTAATAAAGTGACAGGGCTGGACTTTTCTCTAAGATCTATGATGTCACTAGAGCTGAATAGTTGGCTAGATTTCTAGTACCTGGCATGATCTCCTCCTGTTGAGTAGATCTTACGTCAAATTAGCTGTTGTACTCCATCAAGATGTGAGGGCCTCAATGACACCTTATGTTATATCTTGTCATGTTGGTCATTGTGGCTCATAGGAATCACAGCTAGTCTGTGTTTTATGAGGCTGTCAATTACTTTTCTTCCTTGGCAACTTGCACAGCACCTTCTGGCGCCATGAATGCTAAACAGCAGGAGGGAGGCTTTCTTGTCACATCCAGATCAAATCTGCATCTGTCACAATGAGTCTCCTAACTTGATAGTATTTTAAGGAAGGAAAGATCCTATTGTCTTCCAGGTGTATAGTCTACATTTCAATGTAGAATGTGCAGCAAAAAAAGTCATGCAGTTTACTGGTGATTGTCAAAGGGTCATTTGTCATGTTACCTATGCAGAACTGAGTGATCATCATACAAGGTGGGGGAGTGTGGACATAGGTTGTACCAACCTTATTGGTACACTTGGCCATTGCTTTTCCTGAAAGTCTAATGCAGGGATCCTATCATAGCAGTCCTGAATACATCTCTCCATTGGATTATTTATGTTAAGAGGGTCTCTCCACCAGGATAGGTTTGTATTGTAGGGAGTATCCATGGTACACAAGGTGAGGTAGTTCTGAAGGAAAGAAAGGCTGTGCCCTAGAAGTTAGAACACTGTCCAGCTTGACATGGATTTAGTGAGTCAGAAGTCCTTCTTGTTCTCTGCTCCTATCTCACCTCCTCCAAAGTAAACACTGCCTTGAATATCAAGCTAATCTCTTAGTTACTTTCCAAATTCAACTCTGTTATTTTAGGCCCCTTTACTTTATGTCTATATTATTTTCTAGAAGACTGGATCTTACCTTCAGGACATTATGCATAGTAGACTTTATAACTCCTGCCTTTCAGAAGGAAAGTTCTTGCAAGTAAAGAATCATGTATGTATGTGTGTATGTATGTGTGTATGTATGTGTGTATGTATGTGTGTGTGTATGTATGTATGTATGCATGTATGTATGTATGTATGTATATATGCATATATACACATAGTGTGCACTTGTGTGTGTGTGTGTTACCAGATTCTTGGAATAGAATAACTTCTAGATAATAAATGTACATTAATTTTAAAGAATTTAACATTAGGTGGCATTTGGTCAGTGACAAAGTATGGCTTTAGGAGATGGCTGGGGACATGTATGCATCTGAAGAGATCCTTTTCTTGTGCCACTCCCATCTCTACCAACACCAATTTTGTCATGGTAATCCTAATTCAATTTGAGATGAAACAGCTGAATTTTTATAAGCCATTTTCCTTTTCTTTTCTTTTCTTTATTATGATTATGATTATGATTATTATTTTTTTTTTTTTTTGGTTTTTCAAGACAGGGTCTCTCTGTGTAACTTTGGCTGTCCTGGTCTTGCTTTGTAGACCAGGCTGGCCTCTATCTCACAGCAATCCGCCTGCCTCTGCCTCCCTAGTGCTGGGATTAAAGGCGTGCACCACCACGCCCAGCTCCATTTTCTTTTTAAAAGTAGATTATGTTATAGTTTTCATTTTATGTATATTGACTCTATGTCTGTTGGCTATGTGAGTGTAGTGTTGACTCCTCTGGAACAGGAGTCAGAAGTGTTTGCAAGTAGCTTGATATGGGAGCTAAGAAATGAACTCTGGTCCTCTGCAAGAGCAGCAATTCCTCTTTAGTGCTGTGCCATCTCCTAGGCTAAAAAGCGCTTTGTGAATACAATTATAATTCTTGCCTTTAGGAGAGAGGGCAATTTCTTTCATCTGATTGTTTTTATTTTTGGAATAAAGAGAGATACATTTCATAATAATGGTAGTATAAATTAACAATCATAAAAGGCTCTCTACAATTCAGATAGTATACATGACTTCTTTACATCGACCATATAACAACCTCATTCAAGATTTTTAGTGAGATTTTATTTACATTTTTATTGTTTGAAATTGTAATATAATTTCATTATTTTCCTTCTTTTTCCCCCTCCAACCCCTCCCACTCCCTCGCTCTCTCTCTTTCTTTCAAATTCATGTCTTTTTCTTTAGTTATCTTTCTATCTATCATCTATCTATCTATCTATCTATCTATCTATCTATGTATCATCTATCTATCTATCACACACACATAATTTATACATACATAACACACACATATATTCACATGCATAAATACAATCTGCTCAGTCTGGATAATGCTACATATATGTATAGTCTCAGGGCTGATTGTTTGGTACTTGGTAAACATTTGTGGAGCTCTTCCTCGAGGAGGAACATTTCTCTTGTTTTTAGCATTTCCCAGTTGCGTATTGTTCTTTGTCTAGTGTTAGGGCCCACACACTTTTCTCCTTCACTGTTATCATGTGTACTGGGGTCATTGTTCATCTCTTGTTTAGGCAGCCATGTTGATGAGACTTCATGTGTGTAGTATCTCTGACATACATGTATGTATGTATTTATTTAGTTTATTTATTTATTATTTATTTTGAGACAAGGGTTTCTCTGTGTAGTCTTGGCTGTCCTCGACTACCTTTGTAGACCTACTGTCCTCGACCTTACAGAGACCTGCTTGCCTCTACCTCCCCAAGTGCTGGGATGACGGGTGTGCACCACTGTGTCCAGCAATCTCTCTGACATTTCTGTGAGACAATCTCATGGCAAACTTCCTGTCACTGTTCCTCTGGCTCTTTCTGCCCATTTCTTCTACAATGATTACTGAGCCTAATGTGTGAGAACAGCGGTGTAGATATATTACTTGGAACTTGCCACTACACAATCTCTTGTTCTTGAATTTTGATTGGCTGTGGTTTTCTGTAATGATCTCTATCTATTGCAAGGTGACATTTCCTTGTTGAGGGGTGAAAACTACACGTATTTGTGGGTTTAGGATTTATAAGAATTGGTAACACATGTTGCAGAAAATGTGGGACAAAAGGAACCCTCATTTGATGGTGGTAGGATTATGAATTTATCCACTGGCTGTAGAAATCAATCTGGAGAACCCTCACAAAAACAAACAAACAAAACAAAACAAAACAAAAAACAACCCTTTAAATACGTCTGTCATATGACCCAACTCTATGACCTCATGCCACATTTCCAAAGACCTAGAATTTGAATTCAGCATTCAAATTACACTATAACATTTTGTCTATAAATTATCATATTTCTTTATCTACCTAAAGTTACATGTAATAGATGTAAGCCTGTGTATACATAGACACAAATGCATACATATGCATATGAAATGTCAATAAAATTTTCTCATCTGAACAGATAATACTCCCCCAAGATCTATACACTAGCAACATCTCCAACTCTAGGGGTGAAAAGCCCCCTTTTGCATGGCTGGTTATGGTAGGGTTGTCCAAGAGATTCATTTAATATTGAAAGCTACTACTATTGCCATTGGTGGTACTCCAGAACAGAAGATAAATTCTCAGCTTTGAAGATGCAATGGCTTTTAGGCAAAGGACTTAGAAGACTGAAAAGCATCTGACATGAGAGCCTCCTCCCTGAAACTAGCTCTCATGGTGCAAAAAAGGCATCATGCCAACCTTCCAAGAGAGGGAAACAATCAGTAGTCCTACCTAGCTGTAATTCCTATGAACCACAAAACCTGCATGGCAGTAGTGACATGCATATCTTGTGGTAAGAAACAGTTCTTTAATTGGACTTAATGGCCTCTCAACACGAGGAAAACTACCTGGTATTGGAAACATAGCCAACTACCAAGGGCTAGTGAAGTTATGAAACTTGAAGAAGAACCTACAACTGGCACTTCTTACATTTGACTTCTTCTTCTTCTTCTTCTTCTTCTTCTTCTTCTTCTTCTTCTTCTTCTTCTTCTTCTTCTTCTTCTTCTTCTTCTTCTTCTCTTCTCCTCCTCAACCAGGGAATGGACCCAGAGCCTCATGCCTTTGAGGCAAGCAAACTAGTGTTGACCAACAACTCCAGTCAAAGTTTAAAAAGATGTTTTTGTTTCACTGTTTTCTAAAGTTAATACGCAAGATAATGGATTTTTATATTTTATGTTTTCATTTTTAATTAATTTTAAGGTTAGCATACAAAGTAATCGATTTTGCATTTTAATGAATATATATGATTTTTCTTGTCTGTATTTCACTCCTGTCTGTCAAAGGTTTCCTTTGTGTTTTTTGTCCTAGCATCTCTCTCATTCTATTTGTCTCCCAAAGTAAGCTCCCTTATGTTCTCATCATACACCTTAGATTACCCTTGCTCGAGTTTCTAGTTTCATCACACACACACACACACACACACACACACACACACACACACACACACACACACTTTAGATTTCAGTTCTGCTTAAGAGAGAAAATACACTGGTTGTTTTTTCTTCCTTAACAGAATAATATCTAATTCCATTTATTTTTCTGCCAACAAACTGATTTCATGCTTCTTTACAGCTAAATACAATTTCTTTGTGCGTATGTTCCACATTACAAAATATGTATGTGGTGATGGACATCTAGGCTGTTCACAGTTCTTAGCTGTTGTGAATAATGAAGGTATGGGCATGTTTGTGCAAGTATTTCTATGGTGTTCTGACTTAGACTCCTTTGGGACTGTATGCAAATACATAGCTGGGTCATACTATCATTCCAACTTTAGTGTCTTTTCATAGTTGGTGCATCAATTTACATGCTACATTTGTGTTTAAGAGTGTTTTTCCCCAGACCTTTGCTAGTATTTGTTGCCTTTGATGAGGGTTAGATGGAATATATAAGGCACAGTGTTTTCTTTTTAAAAACAATACTTATTGGGATTTTAATATAATGACATAATTTTCTAATCCTTTTCCTCCTTGCAAGTCCTCACATATACTCTTCCTTGCTCTCTTTTAAGTTCATGGTCTTTTAAAAATTTAAGGTCTATAGACAGTTTTATTTTGCATTTTCCTAATGGTTAAGAATATTGAACATTTGATTTCAAGTATTTATTGAACTTTTGTATTTCTTTTGTTGAGAACTATCTGCTCAGTTCAATAGTCCACTTACTGATTAGATGACTTTTTTTTTTTGTTTTGTACTTTCTTTCTTCTTTTTTTGTTTTCAATTTTTGCAGCTCTTTGTATATTCTGGATATTAATATCTTGTAGTTGGCAAACATTTTTCACTGTGAAGGCTTTCTCATCTTTCTAGTGTTTATTTCCTTTGTTTTGTGGAAGACTATTAAATTGCATGTAATTATGGCCCATAATCTTACATGAAATATATATTTTGCATTTGTTTCAGAAATCAGGTGGAGAGTGTGTGTGCTTATGAAATGAACTCACCCAGTATATAGAACTGGACAGCGAGAAGGAATCTGCTGTATTGCAAATGTATTAATCGTTGAAAATTTTATTGCTTCTTAGTAAAGAATACATAATGGCAAGATTATTTACAGTTGTCAGTCACTGGAAAGAGGAATTAAGGCTTCTGTATGAGCTCTTAAGATTTAATCAAACATCAAGGTTAGTATCAACAGTGAGTGGTTGGATGTAGAAGCAAGGAAGGAAGCTATTCATGTGTGTGGAAAGCTTAAGGTAAAGATTAACATGAAGAAAAACAAGGCATTTTTATAAAATAGAATGAGACTAGTGATCCAATGAAGAAAAGAGCAACAGCAGCTCAAATGTCTTGGGAAGTTTGGATAAAAGGATTAGCACCCAGGAAGACAAAGCTCAGAGGCTGGACGATATCCTGTAAAACCAAGCCTAAGCACTATGTGAGTCACGTCCTACATCTTATCATTTCACAGTTTCAGATTCCTGTGGTATGCACATCTTCCTGTACAGATGTGAGCTATGACCAAAGGTAGAATGTACAAACCATAACTCACTCTGTCCATTCGAACTCTGGGCATTTCTAACTTTCTCCTGTATTTTGAGTTAAAGAATGTTTTTTTTTTTTTTTGAGTAATTTATATCTAGGATTTTACTACTAACTTTGGTATAAACATTTAGTGGAATGACTTTTTATTCTGTCATAATTCCTGGAAAGAGAACTATTTTCTTAAGTACAGATGACAAAGAAAAATTGATTCAGTATCTGCTTCCTTTTGGGCAATGTGGCAGATAGCCCATATTTTGCCTGTTCAGTATTAGTAAGCCAAGTTCTACAGTCATATGTAAAATACACATACAGTTAAATTACCCTGTCAGGTGCTGTGGCTACACATTCTGTTTGGAGCCAACTGTTCTTTTAAAGCACACATAGTATATTCTTGTGGCTAAGATGGCTAACATTAGGCATAGGAAATTATTTCCAGCAACCCTTTCATGGTTAAAAAAGACAAAGCACATCTTGCTAATACACGATGTGTAGAGTTCACTTTTAAGACTAGCCACTAGACCAGGGGCATTCACAAAACAGCATCTCACACATCTATTCCTATCTCCATGTAAGTGGAGAGCAGATGACAGATTTTTATCTCAGAGGGAATACTGGCTTCATGACTTAACATATTTAGTGAGGAAGAAAGAAAGTATTCTATTTTCTTATTTTTAAAAACATGGAGATATTGATTAGCCCATTCAAATTCCTCAAAGGTACTTACTTCAGCCACCGAAACACATGCCACCAGCGTGCACATCCTTTTCGCCTTCAAGCCCTGCCCTCTCTCTGTGGCTCATCTTTATGGCTTTTTTATCCAAGTTTCTGATTTCTGTTTATCTCCATCCTTTCTATATTGCTGCAGATTACATGGATTCTTTGGATTGTTTTGGGCTTTGTTCTTTTCTATATTTCTGATAGATGATTCTGGGAATTGAGGCCAATGCTTGCAACATGCTAAGCACATGCTCTAGCACAGAGGCACACCATTAGCCTCTCCTATTTCCTTTTAGAAACATATCTGCCTTAACATTCTGTTTCTGAGATCACATTGTGATTAAGCATCTGAGTCCCTAGATAGAAATCATTTATAAACCACCAGGCTTCCTGCTGCACATGCTGGAAAGAAGAATCTTACAGGCAAGACCTCATTTTGTCACAGAATGCCATCAAGACTGCCTAGTAATTTTTCATTTTAGGTTTTCTTGAAATCAGTGGTTTGTAGGTATGATACTTATGGATTTTGCTTTTATCTACCATACTACATATAAGTTGCTTTGGTATTTTAAGTGTCTTGGGTATGTATATTCTTTAAGTGTGCAGTTGTTTGTACACTGATCTTCTCATGGGGATAAATTTAGGGAATTGTGATTTAAAGTTGGGACCTCGTCTTTGAATGGGGTCCACAATAGGAAACAGTCTGTGTTGGGTCTATTTTGTAAGATCATTATTAAGTATTATACCACTCATTTTCTCATGTACAAGGCTTTAGAAATATATACCTTTTAGAATTTAACAGAGAAAAATTCCATCTCTTTTCATAAATGTTGTCTTCTTTCCATAATGAGAAATTCACATTTTCAATAATGTAACTCATTATATTTCCATTTGTTTTGCTCTGGTTGCCAGGAAGCTCAGGGCAAAACTTAGTTAAATATAGCATTAGATATTTTAGTTAGGATAAATCTATTTGCCCCTTTGCTTGGGTTTTTCATTTGTATTTTATTAGGTTGTTTTATATCTATATTTGTTTGTATACCAATAATCTCAAATCTGTTTTTGAAAGCGTAGCAGTCCAATCTAGGTTTATAACACCCACATGAAACAGACTTCTTTCTGCTTAGAACCAGATGGATTTGTCAGACTACCCTTAAGATAGTCCTTAAAATCAGCCGTGTTCTCCAGGCATGGGGATTTGTAGGACACATCACATGCAACCCAATGCCATGTTATGCTCTAACTGAATCAAACTAAATTTAAAAAGCAGCATAACTGCAATCTATGATTCTTATGCTGCATATTGAAGATTCCTCTACATATTAGCAGAGGTCTATAAGGACAAAGATGAAGTCTATACAGACTAACAGACATGAAGATATTATAAATCTGGTTGCCAGGCTTCATAAAGCTGAAACTTAGTTTGAGATTAAAAAACAGAGGGTAGATCAGAGTAAATGTTACAGAGAGGAGGGCATGTTAATAATGTGATGGTACCCTGTTTCCACTCCAGTTTTGAGCTCTCATGCCTTTCATCCATCCCTGGCTTTTTAGCTTTTTTCATTTTCCCTGGTGTAAATATTTCTACTCTGGCAATGTTATGATACCAATGATTTGCTAGGTAGCTTACAAAATTCCCAAATATTAAAAAATTTGATGAGATGATTCGTTTGAATCGAGTCTAGAATACTAAGGGATAAAAACCTTTATAAGGATGGAATCACTATTATGAACAAGAATTCAAATTTGTGAGGTCTTATTAAGGAACAACGTGATTGGCCGTAGTAGGACATTGACAATGAGAGATGATAAGATGGTAGTTCATTTGAGACAGAATTTCGAGGGTTTTGCTCTTCAGGTATCCTTTATTTTTAAGCTATATGATGTTTTTGAGACCTTTTTAACAGGAGAATGACAGGGTAAATTTTACAGCTATAACAGTGGACCTCAACCTGTATGTTGTGACTCCCTTGTGGGTTGTATATCAGATATTTTCATTGTGATTCATAACAGTACAAAAATAGAGTTATAAAGTAGCAACAACATAATTTTATGGCTGGGGTCTGCACAACATGAGGAACTGTATTAAAGGGTCTGAGCATTGTGATGGTTCAGATCCACTGGCTTAGAAATATTAACCTGTTATTGGTTATAGGTTGAATAGTTAAAGGGAAAAATATGAAGCTCATCGAAGGAAGACAGTTTTCCTGGGGCCAAAGTAATGGGTCAGAATTCAGATCTAGGTCTGTTCTTTACTTCCTCTCTGTAAGGTCAGTTACATCCTCTCTGTGTGGCCGTTACGTTGTGTTCCTATGCTGACACAGGGAAAGAACTGGACTAGAGTGGGCGAGCTTGGGTTCTGACTGCATGGAGTCTAGAGGTGGGGTTGCTGGCTTGACATGAAGTGATAACTAGACTGTGGAAGAGTGTTGAATCCAAGACACAGTGGAATTGGGCAAGTGCCCTAGAAGCATCGCAGACCTTTGGATGAAAATGTAGGTTTCAAGTTAGAAAAGGATGTGCGATGAGGCCAGAGATCCTTAAGATCATGTTGTCAGAAGAGAACAAGTGTTTTAGCACTACCTGCATCAAGTCTTAAAATGCACTTATTTTTCTTCCACTCCCAGGAGGCCCTTAGCTCTTACAGAAAGTGTAGCACACAATAGATAATTCAATACATGCCTGTAAAACTAAATAAGAAGATATTGCACTTTGTATCTCTCTATTTTGTGTTTATTTCCATTTAGTTTTCCAAATATAAAGTTTCCTCAAAGTTTTAGTGATTCTAAGTTGAACAGACGTCTGGACTCTCTCTTTTTTTTATTCTCAGTTTAGTGAGTAAGGAACGGTGTGATGTTTGATAGTGATCATTAACTTGATGACTTCTACAATCACCAGAGAGACAAGGATCTGACATGTCTGTGTAGGATTTCCAGACTGTTAGGTGGGGTGGTGTAGGCAGCTCCCTTCCATGGGCTGGGGTCCTTGACTGTATAAAAAGGAAAAAGTGAGCTAGTACCAGTATTTACCACTTCCTGTTTTCGACTGCAGATGCACTGTGACCAGCCACCGTATGTATGCTCCTGCCATAATTGTCTGTATCCTAAAACTGTGAGCCCCTCCCCCACAGTGATTTCTCTCTGAAGTTAATTCTCTCAGTCACATGGGTACAGCCATAAGACAAGTAACTAAGACAAGGGTTCTCCTGGTCCCCAGAGAGTCCTCAGACCTGTCCATGAGCCTATGTAGGCTTGTTCCCACTATGTGAACTTTGGTAATTCATCTGGGCAGTTGTAACATTGTTGGGACTTTATGGTTTCATGTTCTTTAAGGTACCGAGTTTTTCATATCATTGTGACTTTTACATGTACTTTCATGGTGACTTTTGTGTTATGAGCACTTCTGCTGATGGTTGTGATTAAGCAAAGACTAAAATGGCTGGGCAAAACAAACATGCTCATCAATTTTTCTGGAATCTAGCTCTGTCTGCTATTTCAAATTTATAAAATATGGGCCTTGGACCCCAAAACTCTCCTCTAAGAAGTAAGTTGTGATGAAAATTAAAAAATCAGTGGCCCCTTCCTTCGTTGTCATTCCTGACAGAGGACATCTCTTCCTTGGCCTGCTTTAGAGTTCCTTTCTGTAGAGAAAACAGCAGGTGAAAGTGTCACTTCTCAGTTAGTGGTCTTCCAAGGGAAGAATTATATTCAGGAAAATATTTGAGATTAACGACATTAGAAAAGAGGCTTCATACCAAATGAAAATATTATTCAAGTGAACTCCATGTCCAATTTAAAAATGTTAAATCCTGATGTTTCATGTTTCAAGGTTGGAGTGTTAATACCTCATGCTCCTTGTAGACTAATGACTCAAGCCTAGTGAACACAGACTTCATTTAAATAGAGGTCTTTCTTTGAGAAGAGCAGAAGCGGTGAAATTTTAATGAGCATGTATCAAACCAAGGGCTTGATGGGCTATTTGTGCTGCTCTTTTAAATATCATACAGCTTTGATTTAAACATTATCAAATCTGTTTTGGAGAGTAGAAAACTGGGTCTAAGATTCAATACTTTGTGTAGGATTAAATAAAATATAAAGAAAAAATTATCCTAACCTAATGCTTCCAAATATTTTCTTTATTTCTAAATCCAAAAGAGTCCATTTTCCCAAGGTCTACATCTCTTTACTTGATTATTTATGAAAAATTGCTCTTTACTTCTACCACCTCTTGATATGATTATTTGATTTCTTTCATTTCTTAAATTCAATATTATAATTGTTTCAGTTAGTTAGGGTTTATTGCTGTGAAGAGACACCATGACCAAGGCAACTTTTATAAAGGCAAACATTTAATTGGGGCTGGCTTAGAGTTTCAGAAGTTTAGTCCATTATTATCTTTGTGGGAAGCATGGCAGCATGCAGGCAGGCACGGTGCTGGAGGAGCTGAGAGTTCTAGATCTTTATCTGCAGGCAGAAGAATGAGACTGTGTGCCACCCTGGGTACAGCTTGGCATATGTTAACTTTAAAGTCAGCCCCCACAGTGACACATTTCCTCCGACAAGGCCACACCTACTCCAACAAGGCCACACCTCCTAATAGTGCCACTCCCTACGGACAAGCATTCAAACACATGAGTCTCTGGGGACCATAACTATTCAAACCACTACAATAATACAATTTACTGATAGTCCATTGTATTTATCATGTCACTGGTTGGAAGATAGGCCATTGGACTATGTTTTAGAAGGAAGAGTAAGGCTATCAAATTATGACATAATGCCTTAAAGATAGATTTATATTATACATGTATCAGTTACATAAATATTCATATAGTCTCACAGCATTTCTGGGAATTTAGTGGTTTCTTATTTTCAGTTCCTGGTTGAATGTGATAGGCAAGCCCTTTTGTGTATGTCTTTCCTGTTGTTCTCAAAAGATAGTTTTTTAAAACTATGAATTTATTATGGAAGTCAATTAAATAAAACACACCAGAAAATTAACCATTTTATTAACCAAAATTAACCAAATTTTATACAATTCAATGAACTTCTATACAATTAGAAAGAGGGATTTGGAACCGAAGTGTGGAGCTTCACATTAAAATGTACACTTTCAGTATCAAATAACAAATTCTAGCATAGCTTCTATTTCTTGGTACTTTTTTTCCTTAGATTCTGTAAAACAAATTGATATTTTGTAAGACAATATGGTGTTGTCGTCATTCCTGAGATGATAAACATTTGCTTCACTGAAATCAGATTTGTTCCTTGGTAGATCATTTCTGTGTATAACTGTAGGTATAATGATTTGTGTCTCAATGCTGAATCACACAGCAAGCTATTAAAGGACATTATAAATGGCAATTAAACTCAATAGTTGTATACCAAAAATATTCAAAATTCAGCAGAAGTGATGACAATGTGAATATTTATGAAGGCAGCGAAAAACCACAGCAAAATAACCACTTGGCCGGCAGCAATTGCAACAAACTAATGAATCATTCGAGCTTCAGAGATATTAAAACGTGAAATGCTGTACTTCACACAATCAAGGAGATAACAGAACATTGAACACACAGTTTATCTGTTTTCTTAACTCCCTCCCTTAGCATCTCCCACATCCCTCAAGAGAAAGGAATGCTGTTGTGCCCTTGCCTCCATCTCCCCTGCCCGACATGGAACTTTCTTCTTCTCCAGTTTAGCATCTACCCTATTGGCTCTTATAAATGGACAGAAAATTAGATATTTCTCTCCCTAAATATTTTAGGGAGATAAAACAACACTCTTTATTACTCATGATGGTGCATACTCTTCATTTTCATATATAATTGATGAATGCTATTTTACACCCTGAGGAAATTGTAGGCTCAGTAGTTGCTTTTTGAGTTTCATAGCAACTTCATTTGTCTCCTTTTTTCATTACTCTCTACATTTGTAAAATTGAAATGGAATGATGTCAGCCTAGTGGACCATTGGAGCAATATGTAGTAAAAAGTGAAACTGGTAGTTCTCACTTTAGCTGCCTTTCCTAATCCAGTGGCTATTACTATCTACTATTTATTTTGCTCAAACCAGCAAATGCAAGGGGACTACAACTCAAAAAGGTTAATAATATGCCCAAGGTCACATGAACAACAAGTGGCCGAGCTGGCATTCAAACTGAGTCCTGTGGGCTAAAATTCAACTGTGTGGGGAAACCAGAGAGAAGGACTGTTAACTTCTAAGATTCCAGTGCTGTGTCCATGGTAGTTTGTGATAGGCATTTTTGTCTTCAGAGTTTATTCCAAGATTGGAAGTATTTGTGTTTTAAGTCTGATAAGAATGATATTTTTGTTTTTATTTTTATTAATTTATTCATATTACATCTCAATGGTTATCCCATCCCTTGTATCCTTCCACTCCTCCCTCCTTCCCATTTTCCCCTTACTCCCCTCCCCTATGACTGTGACTGAGGGGGACCTCCTCCCCCTGTATATGCTCATAGGGTATCAAGTCTCTTCTTGGTAGCCTGCTATCCTTCCTCTGAGTGCCACCAGGTCTCCCCATCCAAGGGACGTGGTCAAATATGAGGCAGGAATGATAGTTAAAAAAAATCAACAAGGAACACCATTTCAAAGTCTATTTTTGAAGATGTAGGTTGCTGAACATGAACTGTGGAGAGTATAGAAAACTGATGAGGCTGAAAACCAATGAGGAAATCCACAAGCAGATGGAGATTCTCTCTGTCATGCAAAGTGTTAACCTAAAATGTGTTTTAATAAAGAGAGATTAAACTAGTGTCAAAGCCAACCTGTTTGAATTTGTTGAAAGTGTATGTAGTTTTTATTAAATTAGCTATTGTTAATTAATCATTTAATAATCTTTATATTTTATTTTCCAGTTAAATAAGACTGACATCATAACCCTACCCAATTTATGATTTTCATAAAATTCATTCTCATTAATTAAAATGTTGTACAAATACAATTTATTGTTCTTCTATAATCTTCATTTATTTTCCTTTTAGATCTCCCATATCTAACTGAAGAAAAAGTCTTAGTCAATTCAAGATAAACTTCAGGCAGCTGTTTTATGCCCATTTAATTTATCACTTTCCTGTATACATTATCCATTCCTTTTCTATTTAAGTTTTAGGGGTTTTTCAGCATGAGAAGCAAGGTCTAACTGAGTCATTTTTCTTTCGAGTAGCTGTCCAATAGACAACATAGTCTTCTTATCTGGCTCTTGGACTAAGCCAGATTTACTCATTGGAGTCTATGAGGCATCTGTTATAGATTAAGATATATTTCTTTTCTTTACCTTTCTTTCTTTCTTTCTTTCTTTCTTTCTTTCTTTCTTTCTTTCTTTCTTTCTTTCTTTCTTTTCTTTTCTTTTCTCTGTGTAGCCTTGGAAGTCCTGGACTCAAACTCACAGAAATATGTCTGTCTCTGCCTCCCTGAGTCCTGGGATTAAAAGTGTGTGCCACTGCACCTAGCATAAGTTATATTTCTCTGGGCATATACCTGAAAGATGCCCTACCATATAACAAGGACATTTGTTCAACTATGTTCGTAGCAGCTTTATTTGTAATAGCCAGATTCTGAAAACAACCTAGATGCCCCTCAACCGAAGAATGGATAAAGAAACTGTGATATATTTACACATTAGAATATTACTCACCTATTAAAAACAAAGAAATATTAAAATGTGTAGGCAAATGAATGGAACTAGAAAAGTTCATCCTGAGTGAGGTAACCCAGGGCCAGAAAGACACACAATGGTATTTACTCACTCTAAGTGGATATTAGCCACATAATTCAGAACCACATTACAATACACAGACCTAACAAAGGTAAGTAACAAAGAGGACCCTAGGGAGATGCTTAACTCATAAGGGCAAATAGAATAGACACTGGAAGCAGCTGAAGAGAAGGAACAGGAAGGGAGACTCCACCCTGTGGCCTATGGAAGCAGATGCTGAGACTAACAGCCAAAATTTGGGGTGGAGTGCAAGGAGTCTTATGGAAGAGTTGGAGGATAGAAGGACCTGGATGGGACAGGAGTTCCACAAGGAGACTAACTAATGGAGCCAACAAATCTCGGTGGGGTGCTGCAGAGACTGATGCCCCAACCAAGGACCACACATGGTGAGGACCTAGAGCCCCTGCTCAGATATAGTTGATAGGCAGCATAGTCTCCTTGTGGATCCCATAATATAGAGCGTAGAGGCTGCCTCTGACACGTACTCTGGTGCCCACTCTTTGATCATTTCTCCCTGGTCGGCAGCCTTGCCAGGCCACAGAGGAAGAGGATGCACGCAGTCCACATGAGACTTGATAAGCTGGGGTCAGATGACAGTGGAGGGCTTCTCCTTTTTGAGGACTAGGTGAGGCAGGAGGGGAGATGATGAAAGGAGGGTGGGACTGAGAGGAGACGAGGGAGGGGCCTCTAATCAGAATGTATTGAGTGAGTGAGTAAATTAAAAATTAAAACATTAGATAAAAAAAGATGAAAAAAAAACCCACTTGAAACCTTTCATTTTACACTGAAGAAATACATTGAAAGTACCCACACGTACCTCAGGATGCAGCTGCGTTTGGAAATAGGGTCATGTAACTAGTCAAGTAGGGTATGTCTCCTAACTCAATATAACCAGTGTGACATTAGAAGAAGATAAACGTGCAGTAGGACAGAGGGCTGTGTACTTTTAGAGGCTGGGATTAGTGATGCAGTTGCAAGTTGAGGATTACTAAGGATCAGTGATGGTACTAGAAGCTGAGAAAATGACTTGGAAGAGATTCTTCTTTAAACTCTCTGAAACAGTATGGCTTTATTGAAATGTAGACTGTGGGTTTTGAGCACCCTTAAGCATGAAAGAACAAATCTCTCCTGTATTTTAGCAAAAGGATGTGGTGCCTTGTCATAGCCGTACTAGGAAGTATATGTGACATCCAGACTTATCCCGTCTCTAGAGTATCCTCTAAGTGTACAGATTCACTAATGGTTAAAACCACAGCTTTAACTTAGAGAGAGAGAGAGAGAGAGAGAGAGAGAGAGAGAGAGAGAGAGAGAGAGAGAGAGAGAGAGAGAGAAGGACAGAGAGAGACAGAGAGAGACAGAGACAGAGACAGAGAGAGAGAGAGAGAGAGAGGGAGAGAGAGAGAGGGAGGGAGAGAGAAAGGGAAGGACAGAGAGACAGAGAGAGAGACAGAGACAGAGAGAGAGAGAGAGAGAGAGAGAGAAGGACACAGAGAGAGAGAGAGAGAGAGAGAGAGAGAGAGAGAGAGAGAGAGAGAGAGAGAGAGAACCAAACAGGCTAGAACTTACTTCTCCAAATGAGAAATTTAGCAATTAGAAAAAAATCTATTTCAGGCAAACAATGTGGGGGGTTCTTTCATACAAATACAGTTCCAAATGCATTTCTAAGATATGTGCTTTCTTGGGTGTGAATCTCATTCATGTTAATTCACTAATTCAAGTGTCCTAGCCAGGGATGGCCCTGCAAATCTTATTTAATATACACTAAACAGTCAAATGGTTTTTTTTTCATGAGGTTTCTGCCACCCTAGTGTTCTTTTTTTTGTGCAGCCTAATATGCTAATGAATAAAAAAACGTTCCCAGATACTAGGAAGTCTTTCCTTTTACATCCATCTTATACAGAGGGGTAGTACTCTAAGCAATCTCCACAGAAAGGCCTTGGGAAGAACTGAGCAAGATCACCCAGGTACAAAGCACCAATAAAAAGCCCAGTTCCAGAACCCCCTCCCACATTCCCATGTTGCTTTTCTGAAGACAAAGCTTCTGGTCTACAAGCCGTTCCTGAAGGTGCTTATACTAACCCTTAGGTTGTGGAGAACAAACTTGGCTACCTTAAAGCCCCGTGTTACTATTTTTTCCCTAGCTTTATTGGGTTTTCAAAAGTCAATTTACATTAAATCAAAAGGACTCAAATTCATTAAAACGCGCAAGTGTGTAATTTCACCTTGTTCTTTGAAGTGTCCAATTTAGAATAATTTAATCTAGAAAGAATCTAATTAGAAATATAAATGTTTACATTAAAGAAATGTTTTGAGACTGTATTGTTTCATGAAGGTAAACATAGCACGCTAAATATGCAGCCTTGTATTTAGCTCATTTATCCATTTTCTTCAAAATACAAATGTTTTAACACAAGTTGCAAATGTAGAGATACAAATTAACTTTACATCAAAGGCAAACGTCTCACAAACTGCAACCAGAGACTAGCAGCGTTTAAGAAGTGTGATATTGCTTTATATTTATGTTAATAATGAAATATTTTCTGCAGCATTTTTTCCTTGTGGAGAACACAGCTCTCTATCTTCATTTACAAATAGAGCCAAAGAGGGATGTGGATGCCTGTGTGCCTCCCAGAAGCTTCTTCTGCATCGGATTTGATGAGAACATTTAGACTTTCTAAAAGCCTTTTTATATAGATATGAGCTTCACTAGTTTTTACCCCTAGAGCCTCGGGTATTTTGGTGGGTTTGATAGAATAGATCAGACACACATGTTGGCTCTAGAGCATTTAAAACATACAGTATCGATTCCATCGTTTGAAGGTAAAATGCTTTCAGAAGAAACTTGGAAAACAAGTCTAAATCAATTGAATGTGAAGACCAATAGAAATCCCTAGATATGGTTTCCACAGCAACGATTTGAATGTTGAATATTTCTCTGTACTTCACAGGTAATTAATTGCTTCATTGACTCAATGACTCCTTGTCACCTGCTTTTCATCCTATCTTTGTGTCCCCTGAGAGCTCACAGTATACACAGGGTACCGGGAAAGTAAGTTAAAAAATAATGTGATATGTGACACAATAAAGGTGGGAAAATGTACTCTGAGCATAAAAAGAAGAAGCTAAAATTGTCACTTGGGACTAGAGACAGACAGGAGAGATTTACTGTTAAAACAGCAGCAAAAAGGCATTTGTATTGAAACTTTAAAAATGAAAATGGTGTTCAGGAGGGACTGGCAGGATGCAGGATGGGGCAGAGTGGTTGGGGAAAGGAAGCTTCCTTCCTGGCTTGAGGAAATAGCATCAGATGTGAGGGGTTTGTGGAAGGCTTTGTGGCTTGGGAGTGTTCCTGTGGCTTCGTCTCCACACTGTAGAAGTGCAGGATGTGCCCAGTGAGCAGCAAATTACCGTGCTGACAAGATACGTAGAAATTCCACTAGACATTTTCATGACATCATGAGGAGCTTATAGCACACTACCGTCAAGGGGGAATGCTGAGTGGCTGATAGTGCACATCTGACATACACACTGATAACAGCCCACTACAGCACTTGCCTCTGTTTTGATCTCTCTGCGTTCCAGGAGAGCAGTGTCCCAATAAAATTATTGTGGGAGGCTTTGCTGTGAGTCTTGCCATCAGTGATGGTATTTAAGAGTCTTCACCAGCATGTCTCATACCCACGTGCTAAGCCTCACGGTTTGCTTTTCAGCTGTATCTCTCCAGTTCTATTCTTTTAGATATGAAGACTTTCGCAGCTTTTTGTTTCAGAGTTATTTTTATTGACTTTCTCCTTTATACTAAATAATCTTATTTCATTTATTCTTTTTCCCTTCTACATTACAACCATCTAAGATATTTCAGTTGTTGTTTTCTGGATATTTTCTAGATTTTTGTCTTTCTTTCTTCTTTCTTTCTTCTTTCTTCAATATCTTCCTCATAGTTGGTAAAATAAAAAAGCAACCTAGTACTAAAAAAATTCTTAGTAATTTTATACCTGGTGTAAAGGATTATCCCTTGCCAGTTTATATCATGCTGCAAGTAGGATATGTCTGGCATCGTATTGGGAATTTTAAAGCAGTTCTATTGGTGAGCAATATAATTTCTTTAATGTTTTTATCACTCTTTTTTCTTTTCTATGAATTAAGTTTAAAACATTTTAAAGTAGTCCTATTACATTCTGTCTTATTGTTCACAGACTATTTCTCCAGCAGTCTTCCAATTCTATTCTTTTTTTTTGTGTGTTTTGTAAGGATTTATTTATTAAGTAAACAGTGTTTTAAATGCATGTACACATATAAGCCAGAAGAAGGCACCAGATCTCATAATAGATGATTGTGAGCCACCATGTGGCTGCTGGGAATTGACTTCAGGACCTTTGAAAGAGCAGGCAGAGCTCTTAACCTCTGGGTCATCTCTTCAGTGCCCAAAAGTTGCATTTTTAAACCACCTTGATATACAAGATGATGACCAAATGAAGACTACTCCTCACTCCCTCCTGGGATCAAATTCTATTCTTATCAGAACCAGCAAGATATAATAGGAGGAGGATCAGTTGGGAAAATCTGGGTAAAAATCGTTTCTCTGTCTGCTAGTGAGGAAGTGAGGAAGTTAAGCTGTGAAATTGTCCCAGGATAATTGTAGAATATTTTCAAAGTGTCTTAATTTGGATGGTAACCTGAGCAGTCACTTTGGGCTTGTTAGTTACTAATCTGTGTCTCCCTGACTAAGCTTTTCACTAAAAGAGAACAATGACACCCAGACAATACAATTGCCGAGAGATTTAAATATTCAAGTTTGTAGCATAAAATTTGATACATAGAAAGAGTTTCATTAACTAGTCCCTTTCATTTTTTTGTGCCTTTTTAAAAATGAAAATGACAGACTTTCAAATCAGGTAGAATTTGTATACATAAATTTTCTAAATATTTGATGTAGAAATATATTCAGTAGAGTAATCTGATTATGTAAGTCAGGTTGTACCACTGGGAGGATATAATAAGAACCATTGGTATGCCATAGTCTACGTCATCACTAAAGACACTGCAGATGCCGACCTACGTGTGCAAACGGGCACTACCATTTAGCTAGATGTACACACCGTAATAATGATCTCATACGCAGCAGTGCCTCCAGTTTTCAGAGTAAATCCTGTTAAAATAGGATTTCACCAGCCACATTCTGAGGATGCTGTTAGTGGAGACCATGGATAAGGATGAAGTTGTCAAGAGTGAATGATGGAAATGGTAAATTCTGCAATAAACAATGTTAAAGAGATTGTTACCCTTTAGTATTCTTCTTACACCCCTCTCTTTGCTGTGAATCAAAGTCTCCATTATTACACTATGGTATACATGTTTGCAAAATAACTAATTGAGCTTAAACTCCTCTTCCCATGAAGTTCCTCAAGTACTAGTTTTCAGAAGAAAGTACTTGGAAAATGAGAAGTTGCTTAAGCTCACCTTACCCCATACTTTTTCATTTATTATCCCATTAGTCATCCAACAAGTCTATATCTGCCTAAAATCATTTTATGCGTTGTGGATAATAAATAATATTTCAAGTCAGATTATATGATATAAGCTATCACTTATTTTATAAAATCATTTGCACTCATAAGGAAAGAATATATAAAAAAAAACCCAAAAATTAAACCCATAATTCTGTTACTGTGACTTTCTTGAAAGAATTGGTATTCTAGGTATTTAATATCATGGTCTTACTATTTTGGTTGTATACCCAGTTATTCATGTGGAAATTATGCTTATTTATTTATGTTCATACTTATGTGTTGATGGGCTAGTACACCATATAAGTATGAACAAAATTGAGATGTTTCAAAAAAAAAAAAAAAAAAAAGGAGTAGAAAAATAATGAGAAATAGAAGCTCCACCATTTTCTTGCTGGACCTTAGGAGAACACATTACCATGCTGAGCAGCAGCCTTTCTCTCCCTGGAATCATGGCTTCTGTGGTGAAAGGAGAAAGAAGAAAACAGAGGCAGCTATGCTTCCAAGGAAGGGTTATTCCCATCCACCATGCTGTCATCCTTTATTAGGATTAAATTTGTAGTTGCTAAGGTGTTTACAATAAAACATAATAACTTATTTCTATAAGGTCATTTTGAATGCAAGGAATTCAGAATAACAAAGCAGCCTCATTTTTAAAAGGACCACTGAGACTGATACAATAGGGTTGTCTCATTCATATCCCCTCATCAAAACATCAATTGGAGTAATATCAATGCACAAAATCTCCTTTATGAGAGTTGAGAGAACCAGGTAGTAATTATACTTGTACACAGCACAGAATAAGAAAACATGTATCCTAATACATCTTGGTGCCCTGCCTGACCCACAAATCACAGTTTTTGATTTTTTTACAGTGCCAGTCTGAACTACATTGTTTCATGCTCCAGACTTTGCCTCATGGACTCAAAGTTTCCAATTGCCATGCAGTAGAGTGGTACTCACACACTTAGGCAACAGGATGCATATTGGGGATCAGTGTACCATGACTGCTGACTCATTGATCCAGGCACCAGCCCAGCTTGCCAGAAAACTCCAGTAGAAAACTGGCCTGGAGACTCTGGCAGCTGGTCTGACCACAACCTATGTATAGGCCAACTGAGCTTGAAGAGCTCCACTGAAATTGATATATAGAGACTGAAAGAGCCAACATAAGAGCATAACAATAACAAATAAAACAGAGAGTAGCTTTTGTCTGGAGGTTTAACTGTAGAGATTTTGGAAAGCAGTCTAATTCAGTGGCACACACCTGTAATCTCAGCAGGCAGAGAGGCAGAGGCAGGCGGATCTCTGTGAGTTCGAGGCCAGCCTGGTCTACAAATCTAGTCAAGGGCAGCCAAGGCTACACAGAGAAACCCTACCTCAAAAACAAAACAAAACAAAACAAAACAGCAACAACAACAAAAGAGAAACAAAAGAAGAAAGAAACAAAAATGTTGAATAGTTGCCCAAGGTGACTCTTAAGGGAGCAACCCTCAGCAAGCATTTGTAGCATCCCCTCTAATGATCAAGCATTTGTAGCATCCCCTCTAATGATCAAGTAACTACAGAAAAGGAGGCATGAGTGTGTAAGAATCAGAAGGTGATGGGGTGAAGGGTTGTGAATCGATGTCTTCTAAACCACATAAGATGGTGACAATAATTAGCCCACAAATATTTCAGTTACCAGCACTGGGCCAGCACAGGACTGGTTCTATCTGCAATCAGTCATGGAAGAAGGAGGAACCCAAAGGGCCATGAAATTTACTGATGGACTCTTGACTACTGGTGGACTCAGGGAGAGAAAGAGTCTTTGTCTTCAGTATGCACCTACTGGTGACCACACCATGAACTAATGAATAGCTCCGGCTCTGGGTCAACTCAGTGGGTCAGAAAACAAAATGAATATATATAAAAGTGAGAATAAATTGTAGTGAAGGGTGGAATGAGGGCAAAGTCTAAGGTGGTAGGGAGATGGGGCGAGGAGAGTGAGGGCTGAGTTCTGTCAGTATGTACAATGAACTTTTGTAGAATTATCAATGGACAAATTTAAATAGGAAGAAAGTGGTCATAACTAAGGAGGGCCAAATGATAGGGGAACAAAATATGGCATCAGTCCTTAACCAAGAAGACAGAGAGAGTGTTGAACTTTAAACATGAAAAAAAAAAAAAATCAAAGCCATCCCTTTAAGAAAGCCCAGTGAATTGCAAGAACACACATAAAAACAAACAAATAAGATTAAAAGTACATGATAAGGGAGGGAATTTCCTGGAGAAATAAATACCGTGCAAAGAAGGCAAACAGAGGCACTGAAGCTGCAGAGCATGTGACTAAAACTACCTAGAGAATGTTTCAATAGACAATCTAGTTAAACAGACGATGAAAGATGTGAGCTCAAGGGCAGACGACTTAAATTACCTGCTCATCAGAGAAACAGCAAGAAGTGGAAAGACCTCAGGACTTATCACACTTTCCAGAGAAAAAACGAGGAAAAGAAGAGGAAAGCTACAGTGAATAGTGTTGTAATGAACATGGAGATTCAGACATTATTTTTTGACATACTTATTTTAAATGCTTTGGACATATACCTTGCAGTAAAATTTCTAGATCACATAGTTTTTGGAGAAACCTCCATCCACAGGGATTCCAGATCACTCGTTGTTTTGGACTCATTTCCGGTCTTGTTTGTGTGAATTCAAGTTGTTAGTGGGAATTGTTTTCCCTTTTGGACTTAATTGCTCTCTCAGTTCTCTGCTGTGAAGCTTCCAGGATGTAACTGCTGTGCCTGTCTCCCCATCACTTGCCCTTTGCACTCAGCAGCTTCAGTCTTCAAACTTAATTTCTTGCCATCTGCCACCAGTGCTGCTCACTCTCCAGTAGTCTTCCGGATCTTTCTCTGTCCCAGCATCTCTTGTTGTTGACTATGTTTTGCCTTAGCCTGATTCTAAGCTCCGCAGCATCTCTTGATGTTGGCTATGCTTTACCTTAGCTAGACTCTAAATTCCAGTGGATGACCATGTACTTTTCAATAACATAAAATCACAAGTCAATTTTATAAATGCACGTGAATAAAATTTTTGAAGGGTACTTGATACCTTTGTTTTGTCCTGTGTGCACACTGTGTGCATATAAAACTCTTCCTATTGAAGGGAAAGGAATAACCCCTGCAGGATTTGTCAGGTTTCTAGTTCATTATTTTTCCCTTCTGAAACATTTCACTTCAAATAGAGTTTTAATTGTATTGGCTCTAAGTGAATGTAAACCAAGTTAGTATTGAACGAGCAGATGGAAAAATCCTTATCATTGAACAATGAAGCAAGTTGAATTCTTTCCCCCTTCTTTTGCCATCTGCTGTCTGAGCTCATATTTGAAACATTAGCCATCCAGAAAAGATGGTTTGTTGTTGTTATTTTTTATTTTTATTTTTATTTATTTTTTGTTTCTTGTCTCTTGTAGGTAGAAGGCTTCTCTGAAGACCTGGTGCTTATCTTGTCAAGAAAAAAAGTACTATAAATGTGAAGAGAGCCCTGAACTAATATTTAACAGTCACATGAAAGCTTAAGAAAATGCGGAGTACAAAGTCAGTCTAAGGAGATGCCATTTCCAATTTGTTTTCATAATCTAATTCTGCGTTGCCTGTAAAGGTTAATCAGTCTAAACCCAGCAGAACCAAGCCTGTCCACTGCCTGCTTGTATGGGCCCTGCCACATTATCTGAAACACAGAAAAATGAACACAGCCCTTGTTCACAAGCTGGTTGTTATTTTTCCCAGTTGTGGCTGATAAGGCTTTTTTTTCCCCCCATGTAAACCTCAAATTATCAGAAGTCACAGTGTCTGCAGTGCAACAAAGGTTCTCATAAATCATGTAGAAAATAATTTGTAGTATTTGTTTTGAAAATAACAACATAGAACATTTAATTTCTATTCATTTAAATAATGGGGTATATTTCTCTTTTCTGGATATGCCTCCTGACCTAAAATAGTTGAACTATGAAGTTAAAAAATTAGCTTAAGGGAAAAAATTTATTCAAAATTCAAAACTTCACATCAGTACTACAATATCCAATGGCAGGGGCTTTTAGATTTTTTTTTTTGTTTTCATTATGTCTAATATGGCTTATTACAGTTTTTTGATTATACACAAAACATTAAATAACTAATATGGATATTCTCTAGTGTTTGAGGCCAAGTCCTCAGTCTAAGTAAGGTTCTGACCGCATGTGGCATGATTGTTGTTGCGTAGCTATTGGCCGGCCTTTGAGCAGACTTTACAGACTGTCATAGTTGCCATTTGGGGCATCAGTAGCCTTCCTGGGTTGGTAGTAACCAGCTGAGTGAATCCGGCCAGACTTCTCCTCCATCCAGGGGCATCCTATTAACCATTTTTTGGATTTAGACATAATGCGTTCACTAAACAGTCTCTGAGTGACAAGCTTAAGAAGATTACAGATCGTACTCATTAGGTAAAAGTTAAGTGCACAAACTTGAACCTTTAGTCATCAGTTTAATCTGACTCTGATTTACTTACTTGCTCAAGATAGGGCCTTTGTCTTTCACTCCTAATTGGCATTTCAGGTGTTAAGGGGTTCTGGGGCTCAGAGTGTCAGTGGTGTGCTCAGCTTAATCAGGCAAAAATACTGAGACCTGAGAGTTTTCTTAGAAGCTGCTGGGGACCTCCCACCCTCTGATGGGCCTGGCTTCATCCCTGCCCCTCAGTACCCTGATTTCCTTCACACCAAGCATGCATGAGTGTGAGAGTACTAGCCTCTGCCATGGTGTCTGTTGCTCGCTGCTGCTTTGTGGTATGCTACACCAGTTATCTTGTTTCTTTGCTCAGTGCAACCAACAGAATTTTCCTCTCTCCTTCATGAATTTTGTATGTTAGGCTCCTGTTGCTTTAGGGAGTTTTCATTCCTTAAACCCCTGTCCTTACTGACTTCCACCTCTCTCCACTTTGCCTCCATCTATGCGTACACGGTGGTGGGATTGAACGATCTCATGTTTACTAAACACAACCAAACAGAAAGAACATACTGCCTCCAGAGTATTGCCACTCAGTTCAGTATCAAGTGCTAGATTACTGTTCACCTCAGCTTTGGGAGGCAGGTAAACTTCAGTTTCTGTTTTACAGATGTAAGATGAAGATCCACAGTAGGTAAATGCCGGTGAAGATAGGTGCCAACTCAGCTCCGTGTAACTCAAACCTCATATGTTCACTGCACTGAAGTAGCAGAGGCCAGGCTCAGTATCATAGTGTTCTCAGCCTCAAGACCTATGGAAATACGTGCTTTCAGAGAGGCCTGCAGGAATGGGGGAGACCCTGGCTCTTTAGGAGCGTGCTGCCACCAATGGACCCTTCCTACTACATTTATTTGCTGTTATCACAGCAAGGTTGGTATTTCTCTTTCAGTATACAATTTCTTGATGCATGAAAAACGTAAGGCAAATCATTTATTTACTTATGGGACTCTAGATGAGAGAAGCATGGGAGAATGGCAAAGTTGAAGGATCCAGAGGATCCTAGAAACCTACAAGAAGAACATTATGATAGGCAGATTTGGGCCCAGGGGTCCCGCTCAAACTATGGCACCAGCCAAGGACAATACAGGCGGTAAACTTTAAACCCCTACCCAGATCTAGCCAATGGACAGCACATTATCCACAGTTGAGTGGAGAGTGGGGTCTGACTTTCACAAGTACTCTGGTGTCTCATATTTGACCATGTCCCCTGAATGGGGAGGCCTGGTGGCACTCAGAGGAAGGATAGCAGGTTACCAAGAAGAGACTTGATACCCTATGAGCATATACAGGGGGAGGAAGTCCCCCTCTGTCACAGTCATAGGGGAGGGGAGTAAGGGGAAATGGGAGGGAGGGAGGAATGGGAGGATACAAGGGAGGGGATAACCATTGAGATGTAATATGAATACATTAATAAAATAAAATTAAAAAAATAAATAAACATTAAAAAATGTGTTTATTGGGATGATGCCCAAACATCTTGAACCAGGGTGCTTTTAGTGGTATTTCTTCCTGAAGAAGCACCCTAAGGAGCTTTGACTTTCTGCCTGTACACTGTCCTAGAACAGGCAGGTAGACTGTACTCCAACCTACTGTTTGGACATGGCTAAGGACCACAGTGATTTTCTAGCATCTTGGGCATTTCACATATACAAAGTAGGAATGGGGGTTCCTCACCAGGTGTCTTGTGTCTTTCATTTTCTCTTCTGGAGAGGAATGAAGCAGATCCTTTGTGAGAGGCATGTTCCTATAGGGAGGTCAACACCACCAGAGAGCCAAATTCACCATTATTGTCACCACCACTACCTCCACCACCACCACCATCACCACCACCACCACCACCACTACCACCACTACCACCACTACCACCACCACCACCACAACCACCACCACCACCATCACCACCATCACCACCACCACCATTACAACCACCACCACCACCATCATCATTTTAACTCCAAAGCACATATAGTATGGCATAAGCAGTACTATGCTTCCTAAAGTTGGACCTGGGCCCTGCAAGTCAGGCCCACGACTGACCTTTCCATGCAGGGCAGATCATTTAGTATTCTACTTCATTTATCTTTAACATGTTCCGTCTTAATTCTAAAAGAACAATCTTATAGACTTAACAAGAACAAAACCACTATGTGATATATTTTAGTTTACTTTGATTAAAGACTTAGCATTTAATCTGAATAAAGTATATTAATGGTAAATTTTTATGTTACTATCTTGCTTTTTTTTATTTCTTGGAAAAAATACCATGATTTGCTCCCACAAAAAGAAAAGGATAAAATAAAATAAAGTGTAATAATTGCAACGAATCAAATCTCAACATAAAGTTACTGTGAAACAGTCTCTCTACCCACGCAGTAAGACCTCAGCATACCACTGTACCCTCCCACTCCTGGACCCTGCCCTCTTCCCATTTCAGAGCACTGTGCTGATTTGTACTTCTGTTTGTGTCTTGCTCACCTTCAAAAGCTTTAGTAAAGGAAATTATGTGAAATGCATTCTCTCTGCCTGGTTTCCCCATGCTGTTTTTGTGAGATTAGCTGGCATTATGTTAGATGGGTATGATCTGTTCATTTTGATGTCTACACAGCTGGTTCCTCTCCAAAAACAAACCAAATTGACTCTTTAATGCTTTTGGAAGGGGTATTTCTAGTTTCCATCAAATACAAATGTTTCTGTGAATGCTGTTGGACATCTTTTTTGGTTAATGTATGTGTACATTTTAGCATTTATCTAGCTGCAACTTATATTTATAATCCCTCTTTTGGTTATGTGTTACAACTATTTTCTCTCAGTCTGTGGGTTTTTTGCCTAGTATCTTTCATAGAAATAAATATTTAAATTTAATATAGTCCAATTATTATCTTCTTGGGCTTGTGCTTTTTTGAACTCCAGTTGAGATTTGAAAATTGATTTTATTTGTAGTTATCATGTAAATACTGTGTTCTTTGTCATTTTCACATATACTTTGTTCTTAGTTGCATAACTCATAGGGCCTCGCCATGGACAGTCCCTTTCCTCCCCTGCAAATAGAATTTTAAAATTTGAAATTCAACTCAAAGAAAAATACTTATATTTTCTATAAAAAGCTTTAATGTTTTTATGTGTACATTTTAAATTACAGTCTTTATGGGATGGATTGTTGCATATGGTATGAGGTGATACTCTCTTTATGGCACAGTCCATACCTTTTTGATCTGTGGATGATAGTGGCACAAGAAAGTGTCTGGGTTTTCTGCAACTTTCTTTCGATACAATGCTATACTTCAAAAACGCTTCTCATATTTCTTTCCAAGATGCAGGCAGAGCTGATGGCCAAACTCTGGTGTAAGCAAATCCAAATCGTTCTTGCCTCACAAATATGTCTGTCAAATATACTGGGCCAGAAGGCTGAAGATGAGGCGCTAATGTTATAGAGAATTTTGGGTGACTGTTCAGGCAGTAAACTGTCTCTGTCATTTTTCCATTTTGGAAGCTGCTAACCTGCACTTCCTGCTTACTCAGGAAATTAAGTTTTCTTCCTTTTCAAGTCTCAGATAGTTTAGTCTTACAGATAAGCTTAGTTGTTCAGGGCTTAAGATGTTTTTAGGTCTAGATACATGTTTTAAGTTGACAGAAAAGATACATGATGGATATTGACTTACGTTCAGAATTTTAGACTCACCAAGATACAAAAGATGTTTTCTTCAAGCTTGCCAAATGCAAATAGACAAAAACCTATGGATATAACATTCATATAATTCCTGATTGTTTCATGGTTTTTCTTGCTGTAGGTAGTTTATTGTATATGTGTGTAATAATATAAATGTGTATGTAAAAAAGAAAATAGTAATTAAAAAAATTAAAAAAGAGGTAGGTTCATTTCTTAGTTGCCTTTTAACAGAAGAGTACTGGCAGTTGAAGGTAATGAGTGATTGATAGGCATATAGGCAGTTCTGCCTTTTCAAACCTTACCACTCGATGTTATGCAATGGGTAGAGAGTTCTGTCCCTGCATCAACCTCAATTCCCACATCTTCACTTCCTCCTCAGTGACAGCACACCCATTTGGTAGTGAATGCTGTGAAAGATAGGGGCCTTATTAAAAGAAAGCTCGGCAGATTTTATTCAAGGTTTGACAAACAAAGGCTTACTTTTGATTGCATAGAAAAGGATGTCTACTTCTGTACTTGTTGGCATCTTTTGGTTTGCAAAGACATCAAACAGGCTGAACCAAATCACTATCTTGTTGGCAGACGACCCATCAAAGAACAGTCATCCTTTAGGTTTCTTCCATACAGCCACTTTCTCCAACCAACTACTGTTACTAACACAAACTTCTAGTTCACCAGTGAAAAGCTTGTGCTGGAAAACACCCAAAGGATGATTTGCAGCAAGACTTGTTCACACATCTCAAAACTGATAGGAGTTTCTGCCTTGATATGAGCTCCTGCTGTGGCGTGTTCAATGCTATATTGTATTTTGCAGTGACGGGAATTGAGAATTGAACCCAGGACCTTAAGCCTGCTAAGTATTCTGCCAGTGAGCGACATCTCCATCTCTTAATGCTAACATTTTTATTTATCTCTGAACTGTGGCATATATTCATTAAAAACATTTCAATTATTATTTTACATCAACATTTAAATATGTTTTTCTATATTCTAAAATTGACTGCTGAGAGGAAATATCTATTAAAGGGGTACATTTTATGTCAGTGTCATAGGTTAGTGTAATCCGTGGTTTGTACCCCCCTTTCTATTTGGGACAACACTGTTTCACATCTCAGTGCAGTTTTCAGTTTCCAATGGGTGAGCTAATAAAGAAGCACTTTTTAGGAAGACATGGAAAGGTCAACTAGTGCTTTTTAACTAGTTTTGAAAAACTTCTGGCTTCTATGGTGATGTGGGTATATATGCAGACATAATTGTTAAGGGCTCACCCTACAACTTAGTCAAAAATTGTGTGCCTTTTCTCTTGCATATGGCCTTTTAAAATGTCACTAACTTTGTTAATTCCAAGGCAATTATTTTCATATTTTTCAAAGTATGAACTCATACTGGTCATATGTATTTCTATATTGGGATTAATAATACGCACATGCACAATCGGTACTTTCATTTTCAAGGAGGATGATTATTTTTGTTGACATTAGAAACCAGTGTATGAAAGATTGCTCAGTGCCAAATGACAGTTGTAGAGAGAGAAATAGGACACAGATTTTTATGATTTATATTTGATGGAATAGTTGTGCTTAAAGTTTAAGCCCTGAATCTTTACTATTCTCACAATACTAATTAGGACATAAAACTTATGTTCAGATCATTTTGAAAATTTCCCAAATTCTGATTTTTTGAAGGTCATGGTTTGGTTGGAAATTTACACTAAAGCAAAGATAAGGTCTCTTCTTTCAAGCTATAGCAAGTAACTTGTAGGATAGTTTCCCTACCATTCATTGCACCACAATGGATTTAGGTGGAACAAATAATATTTATTATCCTCTTCTGCTGCTTTCATTGTTTTGATTTATTCCTTTCCGTCATAGTTTCAGATGGCATTTAGCTATGACTTTAAGTAGCATTCTATTTTTCCAGTGAGGCAATAGATGACCTTTATTGCAACTAAGAGCAAAGGGCTTATGTTCCTTTTAGAAGAAGAATAAAGGGGATGATGAAATGACGTATTGGGTTCAGGTGCTCGCCTCCAAGGCTGATGACTTGAGTTCAGTTCCCAGGACCCTTATAGCAGAAGTAAAGAACTGACTTCTGTGATAGGTGCTTTCTGACATACATGTCCATGCCATGGCAAACGTGTGCATGTGCACTCCCCCTACCTCCCATTAAATATATAAGTGGAATACAAAATTTACAAAGAGAAAACACAGGTCTTATTCCCTTTGAATTCTGTATAAATATAGCTTCCTGTATAGAATAATAGCATTAAAATCTGTGACACCATTTACCTATCTGATATGGATTTTTGAAAAAGGAATTATACAAAATTGAATACTTCTCTTATTTTAATATATGATGATTTTGTTGTTTTCGGGTTAGGAAAAAACCAAACAGGCTGCTTGCCCAGGTAAACAATTTGTAAGATGGGCAAATTTCAGTAAATAAAAGGAAAGTGAATTGAAATGCCACAAGGGAGGTAGGTAGACAGGGAAGGGCTTGGAACTGAATGGCTTTGGGTTAGGCATGACGTGAAATCCCCAAAGAATCAATAAAAATGCGAAATTATTTATTATTTATTTGTCTATCATCCCCCTGCCTTCTATTTACCATCTATCTGTCTATGTATGTATGTATATATGTATGTATGTATGTATGCATGTATGTATCTATCTATCTAATCATCTATCTTCCATCTAAGTACATGTGGAAATTTAACAAGAAACTATGAAGAAATCACATAAAAGATCTATAGAATTATTTAAGTGGTATGAAATATCATTAAAATGTATCCCTGGGTAGCAATGGGTCTATAGGACACTAAATAATACCATACTATATGTATATTGTCTAGTCCATAAAGGAAGTATTTAATGACTTTTGAGATGAATGTATAGAAAAAAGTAGGCTGTATTTTGTAATCAATTATCACACCGTCTATTTTATCATGCAATAATATGTAAAAACTAATTAATATAATTGTGGGGGTGGGTGATGTTGTTCTATTAATCTGGAAAGAATATGTATAAGTGAAACAGAATTAACAGGATTTGCCAAGAAAGAGAACCAGCAATATAGCTCTATCTATATATATGTATATATGTATAGTATAAGACATTAAATCATCTGGGTTATTGAGACTGAAAAACCTCATCATTTGGTGTCTGCAAGCCTGAGATCCAGGAAGGCTGGTAGCAGAGTACTAAGAACCAGAGCAGCTACTAGTTCCAAGGAGGGCAGGGGAAGACTCAGCTTGAAAAGAAAGAGAGAGCCAGAGCCAGAGAGTGAGAGAGAGAGCCAGAGAGAGAGAGAGAGAGAGAGAGAGAGAGAGAGAGAGAGAGAGAGAGAGAGAGAGAGAGAGAGATTCTCCACTCTACATTTTAATTCTGTTCTGACCCCTAGCAGCTCGATCATATGATGCTCCCTCTGTGAGGGAGGACTATCAGCTTTACTGAGTCATGGATTCAAATCTTATCTGGAATTGTCTTTATGCAGATAATCAGAAATAAGAGTTACTCTAAAAGCCTGGTATATGATGATTCAAAAAATGGATCCAGAGAGGAGAGAACACAGATTGAAGGGATAAACTTTGAAGTTTCCCTGAATACATATTAGTGAAATAGAGAACATGCCCAAAAGTATTTATTAGAAAGTAGTAACTTTCATAAAGAGTAAATATTTATGGTCTTACATTAGATATTTTTGGTGTGTTAGTGTTTTTTTAAGGCAGGACAGTGTTAGTTGGGATACATTTGGCCTATTACATATTGAAAGCAAAAGGATATTGGGAAGACATGTTTTCTGAGATAGATAGATAGATGGATTGACTTATCCCTGATAAGTTGTTCATCAAAATACTTTCCAGCATAATTATGCATGAGTATGGGAAGTTGGTTTAACTGTAGGACTCACTTGGTAGTAGTTCTTGTTAGACTGATCTCTTATGGCTTCTAATCTCTGTTCTTGGATATAAACTTGTGAGGTACAACGCATCACCCATCAATTTGTTACTCCAATAAGTATGAAATTTCTATTAAGTGACAATGGTGAGAGGTACTACTGTTTTTAACAGAAAGCATGGCTGCTCTTGTCTCTTGAAAAGAAACACTGTGGCACATTAAAGGAATATGTTTTGGTAAATCCAAAAAAAAAAAAAAATCCAAAGTAAGCAATTACTAGGTAAGATGTATGTAAACTGTAGCACTTTGAATGCAAAATTGTTTACAAGGTCTCAGAAGAGACTTCAAGGCTCACGAATTTTATTTAGATTCATCTGCGGGTCTAGAGATGTAATTTTGGTGTTCCTAATGGTGGAGCCATGGAGATGAGTAGAAATGAAGGAATGAAATCTTGGAATCTTGAAGAATGGATGGACACAATGAGAGAAGGGAACTATCAAGGGTGACACTTAGACTTCTGCCTTGAGTAACCATTCTAGTGAACGGAGGGTTGGTGCACACACATGGGCAAAGCAAGAGGAGTAGTAAATGCCAATGACACACAGTAAGAGAAGATTTGCATGGACACCAGGAAGAAGTGGCTATGAAATACTCATGTCTGAATCTCAGAAAAGGTGAAACTACTCTGCTTCTGATACAGCTTCATGCCATCGGCTGCTTTGCACAGCATCCTGAAGATAAGGCCTATGATGTAAGGACCAAAGTAGGTATGGATGTAGACCTGCATAGTAAGCAGGTAAGTGACTTTCAATTGTAGATTCTGAAATCTAATGCTGGGGCACATATGACTGTCACTGTCTTTCTTACCCCTACTGTGGTCTTTCAGGTTACTTTTTTTTCCTGATCCCCAGCATATTAGTACTGGGACATGTGTTGCTTAGCAGGTGGCTGAGAAGCTTTCTGTCCTCTGAGGAGGTTGAATTTTTGGTTGTGAATGGAGGGTTTCTGTGATGTAGGTCAGTGTCTGTGCTGTCTCTGATTGTTAATCCACAGTCTTGAAGTGATTATGTAATCCACCGAGGACCTGCTAAATATAGTGCTTTAAAGTTCAACACCAGATGTCCTCCCCCACTGTCCTTTAATTTTAAAAGGACTGAACAAATTTCTTATCCTTCTCATAAAAATAAGGATAAGACTTCCAAAGAATGTAAAAATTTCCCTGCCAGAAAAGTTTTAGACAGTTATCAAATGACTTAAATCAGGAGGCAATAATAGAGACTTAAAAAAACATAAAATACAGCATTTTCTACTCTGCACACTGTAATTACTATTTACAACTAGATTATAGGGAATTCTGTGGGTGTCATAGAATTCAGTTTCAGAATTATGGAAACCCTGTTTGCATAATTAAAGGGATAGTTAGTAAATTCCCTCCCATTTTCTAACCTATTTAAGCAGACTGTATAGGTACCAGTATTTCTTTTCTAACTATGGTAAAAGAGACAACCAACTTTAAATCTTCCATTGCTGAGTAATAGCCATAATAACTGTGGATAATGTTAGGTTCATAATTAGTGAATTTGCTGAGATATTTCTAGCAATGCATTGGATATGGCATAGATACAAATTTCTGCTTCATTACATGACTTTATAGACTATATTTTTGCTGCTTTTGCGTATGTGATTTCCCCCCTGTTTGATAGCAGGGTTACTTTACAGCTTCTTAATGAGAATACTTTTTTATTGGAACCTTTTCTGAAGTTTTATTGAAGCGCTCAGTGACCTATTTCTAATGATTTTAGAGCTCTGAAATGTTCTCTCTCTTATTTAAGGAGCTTTAACTTATGTTTGATTACTGGCTTTGGAAGTAGATTCACTATCTAATTTTAGGAAGGAAACCTTTTCTTACAGGAGAAACAAATTCAAAAATAACCTTGCACATCACAGGATGCCCATGAATAATGGAAATGGCTTTACTTCCCTGCAACATCTATTAGGTGACGGGAAGGCAAAACTCAGAGATGCTTCCCTGTTCACTGCTCTTCACTGCATCTCTTCAGGAAAGCTTCCTTTTTATCCCATTTACTAAAAAAGATAAATATATAAGCTCACTATTTTAATGAAATCTAAGGTGCTGTGATTTTACAGCCTGTAGAAACATGGATAAGTTTCTGACATTGTGTGTATTAGAGCGTGTGGGAGAATCTAGGCTTCCAGAAGTTGCCAAGTAAGGCGAGTATTATGTATTAGATTTTAGAGCAACTTAACCAACCAACAAGAAATACTGTGATGTGGGATAATGTTCCTGTGAGGAGTCATAGGTTGTTAACAAAAGGAAATGATACAAAAACTCTGTCACAGGTGTGGTGTACCTCCATTCAAGTTGTCGGACAGGGTTGTCTGGAGGCTCCCCAAACAAATCAGGGTCAAGTAATTGCTCTTGGTCGCCCACAAGAACTTGAGGTTAAGACACTGTTGTTGAAGACATGTTACATTTTGGTCACAGGACATGGAGAAATCAAGTTTCCATTGGCCAGGAATTATCTTCCTTGCTGGCTAGCTTATCCAGCTATAAATCCTGTGAGCTACAGTAACGACAAATAATGACCAGAATGGGAAGATACGCCCATAGGTGTAATAGTGGCACAGAGGTTATGGAGGGCAAACAACCATTTTATGATTGTATTTAAGGCTCATGTTGAGCTGGGAATGATAGCACACGCCTTTAATCCCAGTTCTCCGGAGGCAGAGGCAGGAGGCTCTCTGTGAGTTTGATGCCAGCCTGTTCTACAAATGAGTCCAGGACAGTCAGGGCTGTTACACAGATAAACCCTGTCTTAAATAACAACAACAACAACACAAAAAACCAAAACCAAAACAAAACAAAAAAACCCCAGCTCATGCCATGTGTTGTAAATCTAGACCAAACCTTAAAGTTGGGGAGCTCTCTTAGACTCCAGGGTTAAACCTAGTACTATTATTCTGCTAAATGATTATATTTTCAAACTGCCTTCTAAATTCATATTTCTATATCCATAGATTAGTGCATTTCTCAGAGCTCATCAGAGACATTTCCTTGCATAGTGAGTTGTGCTTATTGTAGAAACTGCAGAGCACAGTGTATGTCAGTGCTCAGTCATAAATGGGACAGCATATCATGCTTTGTCTCTTTAGTGCTCAGGGGCCATCCTGGGAGATGGGATGGAAAGACTGTATGAGTCAGAGGCTAGGAAGAACTGGACTAAAACAGCAAAACCTGGATTTGATGAAACAGCTCTACTCATGAGCTCACACAGCCATGGTTGTCTGTCTACACATTTGTGGCGCCTGCGCCACCGCAGTACCGACTCGAGGGCAAGGGACTGCGGATTTAACTCATGCACACACAGACACACACACACACACACACACACACACACACACACACACACACACACACACACACACACACTAACACAGCGGGTCCTTCGTGCTAAGAGAGCAGCAGCTACAGCAGCAGCCACGGCACTGGTTTATTATTCTCCCCACTTCAGAGTTCCAAAGAGCCTTCTTATAGGCAGCAAAACAAGAATCCTCCTCCCAGGTGAAATCCCTCAAGAGGTGATCGCACACAGGAGGAAAAGTCTCGAGGAAGGGAGGGGCACATTCTCAGAACAGTAAACATGACTAGCTAACCAAGACAAACACAGACCTGGAAGCTGCTAGAAACAGGACATGAAACAGCACGACAGGCAGGCAGCCCAGTCGGGCCTGGTTCTTACACACATTCTAGCGTGGAACAGGGAGGGGATCACAAACTACTACTTCTAGTTGAGGAGCTATTGACTGCTGCTGGCTTCTGGGAATGGGGTCATCAGTCTCCATTAGGCCTCTGGTCCCATAGGTCTACCATGCTTTAGTGGATGGCCCCATAGCAATTAGTGTATGAGTAATAAAAATTGGTTTGAGGGTATTATAAAAAATGAAAAATGACATAAAATTGGGGTGGATCTGAGAAAAGTTTGGGATAAATGTGATCAAAATATATTGCCTACAGGTATGGAATTCTCAAAGAACTAACCAAGTAGTAAATTGAAAGAGAAATACCATGATGGAAGTGGGTATGGTAACTCAGAACTATAGAGCATGGGAGGCCAAGGGAGGAGAATTGCTACAATTTTTGAACCAGTCTGTTTTATATACTTTGTTTAAAAAACAATAGCAACAGCAGCAGCAACAGCAGCAGCAGCAGCAGCAGCAGCAATAACAACAACAACTAACTCAAAAAAGACAAAGGAAATACTATAATGTTCGAGTTTGGTCCTGAAAATTGACAAGAAATTCACCAGAATAAATGGAGGGTATTTAATCTCTATAGAAAGTCACACGAGTCTCAGTACAGTGGTCCATGAATATAAACCTAGCACTCAGGAGCAAGAGGCAGGAGTTTCTTTGAAAGTTTGAGTCCAGTCTGGTTTTCAGTTTACTTACTAATCTTGTGTAGGACCAGCCAGGCCAGTCCTGGCTACCTAGTTAGAGCTTGCCTTTAAAGACAAGCAAGTGAGTGAGCAAGCAAGCAAGCAAACAAGCAAAACAGTCTCAAACATTGATCCACATCATCATTATTTTCCATCTAGGATAGATTATTATATTTAGTCCAGAAGAAATAATATACTGCAAAGCATGAAAAAATATATAAATGTGTAATATAAAAAGAAACATGTAAAATGTACTATATATTATTTTCCTCAGATTTACCTTTCATTCATGCTTTGCTTTGCATATATTATGATTGCATAATCTATGTTTGTTTCCATTTAAAAATTTTTATGTTGAAATATTGACCTTTAAATTGATGCATCAGGAAGTGGGTCCTTTGAGAGGTGATCTGGCCATGAAGGTGGACCCCTTGTAACTAGATCCTTTTGAAAAGTATCCAAGGGATCTCATTTGATTCTGTTGTATAGTTGCACAAAAAGAGATTGCCATCAGTAAACCTGAGACCCTCCCCAGACACTCACTTTGCTTGTGTCACACTCTTGTACTCCTGAGTCTTTGGAATAGTGAGAAGTATACTTGGGTGGGGAAGATGGTTTTACACATGGTATTCTGTCACACTAACTTACCAATATTACAAATAATGCTGCCATAACATTTGCATCTACACTCCTCATATTTCTCAGATAATTTTCTTTCTTCTTTATTACAATTTATCTAAATTAAAATTGTCCATATTGTATTTCTGAGGGATAGATCATAGAAGAGCATCTGCTATATACTGATGGATAATTCTGGATTTTCCTTCTATAATAGAACTAACTTACATGCCCAACAAAAATTTATTGATGTTTATGTCATCATTAATCACTAGTATGAGTTTTATATTTTGTTGAGAAATAATGGTAAACTACATTTTTTTCCTACTTTTGATTCCATAATTTTTTTTTTCTCGTCTTTTTGTTCCTGTTGCAAGAATGGGCCATTTCCCCCAAATGATTTCCAGAATTCCATTATTCAGCTCCACTGTAATGTTTTGGTCTGTGATACACTGTAAAAAAGTATTAACGGAGAAAGCATTTATTTTGAATCACAATTCATTGAACTTATGACGTAGTCAAATTTGGCATTCTTTTTTTTTAAAAAAATTACATCTGCATAATATCTCCTGCCTAAAAAAAACTTTGTTATATCAAGATTGCAAAAATTTATTTTATTTAATTTTTTCTATTTTTATTTTTAATTTATTTTTAACATTTTTATTAATTTACTCATATTTCAACTAAATTGTTATCTAATTACTTGTATACATTCATATTTGATTTTAATACATAGGGAAATTAATATGATGTGTAATGTTGTTGACTTTGGCCTAGTCACATCTATCTATCATTTTTCCGTGTACATGTATAGTTAAATGTATTTGCCAACATCCTGGGCAGTTAGGTAAGACCACAAGGCTAACCTACAACCAACATAATAAAAGTAGAAGTTGGGCATATGTTTTCAGTCTTTGCCCATCAAAAAACAAATCTTCCAAGAGACACCCTCTAAAATAACTTTACAGGCCATGTGCTCAGACTCTGAGAAGCGTTTTAGTTCTGGAATCATTACTGAGTGGAGAACTATATACAGATTAACATTCACTTTGAGCCAATGAGCAGAGATGAAGTTTTGTCTGTATGTACCAAGATATTAAAGTTTGTCTTTTGTAGCAGCTATATGTTCTATACTGAGGGTAAGACCTTGACTTAGCTGTCTCCCAACTGTGAGGCTGAGGGACTTTTGAAGGAAAAGCCATGAAAAAAGACAGAATCAGAATATTGAACCTGTTCCCTATTAGGGAATTTTCACAAGTGTAGTTCAGGAATCCAAACAAAAGCTTTAGAATGCTACACCCTGACAGCACAGAGCTTCTTCAGCCTATGCAGTGATCCCAGCCTTTGACCAGGACTAAAATTTGCTCAACTCACCTGCCTTTTAAAAAAATATTTTTGTACATATACATTTATATTATTACACATATATACAATAGATTACCTATGGCAAGAAGAACCGTGACACAATCAGGAATTATATAAATGTTACATTCTTAGTGTTTTGGCTATTTGTATTTGACAGTCACCTGCCTTGTTTGCATGTTAATAAGAGACACGATTCTGACTCACATGGCAGAGATTGCACGACTGGAAACTCTGGACACAACTGTTCATGTTAGCTCCTCAGAACTGTTGACCAACTGTACACTGTCCTATTTGGACTCAGGAATTGACACACAGAGAAATACCCCTAACATACGAGCAGTTCTCCCAGATGGAGGTCCTTGTGATTCACTGCCCCAGATGTCAGGTCTCATAACTGTCCAGCCTACTGTCTTTCTTGGAGCACATTCGCCCAGTCTTACTATCCTGGTCTGAAGAGTGAATTCTATCAAGTCTAGCTAATCTTCAGTGCTTACTCTATGGCACTGCTTAAAACTTTAAATGATTATGAATGGAACTAAGAACAGTCTTCTATATAGATAAGAGTTTACATATTTTACCCACTTAGGCTATTTAATTAAGAACAGAAAATCACATGTTTTCATTGTCCTCCCCTCTGTCCCACTTTCCTGGTAAGTGAAGACAGAAAGAGAACTTCTATATATTGCATTCTAGGTTTAAGGCTGATTCTTTTAAATCTAAAAATATTTATTTTTGTTTTTTAGTTATGTGTACTTGTGTAAGTCTGTCTGTCTGTCTGTCTGTCTGTCTGTCTGTCTGTCTCTCTCTCTCTCTCTCTCTCTCTCTCTCTCTCTGTGTGTATGCCATATGTTTGTGGATGCCTGATGAAGTTCAAAGAAGGTGCCAGATCCTCCAGAGCTAGAGACACGGGAGTTGTGAGACCACTGGCACAGGTGCTTGGAAGCAAATTTGAGTCCTCTGCTAGAGCAGCAAGATCTTTTACCTGCTGATCCAGCTTTCTAGCCTATAAGAGTGGTTCTGAAGGACTTTTTCCTGACCATCAATCAAGAGAAGACACTTCCAGTGGCCAATTTCTGTGCATTTGAATTTCAATTGTTAAAAATATAAACACTAGTTGTAGTATTTTGACATTTTCTCCTCTCCTGGATGAGACCCATGCTAATGTGGCAGCAATATTTATAATTTTGTATGTATTCCAACGACTTAGTATTAAATCAATGTCTGGTAAGGAGTAAAGTTTGATGAATAAATTTTTAAAAAATTAAAAAATACACTTGAGTATATATACTTTAAAAGAGTAGAATTAAACAACCTTTATTGCAGTTAAGACCCCAAAATATTAATATTGCTTAAGTAGGAAATGGCTGGTTTATACACAAAATACCAGGACAAATAGATCTTGCATAAAGAAGTACTGTATTTCTTGCTTTGATGTTAATAAATTGATCATATAAGAAATTCTTACCAGATGATAAAAGAGTAAAAATCTAGAGATACAGTAAATTGGAACCCAGACACACGGTTCCTCACGGGGTCTGGTACTTTCTGTGAGTTGTCGCTCAGAAAGATTCAGGGACTGTCCAGTGTTTTTTAAAGGGCTCTGAGCCACTCAGTATAAAGCTCCTTGCCGTCATAGTCTTTGCATTATGTTAAATTCTGTTTCTTGTTAATCTTTGAAAATTTAGCTCAGAGGTATTGACAAGAAACTTTTTCTTTTACAGAACCTTTTCTGTCTCTCACTTGTGTCCTCAGAATTCCCTTATGGTTTAGGGAGAATGCTAACATCATACCATCGTCATTATATCACCGCCAACATCATGCCATTGTCATTATCACCATCACCATCATACCATCGTCATTATATCACCGTCAACATCATACCATCGTCATTATATCACCATCAACATCATGCCATCGTCATTATATCACCATCAACATCATGCCATCGTCATTATATCACCATCAACATCATACCATCGTCATTATATCACCGTCAACATCATGCCATCGTCATTATATCACCGTCAACATCATACCATCGTCATTATATCACCATCACCATCATACCATCGTCATTATATCACCGTCAACATCATACCATCGTCATTATATCACCATCACCATCATGCCATCGTCATTATATCACCGTCAACATCATGCCATCGTCATTATCACCATCACCATCATACCATCATCATTATATCACCATCACCATCATGCCATCGTCATTATATCACCATCACCATCATACCATCGTCATTATATCACCATCAACATCATGCCATCGTCATTATATCACCATCACCATCATGCCATCGTCATTATATCACCATCACCATCATACCATCGTCATTATATCACCATCAACATCATGCCATCGTCATTATATCACTGTCAACATCATACCATCGTCATTATATCACTATCAACATCATGCCATCGTCATTATATCACCATCAACATCATACCATCGTCATTATATCACCATCAACATCATGCCATCGTCATTATATCACCGTCAACATCATGCCATCGTCATTATATCACCGTCAACATCATACCATCGTCATTATATCACCGTCAACATCATGCCATCGTCATTATATCACTGTCAACATCATACCATCGTCATTATATCACCATCAACATCATGCCATCGTCATTATATCACCATCAACATCATGCCATCGTCATTATATCACCATCACCATCATGCCATCGTCATTATATCACCATCACCATCATACCATCGTCATTATATCACCATCAACATCATGCCATCGTCATTATATCACCATCACCATCATACCATCGTCATTATATCACCATCAACATCATGCCATCGTCATTATATCACCATCACCATCATACCATCGTCATTATATCACCATCAACATCATGCCATCGTCATTATATCACCGTCAACATCATGCCATCGTCATTATATCACCGTCAACATCATACCATCGTCATTATATCACCATCAACATCATGCCATCGTCATTATATCACTGTCACCATCATACCATCGTCATTATATCACTGTCAACATCATGCCATCGTCATTATATCACCATCACCATCATGCCATCGTCATTATATCACCATCACCATCATACCATCATCATTATATCACCGTCAACATCATGCCATCGTCATTATATCACCATCACCATCATACCATCGTCATTATATCACTGTCAACATCATGCCATCGTCATTATATCACTGTCAACATCATGCCATCGTCATTATATCACCATCACCATCATACCATCGTCATTATATCACTGTCAACATCATGCCATCGTCATTATATCACCATCACCATCATGCCATCGTCATTATATCACCATCACCATCATACCATCGTCATTATATCACCGTCAACATCATGCCATCGTCATTATATCACCATCACCATCATACCATCGTCATTATATCACCATCACCATCATACCATCGTCATTATATCACCATCACCATCATACCATCGTCATTATATCACCATCAACATCATGCCATCGTCATTATATCACTGTCAACATCATGCCATCGTCATTATATCACCATCAACATCATACCATCGTCATTATATCACTGTCAACATCATGCCATCGTCATTATATCACCATCAACATCATGCCATCGTCATTATATCACCATCACCATCATACCATCGTCATTATATCACTGTCAACATCATGCCATCGTCATTATATCACCATCAACATCATGCCATCGTCATTATATCACCATCACCATCATACCATCGTCATTATATCACTGTCAACATCATACCATCGTCATTATATCACCATCACCAGCAGTGCCATCCAATGCTGGTGCATATTTAAACGGTTGTGTGAAGAATTTTACTAAATCATATGTCTGGCTTTCATTGTTTACTATTCACAATACAGTAGTATTTATAAATATCCCTAAGACATAAATACATGTTACATGCTTATATTTTTTTTTAGCTTTTTGCCTTTTAACCAATCTTTATTTATTGAGAGCATAGGCATCATTTATCTGAAAACTCTGTATCATTAGCACAGAGAATGGTATCAACAGTGACGTGTACACATATTTGACTGAGTCTTGGGTTTGGTTATGTTGATCTATGTTTTAGATGTAGCTTTGATATGATCATTTTAATATACAGGATGGCTTTGTTCTTAACCTGTGAAACAAGACTGTAAGTGGAACAAACCTTTGTTTTATGAATTCCACTGAAATATTTGTCGAAAGAAACTCTTTGGGGGATTTCGTTAATCGTTCCTCTCTGTGTGTTTAATTCAAATTGGATGAAAGACTGATAGTCAAGAGTTTCTGCTACTGAAGGAAATGTGATAAAAGACTTCTTGGCAAAACAGTCACAGTTTTTCAACTTGCAAATTAAATTATAGTGTAGATTTGCTATCTTGCCCCCATTAACTTCTTGGCCTCTTTGGCTTTCTGTGCCACTGGGGATCAGATTTCTTGTGGTCCAGTTTAACAGGCTATTGATCATCCCTTCAGCTTTGCCACCCTCACCTCTCACGATGAAGTGGTTGTTTCTAGTGGAAGGTGACTGCGATCGGGGAAGATAATTAATTTGTACTCACATTTAAGGTAGGTACATTGTAAAGGGAGGCAGTCATCTGGGCCTGGATGCATCTAGGCTGAACCATTTTCAGGTTGTACATTTCTGAGTTTAGTTGTTCTAAGGTGTTAGAAGAATAGGTAGGTAGATTTTCTTAGACGGCTAAAATTAAATCTGATAATGACCTTTCTAATATTTTACACAACTTTAAACATATTATTTCTCAAGTTTAAATTATATAGTTGCCTTTTAAAATTTACCTCTCTGTGTGTTTAATTGTATACTCAAAGAATAAACTTTGAAGCCACAGAAATAGTATGTAAATATGAACTGATTAGCTATCAGTACATATTTTTCCTTTTTACCGCTATGTATGATGCTTTTCTTGTAAATGTATTGTGCTTTTCCTGTCAGTGCTTAAGTGTTTATCACTGTAAGTCAATTCTAATTGTAAGCTGTTGAAGCCAAGAAACTGTTGCTCTCACAAACAAGCCTTTACTTCTAATATGCACAACGTTGAACCATAGGCTTTTTAAAGCAGAGTGGCAGGAGCCTTCACGCATATGCAGGGCCATTCCACTATTCTGTTTGTAGTCCATCTACTTCTAGTTCACAAAGACAGATAAACTAACACCAAATAAAGCTCTGAGTAGTGACAGAGAACAATACCATTAATAATAGTAAGCCTAGCTGAGTCTTAGCTCATTCCATTAAAGCAATAGAAGTGTTTCCAGGGTGTAGCAGACAGTGTTCCTCAGAATGCGGTAATTGTCTTTTCAAACACTGTGCTGTAGTGAATATGAAAGGTGTAAAATGCTCTGTGAGGATGATGTTGGCAGCAGGAAGGATCTGGGTGAACTTTTGAAAAAACACTGACTGTTATACCGGAATTTCTATTGTTTTGATTCCAGTTATATTTCTTCCTATATTTTTGTTTGTGTTTGCCTATGTGATATTTGTATTCTTTGCCCAAGAGGAGTAGTAGATATCAGTCAATTATTTTAAGAAAATGAAATAAACAGACATATTTATCTTTTGGGTAGTAGCTTATAAGAGCAAAAGATTAAAAGATAGATTCCCCAAATCTAGAATTTTTTATTTCTGATGCTTGTAGATGGCTTAAAAGTTGCTCAAAAGCAGAATTTCAACATTAAGCAACTTATATTAGGATCTAACTGGGTTCAGATGATCTTCAAGAATCTATCACCATAAGTTGGGTATCTCTTTTGCTGTCTTTGAAAATTGTGTATAATGAGAAAATTTAGTTTGGACACGGGTAGTTTTAGCTATTTGAATCAATTCTACATGTAGGCTTGAGCAAGGCTATGTCAGGGACAGTGTAGTTAATCGACATAAAGCACGGTACCGGACATTCACATTACTATTTAAATAGTGGCTAAATTTTGCTTAAAGAATTGAATTTTAGGGATGTCTTTGGCTTTTTAAAATGAAGATTTAAGAAGAAAGGGAAGCTTATGGGTAGACACAGCGTTGCTGGCTCTGTGGCTGCCAGTAAGGAGAACAGGTAATGACTGTGCTGTACTCTCTTGACGTTAACTGTGTTTGGTGGAATAGTGTATGCTTGCCCAAGAAATTCCAAGTGTAGACTCTGATTAGCCCAGTTTTTGCTGGGTTACAAAGAGGTCTTTTGGCTTCAAGCAATGTTTTAGCTTTTTAAAAACTTGGTTAAACTTGCTCTAGGGCCAACAGAAAGTGCCCTTAGCTCTGGCCCCGTGCCTTCATGTGAGTGTGAAGAAAACTTGCCCAAAGTAGAGACATAAAAGTAATTGTTTTTAGTTTTTTTTTTTTTTTTTTTTTTTTTTTTTTGGTCAGGAGGAGTTAATTTATAATCCAAAATCAGCAAATCTTTGGAGATATATTTTATGTTTATAAATCTTTTGCTTGCAGTCATATCTGTGTGTCTCATGCATATTTCGTGCCCTCAGAGGCCAGAAGATGGCACTGGATTCCCTGAAGCTGGAGTTAGGGTTTTTACCCATCATTTGGGTGATACAAATTAAACCCAGGTCATCCAGAAGAGCAGCCACTGCTCTGACCTGCTGAGCCATGTGTCCATGACTGAGATATTCTTTTAATTTGGGAATTCTTGCATGTTTTAGACAACACATTAAATAATATTACGCCTTGCTACTGACCTGGGCACTAAAACCAAAAGGAAAGAAACATTGCCATAACTCTGTACATCTCCAGCACTGTACAGAGTGCTTGGCTCAGAGATGTGCTGAGCACCAATGAATAGATGAAGGAATGAATGGTGAAGAGTGAAGAGTGCTTTGATGTTAAGTTCTAAACTCCATACATGAATGCGATTAGCTTTTTGTGCGACAAGAAGGAAAACCAATGAGCACACTCACTAATTGAAGTTCTCTTTGTTGCCAACTTTTTAATTAATTGAAATCAGCATGGCTCTCTGTCCCCTAACACCTTGAGCAATTGCTGGCATATCATAGTGCTAATTACGTGTATGACTGACTGGACACCTGTACACGTCTATCCCTACACTCCACATTGTGCCTTCTCATTTCCACTACAGTCCCACATTGCCTATGGCTGCTACCTTGTCTTATTCTTTAACTTAAGACTCTCCTTTCACTCGAAGCTTGGTGCATATCAGCTACACAATTTATCAGTGATATTTTTTTATTGGCTTCTAAAATGACAGTGACTCCCCTTTATCAGCTTCTGGAAGTTTATCAGGAAGGAAGAATGAAAAGATACTAGGTGAACTCTTTTTGAATATGCTCATTACATGATAAAATTTAGGAGTGAAGATGCTACAGATTGCTTCAACAGTGTGAGTACAATTAGGCTGAATCTCCTTTGGACTGTCACATCTAGTGAATGTGAGCTGCCATCCTACTTGGCCCTTGCAGAGCTCCTCTCTCGTGCTTAATTTAAGATCTCCAGATACATTTATTGACTTCAAATAATTTGCTAATATAGCTTCATTGAAATAGACCTGTAAAATCTATTACTTCATCAAAGGACCAGCTTTCTCTGACTACTACTGCTATCACTAATATTATGATTAATTAAAAAAAGTGAAGTTCATTATCAGGGGTTTGATCATCCTAAGAATCACCATGGCAAACAAGAAAGATGTGTATCACTGATATGACCTGATTTATCTTAAGCATCCTGCAATAGCACTTTCAAAGTATTGGAAGTAAATCTTTTATTATTATTATTATTATTATTATTATTATTATTATTATTATCATTATGTGATACAAGTACAATACCGCATGTTAGAATATATATATATATATATATATATGTATATATGTGTGTGTGTATATATATAATGTGTAAAGAATAATCTTAAGTATCAAAAATTAAATGTATTTTGTATTTATATACAACATTCTATACCACCAAATTAAAAATAACCTTCTGAGTAACAAATTAAGGCATTAAGTTGAGGGGTAGATTCACTAATCTACTTTTTGTCCTACTATCCCTATGTATTTCTATATTCCCACTTCTTTTTTTTCAACCCCTATCTCCCAACCTAAGCATGAAAGATAAATAAAAAGATAGACATCCCTGAGTCTAACCTTGTTTTCTCTCTGAATAAGACCAATAATAACGTAACCAACTCCCAATGAAAACAAACAACTATTGCCCAAAAAGGCAAACAAAAACCTACCAAATGCCTTCATTCTCTTAAGGTTTCTTCTGGCTGAATTGGGACAAATAATACCTTTGTAGGGGTCCAAATAAAATAGGAGAAAATGGTTAAACAAGCTAGAAATGGCATTTGTAGTGCAGTTTCTAAATGTTGAGAAATTCTAGGCTTAATTAGAATCCTGTGTGTGACAGTCTGAAATGCTGGACCAATTGGGGTTGAATACTTTCTTCAACGCTGTCCTGTAAGCTTTTCTGTTCTGATGAAGAATAGAAACTGAAGCACTTTTTGCTGGAACATAAAGGATGCAGGATGTTAGTGTCCATCATGCTCAAAGGAATGAATCCTGTCAGGTCTGATCCAGTGTCAGTTTCTGGCACTTTTGTTTTGAAAACATATAGTTTCTCACAAACATTGTACAGCCCTAAAATTATAAATGCATGAGGTGTGTGTGACAGATATTAGCAACATAATACAGGACAAACACACTATAATACAGAGTCTGATGTACCAACCAAGGACCATATATGATGTGGACCTTGACCCTCTGCTTAGATGGAGTAGATAGGCAGCACATTCTCCTTGTGAGTCCCACAATATGGGAAGTAGGGACTACTTCTACTGGACTCAGCCCCTCAACATTGATCGCTTCCCCCTGGCAGGGTGGCCTTGCCAGGACACAGAGGAAGAGGATACAGGTAGTCTAGATGAGACTTGATAGGCTGAAGTCAGGTGTTAGAGGAGGAGGGCTCTCCTTTCTGAGGACTAGGGGAGGGACGGAGAAGGGATGAGGGATGGAAGAGGGGTCTGGAGGCAATGAGGATGGGGACCTACAATTGGGCTGTGAAGAATTCAAACTGAAGAGCAAGCAGGTAACTTATATTGCTAATCCCAGTAAATGGGAATATCTCTGAGACTGGCTGAGACATGATTGTCTAGGCATAGACAATGCTTCATGTTGGTTACAGTATCCCTCTGATTTTAGATTAGATGCCATTCTTCATATGGCATGAATGAAGATTTACAGATCTGTTTTTTTCCGCTGCTCATACAAAGAGTAGAGAATCAGCCTTAATTGTTCTACATCAGTGTCTATTAGTTGCTGGGTGAAGCCTCTTTGATGACAGTTATGGTAGGTTCTTGTCTGCGAGAATAGCAGAATATCATTATTAGTGTCAGGGGTGGGCTCTTTTTCCTATGGCATGGGTCTCAAGATGGACCAGTCATTGGTTGGACATTGCCACAATTTCTGCTTCATCTTTACTCATGTACATCTTGAAGGAAGGACAAATTACTGGTGGAAGGTTTTGTGGCTGGGTTTCTATTCCAATCCTCCATTGGAAGTGTTGCCTGGTTACAGGAGATGGCCTATTCAGGCTCCATGTGCCCCATTGCTAAGAGGCTAACGTCACCCTCATAGATTCCTGGGAGTTTTCATTGCCCTGTGTTTCTAGCTCATCCTAGACCTAGTTGTCTTTCCCAGTACTCTTTCCCTCTGCCTCCCTAACCTGATCCCATCCCTGTCCCTGCCCCCTCCAGTGTTTCCCTCACCCCATGATGCCTATTATATTTCCTCTTTTCAGTGAGATTCAAACATTTCCCCTTGAGCCCTCCTTGTCACTTAGCTTCTTTGGGTCTGTGTATTGTAGCATGGTTATACTTTACTTTATGGCTAATATCCACTTATAAGTGAATACATACCATATTTGTCACTCTGAGACTGGGACTCTTCACTCAGGATGATATTTTCTAGGTCCATACATTTGCCTGCAAAATTCACGATGTTATTGTTTTTATTAGCTGAGTAATACTCCATTTTGTAAACGTGCCACATATTCCTTATCCTTTTTTCAGTTGATGGACATATATGTTGTTTCCAGTTTCTGGCTGTTATGAAGAAACTGCTATGAACATAGTTGAGCAAGTGTCCTTGTGGTATGATGGAGCATCTTTTGGGTACATGCTTAGAACTGATATAGCTGGGTCTTGAGGTAGATCTATCCCCAATTTTCTGAGAAACTGCCAAATTGATTTCCTAAGTGGTGAAGAAGTTTGCACTCCCAACAACAATGGAGGCATGCGCCCCTTGCTCCATTTCCTGGCCAGCATGAGCTGTCACTTCAGTATTTGATCATAGCCATTCTGACGGGTGTGAGATGGAATCTCAGAACTGTTTGATTTGCGTTTCCCTGATGGCTAAGGCTGTTGAACATTTCTTGAGATGCTTCTTGGCCATTAGAGATTCCTCTGCTGACAAATTTCTGTTTAGATCTGTACCCATTTTTAATTGGGCTATTTTGTTGATATCTAGTTTCTTGAGTTCTTTATATATTTTGGATATTAGCCCACTCTTGAATGTGGGATTGTTGATGATATTCATCCATTCAGTAGGCTGTGGTTTTTGTCCTTTGCATTGCAGAAGATTTTCAGTTTCATGAGGTCTCATTAATTAATTATTGATCTCAGTGCTTGAGCTATTGGTCTTCTGTTCAGGAAGTTGGCTTCTGTGCCAATGCATTCAAGGCTATTCTCCACTTACTCATTAGTGTATTGGTTTTATGTTGAGGTCTTTGATTCACTTGGACTTGAATCTTTTCCAGGGTGATAAATATGGATCTATTTGCTTATTCTACACAGACATCCAGTTAGACCAGCACCACTTGTTGAAGATGTTTTTAACTGTATAATTTTTGTCTTCCTTTTCAACAATCAAGTATCCCTAGGTGTGTGGGTTTATTTCTGGATCCTTGATTCGATTCTATTGATCAACCTGTCTAATTTTATGCTAATACCATGCACTTTTTATTACTATTGCTTTATAGTACAGAAGTTGTTTTATTGTGCAGGAATTTTGTTTTCCCCTATGAACTGTGTATTGTTCTTTCAAGGTCTGTAAAACATTGTGGTGGAATTTTGATGGGAATTGCTTTGAATCTGTGGATTGCTTAAAAAAAGAACCATTTTTATTATGTTAATCTTGTCAATCCATGAAGATGGGATATCTTTTCCATTTTCTGATATCTTCTTTAATTCCTTTATTAAAAGACTTGAAGCTCTTGTCATATAGGCCTTTCACTTTTTTGGCTAGAATTACACCAACGTATTTTATATTATTTGTGGCTATTGAGAAAGGTGTTGTTTCCCTAATTTTTTCTCAGCCTGTTTATCATTTGTATATAGAAGGATATTTTTTCAGTTGATTTTGTATCCAGACATTTTGAAGAAAGTGTTCCTCATCTGTAGAAGTTCCCTGGTGAATTTTTTTTGGGTCACTTATATATACTATCATATCATCTTCAAATAGCAATACTTTGACTTCTTTCCAATTTGAATCCCTTAATTGCTATTAGTTATCTTATTGCTCCAGCTAAAAATTCAAGTACTGTATTGTATGTATGTGGAGAGAGTTGACAGCCGTGCCTTGTTCCTGATTTTAGTGGAAGTGCTTTAAGTTACTCTCCATTTAATTTGATGCTAGCTCTCTGCTTTCTACATCTTGCCTTTATTATCTTTAGGTATGCGATTTGTATCCCTGCTCTTTCAAAGACTTTTATTATGAAATTGTATTAGATTTTGTCAAAGGCCCTTTCAGCATCTAATGAGATGATTATGTGTTTATTACTTTCAGATTGTTTATATGGTAGATTACATTAATAGATTTTAATATGTCAAATCATCTTACTTCAAAAATATGTACTCCACAAAATTGGAAAACCTAAGAGAAATGGACCAAAGTTAAATCAATATCAGATAAACAATATAAATAGACATATAATCCCTAAGGAAATAGAAGCAGTCATGAAAAGTTTCCTAACCAAAACCAAACCAAACCAAAGAAACAGAAAACAAACATGCACCTATGTTTTAAGGCTTGGAAATATATCTCCAAAAAGAAATCTGCAGTATTTTGGATAGTTTATTGTTATTTTATATTCTATACTGTGGAATCATTTATTTTGCTCTTCTAATATCATGAGTCTTTACATCAAAACCAATATTCACCAGAAAACTATTTAAAGCTTAAAATGATAACCTGATTTATTGAACTCATAGATACCCGGACACTCAAAATGAACACAATTACTAAGCCAAAAAATAACTGTTGTGTTTGGTATACATATTCACTTGGATAATTATGTGGACATTAAAATTAAGATTATTGAAGTTGTTGAGATGGCTCAGCAATTATGGGCACTGGTGATTTCTGGATGTCATTGAAGATGATAGGTTACGAAGGTTGTACAATTACACTGAAATGTTATAAATTACTAAGTAATAGAAATAGGGGCACGTCATAAATTTTTGTGTTCCACTACATATTTCAAAATATGTTGTATAGGCACTTAAGTTTTGGAAGGCTGTATAGTCCATTACTGGAAAGTCTTAGGTAATCAAATGCACGGCATCCGGAGAATGGTACAGTACAATTCTTTGCCCTTCAGCTCAAGCCACTGTTAGGTCCATTATGAGTCCATTTGGGTGCAATTCAAAAGTCTCTTCTGTCTGGGCTTTCTCTTGCCTCCCTTCTTTAATGTCCCTTTGTCTTTGTTTTTGGATATTCTTTCAGGACTGTATTTCACTTTCCTCTTGGCTCTGGCCCTTAGGTTCCATTTAGATGTTTCTCCCCCTAAAAGCTGGTATACATCTGTGTGTGCTCTTATGTGTGTGTGTGTGACATTTCAGGCATGCTTCCTGGATAAGCATCTTTCAAATACAAAGATGATCCTGTTAGGAGGTAATACTTTTTTCTGTCTCATTTCAGTTTTGCTAATGTGGCATGGATCTCTAGTGGTGAGTCATTTGCTTTTCTTCAAATCTTAGTGAAACAAAAGGAAATTCTGTCATTGCACATTTAGTAGGATGAGACCAAAAAGGAATATTACTGAAGGATTTATGGTACATTTATTAGACTAGCAATCTTTACTTAATTTTAATTTCTATATAATTTCCAAATTGTATTTATATCGCATTTATATGGTAAAAATATGCATTGGAAAACTTTTAAAACCTGAATGTTGAAAAGAATTCTTATTAATAAATACGTTGAGCTCCATATTGGTGGAGCAAGGTATTCAAGAACAAACAGCTTATGATTGGTAGAATCAGAGCTAACATCAGCTTTCTGCAGGGAGAGGGCCGAGAGAGGTGGCTTTGTCATTGAAGATAGCTGCTGTTCCTGAAGAAGAGCTGGGTTTGGATCCCAGCATCCATAAGGCAGCTCAGAACCTTCTACAACTCTATTCTCAGGTGATCTGATGACACTCTGAGTATCTGTGGGCACCACACACACACACAGTATACAGACATTTATTCAGGCAAATGTTCATACACATAAGACATATGTCACAGGGACACACTTGAGGCTGACAGGCAAGCACATCTCATTTCTTAAACAGGTGCACTATTTCTACTTCACTGCACAAAGACACTGCACTTTCACTCTTGCCACCTCAATGTCTTTTCTAAAATGGGCAGAAGAAGCTGGTGTCTGATGGCAATGATGCTCTGATACCACACATAAACAACGTGGAACAGATGCTGTCAAATAATGTGCTCCTTGCAAAGCCATTCCGCCTTCTTCTCATTTATTCTAGTGCCTGCTGTAGAGCCCTGTCATATCACTTACACTATAATATTGTTTTATTATGATACCATACTTGATTAATCTTAGCATTTGAATTATTTTCCCCAAAAGTATATGTTAGAACCATCCTAGATCATTGAAACTTGGACTATGCCATTGGAAAAAGAACCCTTAAATAGATGATGGACAGGGGGCCATTGGGTTGTTCCCAGGCCAGATAGGCAGCTGCTTGTGTAGGAGGAGGTAGAGAATCCAGGATGAGTTTGTACAGATCAGAGGCTCCGTGAGAGTACAGTGAGCTGTCCTATGCTGAAGGTATAGAATTCGGTGTGGATGATTGAGCCTTTTTTTTTTTTCTTTTTTTTTTATTAATTTATTCTTGTTACATCTCAATGTTTATCCCATCCCTTGTATCCTCCCATTCCTCCCCCCCCCATTTTCCCATTATTCCCCTCCCCTATGACTGTTCTTGAGGGGGATTACGTCCCCCTATATATTCTCATAGGGTATCAAGTCTCTTCTTGGCTACTTGCTGTCCTTCCTCTGAGTGCCACCAGGTCTCCCCCTCCAGGGGACATGGTCAAATGTGAGGCACCAGAGTACGTGAGAAAGTCGTATCACACTCTCCACTCAACTGTGGAGAATATTCTGACCATTGGCTAGATCTGGGAAGGGGTTTAAAGTTTACCTCCTGTATTGTCCTTGGCTGGTGCCTTAGTTTGAGCGGGACCCCTGGGCCCAAATCTGCCTATCATATTGTTCTACTTGTAGATTTCTAGGACCCTCTGGATCCTTTTATTTTGCTGTTCTCCCATGCGTCTCTCATTTAGAGTCCCAATAGGATGCCTTCCCCTCTGTCCCAGTTTCCTGGTAAGTGAAGGCTTTCGTGGGACATGCCCCTTGGGCTAGTATGCAGATATAAGTGAGTATATACCATTTGATTCTTTCTGCTTCTGGGTTAACTCACTCATTATGATCATTTCTAGCTCAATCCATTTATCCACAAATTTTGGGAATTCCTTGTTTTTAATAGCTGAGTAGTATTCCATAGTGTATATGTACCACAGTTTCTTTATCCATTCTTCTACTGAGGGACACTTAGGCTGTTTCCATGTTCTGGATATTATGAATAAGGCTGCTATGAACATGGTTGAGCAAAGTTTCTTGTTGTGTGCTGGAGCATCTTCTGGGTATATTCCAAGGAGTGGGGATAGCTTGGTCTTGAGGAAGCCCTATTCCCATTTTTCTGAGATAGCACCAGATAGATTTCCAAAGTGGCTGTACTAGTTTGCATTCCCACCAGCAATGAAGGAGTGTTCCTCTCTCCCCACATCCTCGCCAGCATGTGGTGTCGCTTGAGTTTTTGATCTTAGCCATTCTGATGGGTGTAAGATGGAATCTCAGAGTTGTTTTGATTTGCATTTCCCTGATGACTAAGGAGGTTGAGCATTTCTTTAAGTGTTTCTCAGCCATTTGATACTCCTCTGTTGAGAATTCTCTGTTTAGTTCCAAGCCCCATTTCTCAATTGGGTTATTCGGTTTGGTGGTGTTTAATTTCTTGAGTTCTTTATATATTTTGGATATTAGACCTTTGTCAGATGTAGGGTTGGTGAAGATTTTTTCCCAGTCTGTAGGCTGTCGCTTTGTTCTCTTGACAGTGTCTCCTGCCTTACAGAAGCTTCTCAGCCTCATGAGGTCCCATTTATTAATGGTTGACATTAAGGCCTGGGCCGTTGGTGTTCTGTTCAGGAAGTTGTCTCCTGTGCCAATATGTTCCAGGCTCTTTCCCACTTTTTCTTCTAAGTGGCTTAGTGTCTCTGGTTTTATGTTGAGGCCTTTAATCCACTTGGATTTGAGTTTTGTGCAAGGTGACAAATATGGGTCCAGTTTCATTTTTTTACACATAGACCTCCAGTTAGACCAGCACCATTTGTTGAAGATGCTATCCTTTTTCCATTGAATGGATTTGGCTTCTTTGTCAAAAATCAAGTGACCATATGTGTGTGGATTCATATCTGGGTCTTCGATTCGATTCCACTGATCAACCAGCCTGTTGCTGTGCCAGTACCATGCTGTTTTAATTACTATTGCTTTATAGTACAGTTTGAGATCAGGTATGGAGATTCCTCCGGAGCACCTTTTATTGTACAAGATTGTTTTAGCTATTCTGGGTTTTTTGTTTTTCCATATGAAGTTCAGAATTGAACTTTCAATGTCTTTAAAAAATTGTGTAGGTATTTTGATAGGGATTGCATTGAATCTGTAGATTGCTTTTGGTAGGATGGCCATTTTTACTATGTTAATTCTCCCGATCCATGAGCAAGGAAGATCATGCCATCTTCTCAGGTCATCTTCAATCTCTTTCTTCAGAGTTTTGAAATTTTTTTCATACAAGTCCTTCACTTGCTTAGTTAGGGTAACTCCTAGATATTTTATATTGCTTGTGGCTAATGTGAAGGGTGTGGTTTTCCTAATTTCTTCCTCTGCAAGCTTGTCATTTGTGTATAGGAAGGCTACAGACTTTTTTGAGTTAATTTTGTATCCAGCCAATTTGCTGAAGGTGTTTCTCAGCTTTAGGAGTTCTCTGGTGGAGTTTTGAGGGTCACTTATGTACACTATCATATCATCTGCAAAGAGGGATAATTTGACTTCCTCCTTTCCCATTTGGATACCCTTGATCTCCTTTTGTTGTCTTATTGCTCTGGCTAGAACTTCGAGTACTATATTGAAGAGATATGGAGAGAGTGGGCAGCCTTGCCTTGTTCCCGATTTTAGAGGAATTTCCTTGAGTATCTCACCATTTACTTTGATTTTGGCTATTGGCTTGCTGTATATAGCCTTTATTATGTTGAGGAAAGTGCCTTGTATCCCCGATCTCTCTAAAACTTTAAACATGAATGGGTGTTGAATTTTATCAAATGCTTTCTCTGCATCCAAGGAGATGATCATGTGGTTTTTTATTTTCAGTTTGTTTATATGGTGGATTACATTGATGGATTTCCGTATATTAAAACATCCCTGCATGCCTGGAATGAAGCCTACTTGGTCATGATGAATGATATCTTTGATGTGCTCCTGTATTCGTTTTGCAAGTATTTTATTTAGTATTTTTGCATCTATGTTCATAAGAGAAATTGGTCTGAAATTCTCTTTCTTTGTTGAGTCTTTGTGAGGTTTAGGTATCAATGAGACTATGGCCTCATAGAATGAATTTGGTAATTTTCCATGCATTTCTATCTTTTGGAGTAGCTTGAAGAGTATCGGTATTAGCTCGCCCTTAAAGGTCTGGTAGAATTCTGCACTGAAACCATCTGGCCCTGGGCTTTTTTTGGTTGGGAGACCATCGATGATTGCTTCTATTTATGTAGGGGAAATGGGACTATTTAACTTGTTTATCTGTTCTTCATTCAACTTTGGCAAGTGAAATTGATCAAGAAAATCGTCCATTTCCCTTAGATTTTCAAATTTTGTGGCGTATATGCCTTCAAAGTAGGATCTTATGACTCCTTGAATTTCTTCAGTGTCTGTTGTTATGTCTCCCTTTTCATTTCTGATTTTGTTGATTTCAATACTGTCTCTCCGCCTTTTAGTTAGTTTGGCTAATGGTCTGTCTATCTTGTTGATTTTCTCAAAGAACCAGCTTTTGGTTTTGTTGATTCTTTGGACTGTTTTCTTAGTTTCTAATTTGTTAATTTCAGCCCTGAGTTTGATTATTTCCAGGCGTCTACTCCTCTTGGGTGTTTCTGCTTCTTTTTTTTCTAGGGCTTCCAGTTGTGTTGTTAAGATGCTTATGTGCGATGTTTCCAATTTCTTTTTAAAGGTACTTAGTGCTATGAATTTTCCTCTTAGCACTGCTTTCAATGTATCCCACAAATTTGGGTATGTTGTTTCTTCATTTTCATTGAATTTCAGAAACTCTTTGATTTCTTTCTTTATTTCTTCCCTGACCCAGGTGTCATTTAGCAGAGAGTTGTTTAGTTTCCACAAACGTGTAGGCTTTTTGTTATTTCTGTTGTTGTTGAATTGCAGCCTAAGAGCATGGTGATCTGATAGGATACAAGGTATTATTTCAATCCTCTTGTATCTATTGAGGCTTGCTTTGTGACCTACGATGTGATCAATTTTGGAGAAGGTTCCATGGGGTGCAGAGAAGAAGGTGTATTCTTTCTTGTTTGCGTGAAAGGTTCTATAGATATCTGTTAGATCCATTTGACCCATGGCATTGGTTAATGATGTTATTTCTCGGCTTAGTTTCTGTTTCAATGACTTATCCTTCAGTGAGAGTGGGGTGTTGAAGTCTCCCACTATTATTGTGTGGGGATCGATGTGTGGTTTAAGCTTTTTTAGGAGATCTTTTACATATGTGGGTGCCCTTGTATTGGGAGCATAGATGTTCAGAATTGTGATGTCATCTTGGTTGACTTTACCTTTGATGAGTATGAAGTGTCCTTCTTCATCCCTTTTGATTAATTTTGGTTGAAAGTCTATTTTGTTCGATAATAAAATGGCTACACCTGCTTGCTTCTTGTGACCATTTGCTTGGAAAATTTTTTTCCAACCTTTTACCCTGAGGTAATGCCTTTCATTATGGGTGAGATGTGTTTCTTGGATGCAGAAGAATGTTGGGTCTTGTTTATGTACCCATTCAGTTAGTCTGTGTCTTTTTATTGGAGAATTGAGGCCATTGATGTTGAGAGATATTAATGACCAGTGACTGTTAAGAGTCTTAATTTTGATGTTGTTTCCAGTCGAGCGTTTGTGTAGTTGTGTTTTTGCCATGGGATAGTTATCTATTTCCTGGGTAGTTTTGGTTGTAGCTTGACCCTTTGGGATGGAGTTTTCCTTCTAGTACCTTCTGTAAAGCTGGGTTTGTGGCTAGGTACTGTTTGAATTTGTTTTTGTCATGGAATATTTTGTTTTCTCCATCAATGTTTATTGATAATTTTGCTGGGTAAAGTAGTCTGGCCTGGCATCTGTGTTCTCTTAGGGTTTGCAGGATCTCTGTCCAGGCCCTTCTGGCTTTTATGGTCTCTGCTGAGAAGTCAGGTGTAATTCTGATAGGTTTACCATCAAATGTTATTTGGCCCTTTTCCCTTGCAGCTTTTAATATTTTTTCTTTGTTCTGCATGTTTTGTGTTTTGATTATTATGTGGCGGGCAGTTTTTCTTTTCTGGTCAATTCTATTTGGTGTTCTGTAGGCCTCTTGTATGTTTATAGGCATCTCTTTCTTTAGATTGGGGAAATTTTCTTCTATGATTTTGTTGAGAATAGTTTCTGGGCCCTGGAGTCTGATGTCTTCTCTTTCTTCAATGCCTATTATCCGCAAATTTCTTCTTTTCATGGTGTCCTTAATTTCTTGGATGTTTTGTGTCAGGAGTTTTCCAGATTTGGCATTTTCTTTAATGGTTGATTCAATATCTGTGATTGTATCTTCTAGCCCTGAGATTCGTTCTTCCATCTCTTGGATTCTGTTAGAAAAGCTCACCTCTGTGTTGCTCGCCTTCTTCTCTGAGGTCTCACGTTCTCGTTTTTCTTCTGTCTGTGTGTTTATCATTGAATCCATTTTCATTTTCAGATCTTGAACTGATTTTTTGATTTCTTTCATCTGATTTTTTGTATATTCCTGAGTTTCTTCCATTGCCTCTTTATAGGTCTTCAGAGCTTGAACCGTTTTAGTTATTTCTTTCATCTGGTTGTTTGCATTTTCCTGCAATTTTTCCAGTTCCACTCTATGTGCTTCTTTTATGTCTCTCACCTGTTTGTCTGCGTCTTCCTGCATTTGATTACGAATTTTATTTGTTTCCTCCATTATCATCCTCATTACTAAGGATTTGAGGTCATTTTCTTGTATTTCCGTTGTATTTGAGTTCTCTGGGAGGTTTTCTTTGGGATAGCTGGAAACTGGAGACGCCATGTTGTTTTGGGGTTTTTTGCGTATCCTTTTTCGTTGTCCTTTAGACATCTTGCCATTTTTGTTTTTGTTGGGTAGCTTCCAGAATTGAATGGAGGGTGTCTGACGATAGATTCACTTGTTTTCTTACGATTTCCCTAGGCTGCGAGCTCAAAGCTTCACTGGTGTGGATGTTAGGAGGTTAGCCCTGTTGTTCTGGTCTCTCACAGCCAGTGATCCTCAGTCCCCCTCTGCTGTGGATCCTGCAATTGTTCTGGGTCTCTGAATGAGCGTTGGGTCAGGCCAAGGTATCCACAGCCTTCTGTGTTCCCTGCCAAGTCCAGCCAGGAGCACTGGGACCGAACCACGGGCAGAACTCAGCTAGATTCTCAGAGCCTGAACCGTCTGCCAAGCTCAGCTAGGGATTTTGTGCCCAAAATGCACACAGGGTCCAGCCAGAATTTTTGGGCTGGGACTACGCACCAAGCTCCACTAGGGCCTTTTGGTCCAAAGTGCGTGCTGTGGTCAGTTATTGACTCAGGGCCCGAACTGACCACCAATCTCAGCCAGGAATTCTGGATTCAAACTGCACACTGTGTCCAACCAGAGTCTTAGAGCTGGTGGAACCGAGAGCTCTGTCCAGCCTGTGCCACAGCAGGAGACCTGCGGCTGCTCTGAGTTAGCACCAGTGGTGGAACAAGTGCTCCGCCCGGACTGTGTCACCGCAGGGGAGCTGCCGCTGAGCTGAGGTGGTGCCTAGGATGGAACTGAGCACGTCACCAAGCCTGCCCCACAGCAGGAGAACTGCGGCTGCTCTGAGTTAGCGCCAGTGGTGGAACAAGTGCTCCGCCCGGACTGTGTCACCGCAGGGGAGCTGCCGCTGAGCTGAGGTGGTGCCTAGGATGGAACCGAGCACGTCACCAAGCCTGCGCCACAGCAGGAGAACTGCAGCTGCTCTGAGTTTGCGCCTGTGGTGAAACCAAGTGCTCCGCCCAGACTGTGTCACTGCAGGGGAGCTGCCGCTGAGCTGAGGTGCTGCCTAGTGTGGAGCAGCGTGCTCAACTAAGCCTGCGCCACAGCAGGGGAGCTATGGCCACGCTGAGTTAGTGCCTCAGGCAGAATTGTTTGCTGGGCCGGGCCAATACCCGGGACTCTGGGGCCGAACTGTCCGCCGAGTCCAGTCTGGGTCCAAAGGCTCCACGCGACCCAAATCCTGCCCCGAGTCTCCTCTCCCGCAGCAACTCCCACCAGCCACCACACCAATCGCCTCCACCGGAAGGCTATGAGCTGCAAACCTCAGCCGCCGCTGCTGGTGCCGCTGGTGCTGCTGCCTCTGCTGCTGCCGCTCCGATCAGAGAAAAACCACACTCCTCCCGTGTGCAGGGGCACGCAGGTCCTCCACACCCTGGTCCCTCCGAACCGTGGAGCACTCCTGCTGCCGTGATGTTCGGACCTCGGTGTTCCTGGCTCAGAAATCTGTGCAATTCCCTGAATTGTTCACTGGAGCCTCCAAACGCGGTCCACACTGCTCGCTGCCATCTTGGATCCCCCCTGTCATGTTTCTAAAACAAAAAAGGGGGAACTGTGGAGAGCCCCCACGGACCGCACCCTAAGATGGCGATTGAGCCTTAATAAGTCAAGGTGTAGACCTTTCAGCAGATGCTGTAACTGTTACAATGGGGTCAAAGGGGGAAAACAGTGATTATTGAACAGAGTTGGGGGAAGTCCAAAAGTAACAAAATATGAGGTTGCTGTTGCAAAATCAATTGGTTTAAAGTATATATATTAAAAACAACAGAGCTAAACTTGTTCAAGATGTTGCCAGTTAGACAAAGGAAGAGGCTGGCGATGGTACCATCACTGCTATGGAATTGGCATGTTTTATTGTCAAGGAGGGCTTTGAGAAGATCAGCAAAGGGTCTAATCCAGTGGAATTCAGCAAAGATGTGAAGTTGGCTGTTGCTGTAATTGCTGAACTTAAAAATGGTCTAAACCCCTTAGAAATTGCTCAGGTTGCTGTTTCTGTGAATGGAAATAAAACATTGGAAACATCATTTCTGATACAACGAAAATGGTGGGAACATAATTTCTGCAAGTGTGTGACATTTGGAATTTTGGACACTTTTCAGAGGATATATAAATCCTAGAGCCTCAATAGGTGGTTGGCTGGTTGGATATTATTGGTTGATGTTGGTTGTGGTTTGTCAATAGTTGTGTGAACAGAAACGAGAAGAAAACATTAGATATCCTGATAGCAAGGACCAAATTTGCCCCAAGGAACTAGATAGCCTGAACTAGTAGGAAGTAGTCTAAGAATAATGGCACCTCCTTTCTCCTACATCCTTTTTGCTCCTCTATCTAGTGTTAGGAGTTGAAAGGAAAGAAGTGAAGAGGTGGGGGGAAGGGTGGAAGAGAGAAAGAAGAACCCACAAAGTAGAAAGAAATCCGGTTACAGTACATGCCAGCACGTAGTTTACTTTCTATTTTCAAATACAGACATTCGTACATTCCTGCTACTGAGTGCAAGAGCCATATCCCAGGGTCCTGTTTTCAGCCTAAATCACTGAGGCACTTCTACTAGTCTGCTACAGTTAGGATTGATGGTGATGCTTGCATCACCAGAGGAGATGTTCAGAAGCAATCTTTCTGTGGAGATCAAAGTAATTGTGTACAAAGTAGAGAAATACCCAATTCTGTGACAATGTATATGCAATAAAATTTTGTTCAAAGTTTAAAAAGGGACAGCTTGCTAAATGAGTATAATTGTAAATAAAATTCTCATTTTCCTGCAGTGATTAAGTCCCTTGAGGGAAAGCATTTCAGTGTTCACCTCTGTTATGACAGCAGGTAACATGGGCTTTTGGTAAATTTTGGACATTCACCAAGCCTAAGGATTGTATTTTACATTTACTTTTCATCTCCATGGGGCCCAGCTGTTGAGGCTACAGGCAAGGATGTGGTGATAATGAGCATTGTCAATGATTTTTTTTTTCTCCTTTTGGCAAATAGTGTATAGAGTTGTCCTTTTGTGAAGTCATAGAAGTAAATGTAATTAAGCGCCAAAAGATTATTTCTTATTTCTTGTCCAGACATAGGAGGAGAAAATTAAATCTTCAAATGCAATTTTTGAAATTAAGATTAATGATGAGGAATATCTGGTTCTCTCATACTCTGATGATCTCATGCTCTTTGAGACTAAGTGTCGGGGGCTTCTAGCTATCTCTTCCATTAATGAATATGATTGAGTTATTTTAAATGTAGTCTGGATACAAGGCCCACTTATCTGTGTTGAAAGTTTGCCTTGTATTTTCAGAGGATCAAAAGCAGGCATTTGTGAAGGAAAAAGTCAAGTGATTTCTTTTCCTCCTAACTTAAAAATTACATTAGCTTCTCATTTCTGGATTATGGAAATATGGGAGAAAATGTGTTATCCTAATTAATTTATGGGAGGGACATCAAGAAATGAAAATATTTCACGAGGTTTTCAATATTTGCCAAGTCTAAAAGCTTAAAGGCGAATTTAGTGATGAAGAAGAAATATGCTGAGTAGTTAAGGATGAGTTTGTTACTGGGAAAAATATAGAAAAGTCGCTAAAGGAATTGGCACAGCTGCTTCTTCGTGAGCAGCCTTCGTCTTCTCATGTGCTCTCAGCAACGTATGCACATGCATCTGTAAACAGGGAAGGGGCATTATCCACCAGCTCATTATCAGAACTTGTTGAGCAGTTTTTGAGTGTTAATTAAAACCCATGAGCCTTATTTACACAGCTATAAGGAAAAGGTATTAAATAATCTCTAACATATCATCCAATGCCAACAGTCAATAATAATTCTTTTGTGTTTGTCAATAGAAATGTTTGGAGGCAGATATGAGGTCATTCAGGGAGGCAGTTGGTCATGATGGGCCTGTACGTCTCCTGTAGCTTCTCTCTGCATAAAGTTCCTCTCTGCAATGAAGTCTCATGAGTTCAAACTCAAGCCTGGAGCTCCAAATCTGAGCTGCAAGATGCCAGGAGTCTACAGGATGAAGAGACATTGCTGGAAGGAACTGATGGATGTCCAGAGCTGCCTTCGATTTGTAGAATCCACTATGATGTAACCTGCCTATATTTTTTAAGGTCACTGTGTGATTGGAGAATTGGAGAAACACTACCACATCTTCCTGCTGCAACGGAAACAATGACCTAAAACAACAGCAGCATCTTTAAGTAAGTCTCTTACTTTCCTTCCAAACACAAAGGAATATACTTCCTTTCATGTCCCTTTTCCATTCTTCTGTGTTGTTTTTTATTTCTTGTCATCAAAATAAGTAGATTTACCATAGGGAAAGAGTATACTTGAACCATAAATAGCACAAGGATGAGACACTATGCTATTTCATGTACCTCAGACCTCACTTAGCAGTAATGTCACTGAAAAATATTTGTTTACTGAGTGAATTACTGAATGAATGAACATACAAATGATGAGATTTATAACCACAACTATAATAATATTGGCCTCAGTTCTCATTAGTCATGGTAAAACAGCCCAAGAGGAAGGGAGAGATGTGTGTACATGTATATTTATAATTAATCAAGAGAGACAGAGCTATTTTTACTTTATCCCAAAATAAAGCTTTGTGTGTCTCACTATATCCCTGATGAGGTTCAAAGTTTGGATGGCTATGAGAAAGAAGGACAAAATGTAAAAATAAATAAATTTCTAGGCATTCCTTTAAAACTTCTTGTTCAGTTAAGACAGAAAGATTATTCTAATTGTTTTTTTAACATAAAGAATAGGTTTGAGAGACAGTAGAGTTATCCTGTAGTGTGGTTTGCCTTGGACATGGCTGTTCCAACAAGTGGCCTAACTTTGCTCATCCCCCTGTCTCCCAAGTTATTATCCTAGCTTTTTGTAACTTTGAAATCTGATGTAGCTGATGCAACAGCTATGTAATAAGCATCATTAGAAAGGGAACCAGCATTGCATTTGGCCTGCACAGATATATAGAGAAAATCACATGCCCAATGATGCTCTTTCTCTACCCCCGGCCCTTGTTAAAAATAGAAGTTTCAGATTTCATTATGAGTCTATATACCTCACTTTTTACATTTCTGTTGTCTGAGGAATCAAAGGCCATTCAATCTTGAAGTCCCCACGTGTACTCATGTGTTCAACTGACTCCTTTATGCAGCAATCTCCCCTACTCTATTATTTTAATTCAATGCCTTCTGCCCTTGCCACTACCTTGCACTCTAACAAAACAATGTTTAATGTACATTTTTGTTCATTTTGATTCTTAGCATCTCATGCTCTCATAGTAAAAAGTCATACAACATATATGATCTTGCCTGTATAAAAAAGTTTACATATTTAGTTGAATTTTACATTTTTTCATAGCAGATGGACTGAGTTGTCTGTTTTTTGCCCTGATAGGAACATAGAATCTTAGAGCAATTGTCTGGCTGCCTTTTCATTTTCTCAGTAAATATGTGGAGTATACCTGCTCTGGTGACGTTATGTACGTCACTTTAATGTTGGGCCCACAGAGTGAATTTTAAGAGATTTCTTCTCTCTTTGATTAGACTATGAAGATATCTGGTACTAACATGAGGAAATCTGCATCATCAAGGCTCTAATCACAGGGATCAACTGTAAGAAGTAAGACTCAGAGGGTGCAACTGAAAAAGATATTATTAAATACAGAGGCTAGCTTTTTAGTAAGACTCTTCCATAATACATTCAAAGGTTATCTAAAGAGCATGTTTTTTTATCAAGAATATTTATACATCTCAGAACTTCTTACATTTTCACATTTATCTCAGAAATTCTTACATTTTCATGACTTACAACTTAGTCATTTCTAGTTTTATGTCAAAGTTTACTGCGATTCTCCTTGATTTACCTAAATCTCAAGTTCGAAATGAAATCAAGGTATAGATGATATATCTGACATCCACTCATCAATCTGTGGTATAAAATGTTTGAAAGATATATGATCCATGGTGTGAGAGATTTATTTGCTCAAGGGATACTGTCCTTCTGGTCAGTTTTTCTTCATCACGAGGTGCTTGTCTGCTATATGACTTAGTGGTAGTAAGAGTGACAAAGAAGGCACACGGTTTTATCTTCTATCCTGGCTGATCATAGAAGTGCATTTTTCTTCTTCCATAGCTATGCGTGGGAAATCATCACCTACCTTTTCATACAAAGAATTTTAGGCCTTAGAGTTTTGTTTAACTGCTTGGCCTCTACTTCACTCTAATTGATCACAAGGTCTGTCTGTCTGTCTGTCTGTCTGTCTGTCTGTCTCTCTCTCTCTCTCTCCCTCTCTCTCTCTCTCTTGGGGTTTGTACACCCTGATGCATCTTTTACAAGGTGTTTGCTTTTTATCTACACAAAAGCAATTTTCCTTTGCCATGTAAATTGACCACAGTAATTATTAAAAAACTTAACTTCCTTGTAGTTTAATTAAAAAACTTATATTTTAATCAAAAGGATAAATTTTAAGTCTTATTATGAAGTAGAACAAAAACATACTAAAAGATTTTGAATACTTATTTTTGAATATGCCAAACAGTCTACTGTTTGACAATGTACTCTGTGAGAGACCACATGCTTTCCTTTCGGCCTCCAATTTCTTCTCTTCTGCTCTATTTAGATGTATTGCATATCTTGCTCTTCTTCCATGATGCACTGTGTTTCTTGTGTCTTTCTTAACCTAGCCAGACAGGCCAAAGTGGTGGAGAATGCCCTGTTCTACGTAAGTCAACTTGTGGTCTTTGAAGATTCTCTGTGCTGGCTTCCTCTCTCTTTCTGGTCATGCATTCTGAACATGGTAATCAGAAATCAAGGTCTTTTTCTCCTCAATTTTTGTAAAGTCATTATAAAAATGTAAAGAAATGAATTAACTTAGTAAGACTTGAAGTGACTGGAATAAATATTAGTGATGTAACTACATTGGTCAGATGGTAACAACTGCCAATCAAATGAAATAAGTTGAGTTCAAATTAGGCCAATTCAATTCAATTCATTTAAATTCAACACAGAAAGAATCAAATGGTATATACTCACTTATATCTGCATACTAGCCCAAGGGGCATGTCCCACGAAAGCCTTCACTTACCAGGAAACTGGGACAGAGGGGAGGGCATCCTATTGGGACTCTAAATGAGAGATGCATGGGAGAATAGCAAAATAAAAGGATACAGAGGGTCCTAGAAACCTACAAGTAGAACAATATGATAGGCAGATTTGGGCCCAGGGGTCCCGCTCAAACTAAGGCACCAGCCAAGGACAATACAGGAGGTAAACTTTAAACCCCTTCCCAGATCTAGCCAATGATCAGAATATTCTCCACAGTTGAGTGGAGAGTGTGATATGACTTTCTCACGTACTCTGGTGCCTCACATTTGACCATGTCCCCTGGACGGGGAGACCTGGTAGCACTCAGAGGAAGGACAGCAGGTTGTCAAGAAGAGACTTGATACCCTATGAGAATATACAGGGGGAGGTAATCCCCCTCAGTCACAGTCATAGGGGAGGCGAATAATGGGAAAATGGGGGAGGGGGAGGGAGGAATAGGAGGATACAAGGGATGGGATAAACATTGAGATGTAACAAGAATAAATTAATAAAAAGAAAAAAAATTAAAAAAATAAATTCAACACACATCTATTTAGCACCTGTATTAATTGGATTCTCAAGAGGAATAGAACTAATGGGATGTGTACTTGTGTGCGTACATGCATGCACACACACACACACACACACACACACACACACACACACGAATTTATTAAGATAGCTTTAAACATGTAACAACAGCAGAATCATTCCTGGGAACTGAGAACCATAGACTTACTCAGTCCTTGTGGCAAGATGCCTCAACAGTTGCAAGGATCCCATAATGGCTGTCTCTCACTGCATAGAGACTTGAGAAGGAATAAAATTAATTACCTGAGTAAGCATGAGGTGAAAAAAAAAAAAACATGACAGAGACAATTTGCTGCTTGAACAGTCATCCAAAGATCTCTATAATGTTGGAGCATCATCTTTAGCTTTCTGGCTCAGTATATCTGACTTAGATATTTATGAGGCAGGAACTATTGAGGACTAGCTTACCTTGTTTTGGCAGAGTCTGGCTGTCAACTCTGCCTGCATCCAAGCTTGCCTATTTTTAGGCAGAACTCTGTCAGTTGCTGAAACAAAGACACTTTGCCTAGTAGCTGATGGGCCACATTTGAAGCCAACTCCATAAGGAGGTTCCTTGATGCTCATCATCTTCTTGGAGGTAGTCTGGGTGTTGCCAGGTGTTAACCTGTCTTATTGTCAGTGAATCTTTAAAACTGTAAAAATATCTTTAAATGCCATAGTCTGTAGGTCTCTGAGATTTTTGAAAACCTTATCTATGTTACCTTATCAATCTGTAGAATCATGTCTATCTGTTAAACCTAGGCTGCAGGTGCTTGTAATATAAATAGAGTAGTAATTGGCATGACCATGATTAATCAACTGACATTAACTTGTAGAACTTACTCTCCCCCAAACAATGTGTGTGCTAGGCGCTGCCATATTGGATCGCCCAGATATTTTTAAGAAAGAAATATTTCTAGGTTATTTTCCTCAATGAAATAGAACTTGAGATCATTTTGGTCATTATATGAAAGGCAACTGCTGAGAGAAGGCAGAGTGACTCATGGGATGTAAGAGTCTTTTATCACAGTAACTGTCTGTTGCAAACACAAATAAGAGAAGGCATTACATTGATGGAAGCAGAAGTTACTTTTCCAGGCTAGAGGTTTGTATTCCAGAGAATGTATTGATATGAGTGGTCAGCACCAGTGTCTGTGGTTACATGAATTAACTGTGACTTCCTGATCTCAGTCAGCCTGGCCATGTGACAGACAGGACAGAGAGCGCTTGTGTAGTAAGGTGCGGATGAAATTGCAACCACTGAGACAAAATGCTTTCATCCCTTTGGCTATTTCCTATAGAGTTAAATAGCAGGTCATGCTGGTCTTTGGAAAAACAGCCAGTGACTTCCAGTGCTAACAATCTTTATGCCAATTGTTCCATATTCTCATTGGAACACTAGTCAAAGTCATTTCATGGGATAACAAAAAGGTGTTAATTTATCAAATGAATTTGAAAATGCTGGACATTATATCGTCACTAATGACCTTTGTAATTCACATTAGCATATTCAAATCTTAAGGAAACCATCTGGTGTATGATTTATAACTCAAATAATAGTTTTGTGATTCCCTAATGTTAACCAAGATCCCCTGTTTTAATTTTAGTTGTATTCTTTTATGTGTTTTGCATTGCTTGCATGATGATTTCTGTTAACTAGATGCGTGCCTGGTACCCAATTAAGCCAGAAGAAGGCATCAGATCCTCTGGAACTAGAGTTACCGATGTCTGTGAACTGCCATGTGAGTGCTGGAAAGCAAACATGGAAAAATAACAAATTCTCTTAGTTGCTAAGCCATCTTTCCAACCCCTTAAAATATTTAAATAAACATCCTTTATAGCTAGTGACCTGGGAAACAAACCTTGGAAACCCCCTTAAGGAGTTGTGTGGGGGGAGAAAAGTTTATATGTTCAGCAGCAGGTGTCTGTGAGCTGTTTCCGGGGGGGTGGGGTAGGAGTTGCTGATTTGTTTCCTGAAGTACAGACTGTGTGTTTTCCTGTAACTGATCCCCTAGACTAACGTGAAGAATCTCCTGGAATCTTCTGTTTTTGTTCATGATTAATTCAAGTAACTTGCTTACCTTGTACTACTAAGCAGAAATCAGTTGTTTCACCATTTTATTTTGTGTGTTAAGCACCAAAGACAGATCTTACTGTCTGACACAATGCCTTTACACTTTCTTCAACAGTTTTCTAGCCCTGACACACTTTTCTTTTTAACTAAAACTATTTTCTTAATTTGAGCAACTCTGCTGGTTGGAGAGAAGTTGTAAGCACTGTTAGTACTTGTCAGGAGTAAATGGGCCTCTAGAGAGTTCTTTCAAATAGGAAACATTTGAACAGAATATCATCTTGCTTTCAGCTGTTTGTATAGATGCAATTTCTGCAATTCTATACCTCACAACTCTAATTTCTCTTCATCTGTGTCTGAGGCTTCCATCAATAATCCTTCCACTGAAACACACTTGACAGGAGAGGTAGAGTAGGCGCCCTTGCAATATCTCCTGAATGTCATTCAGCAGTGATTTGTAATCAGCCCGATACATTTCAGGAAGAAAAATGTGAGACTAAGTACAAGATTCAATCCATACCAGTCCAGATTGGACAAGGGTGCTGTTAGGAGTGTTTTATAAAATCACGTTTTGATTAGTCGATGGATATTTTATAAAACATAAAAAATTTCTAGTGATTTTTAGGTCCCCATTGTTTGTGTGTATCTATAAGATAAAGCCATCTTGCTTTGTTCCTGTGTATAGAAAAGAACTGACCATTTCCTGGATCCAGGTACATCTATCTGAAGCACCATTTCCTGGATCCAGGTACATCTATCTGAAGCACCACGATGTCTAACCACATATTTCTAATCTAGAATCTACATGAGGCATTTATTCTTTCATCCTTTCTTGTAAGTATTATAAAAATAGTCCTGCTGTGTGTACATATTAGTCAAGGAACTAGGCTCCTTCTGGGGCTGCCTGAGTTTCAACTAATCATGAAACAAAAGTTGTAATCATCGAATACAAAAATAATAAACTTAAAGCATATTTTTGGACATTGAAAAATGTGTTAACTATTATTTACTTTATTTTTCTGTTTAGTTAATGAGAAATGTTAAAAACTACTAATTATTTTGAACACAACTTTTAGAGCATAAACACATTTTAACACAGTTTTAAAAGAGTAAACATTTAAAAAGTCTTATGATACATTTTTCTCTCAAATTGTGTATAGTATTTCCCTCTATTGAATTAGTAGTCACTTTTCTTCTTTAAATTTTTTTTTACTAACAAAACTACATATCTGAGGAGTGCAAAGTGATGTATTCATCTTGAGTACAATGTACAGTGGCCAGTCCAAGCCGTTCTAAGCATTTCCTCAGGCGTATGATACCACATGTAAGGAGATTCAAGAATCACTTCTCAGTGACAGCAGATGCACACACTTCAACTATTTGCTTTTCTAACATGTGTGATGTATTTTGGAAATAGGTTCCACTGTCTGGTGAATTCAAGCCAGTAATGGAGTGTTTTAGAATTCTGTCAGATAGGTCCTCATGAGTGAGAGTACTCCAGCCTGTTCTGAAAGAAGCCGCCATTGGATAAAGGCTTCTCCAAACCCAGTGTCCATTTGGCATTAGCTCTGCTCTGAAAAGCCTTCTACGTATCACAGAGGCCTGACTGGAGACCTGTGTCTTGGAAATAGGATAGAGGAACTCCCCTCCCATAGTGCATCATACCTTCTCCACAGGATAGAGGAACTCCCCTCCCATAGTGCATCACACCTTCTCCACAGGATAGAGGGACTCCCCTCCCATAGTGCATCACACCTTCTCCACAGGATGGAGGAACTTCCCTCCCATAGTGCATCACACCTTCTCCACAGGATAGAGGAACTCCCCTCCCATAGTGCATCACATCTTCTCCACATGAGAGAGGAAGCGGTGACAGAATGCCTCCTTAATGCTCCTTCTCCACAGGTGATCACAGGTTGGAATACCTCTTCTCATATGTCTCACTATCATATGTGTAATAAAGATGGGTCAAACCATCACATACGGCTCATTGAACTACTAGAGCACAAATGAAAGTTAGAATCCCTTTAGAAAATATAATATTTAGCTTTTGCCATCCAAATGTGTGGAAAAGATTTAGAACATAATTGGTATACTTTGTAAAAAAGACTATTATTGGTGATAATAAAACAGAGAAATGTAAGTTTCTATTTAGATAGTTTTTAAAAACTTCAACAGTTGATGAGAAAAATGCAAACCCATGCATCTGCCAGTGTTAAAAGAGTATTGTAGTAACCTCAAGAGACAGGATCCTTCCGGGCTTGTCTTACTTAAAATTCTACCTCTTGGTTATAAAAAACATTCTAAAATTGACTCAGCTAATTTTTTTCCTTCTGGTTTCACTTACTGGTTAGAGCCAACTACTGAACTTACTGTATGTACTTTCCTTTTTTTCCAATATGGTATTTTCAAATTTTTGTCAATAGAAGATTTCTCTTTGTGATAGTTTTATTATTCAATTAATTATTTGTAGAATATAATCAACTCTTTGGACAAATAAGAGTAGCTAATAGGGCTTGCTGCTTCTTTTATTATGTTAATATGAAGGTCTCAGAGTGGACATTGCCCAGAGATTGGTAAGCAGCATCTGGTTGATGAAGAATGCTGTTTCCCCCAAACCCACTTGATGTAGTAAAAATGGCTGGTAGAAGTCTGTAGCTGTCTTTGATCGAAGTTGCTGAGATGCAAAAGTAAAACTCTTACTAGTGTCTGAGAGTGTTTTTGAGATTTCACCACATGACAGATGCTGACTATTAATATGTAGAAATGGTAAATGTTTGAACGTTTGCTTTTCAATGCCCCGTAGATCATTTGTTCAGCTGTGTTGTTTCTCAATGGATTACATTAGATCATTTAGGGAATGTGTCACCATGGTGCCTACTCTCTATAAAAAAAACAAAACACCCACTCTTTGCTCAAATTAACTGTTTTTTTTAAAATTAATTTTTCTTGTTACATCTCAATGGTTATCCCATCCCTTGTATCCTCCCATTCTTCCCTCCCTCCCTCCCATTTTCCCCTTATTCTCCTCCCCTAAACTGTTCCTGAGGGGGATTACCTCCCCCTGTATATGCTCATAGGCTATCAAGTCTCTTCTTGGCAACCTGCTGTCCCTCCTCTGAGTGCCACCAGGTCTCCCCCTCCAGGGGACATGGTCAAATGTGAGGCACCAGAGTACTTGAGAAAGTCATATCCCACTCTCCACTCAACTGTGGAGAATGTTCTGACCATTGGCTAGATCTGGGTAGGAGTTTAAAGTTTACCACCTGTATTGTCCTTGCCTGGTGCCTTAGTTTGAGTGGGACCCCTGGGCCCAAATCTGTCTGTCATAATGTTCTACTTGTAGGTTTCTAAGACCCTCTGTATCCTTCTACTTTGCTATTCTCCCATGCGTCTCTCATTTAGAGTCCCAATAGGATGCCCTCCCCTCTGTCCCAGTTTCCTGGTAAGTGAAGGCTTTCGTGGGACATGTCCCTTGGGCTAGTATGCAGATATAAGTGAGTATATACCATTTGATTCTTTCTGCTTCTGGGTTAACTCACTCATTATGATCATTTCTAGCTCAATCCATTTATCCACAAATTTCGGGAATTCCTTGTTTTTAATAGCTGAGTAGTATTCCATAGTGTATATGTACCACAGTTTCTTTATCCATTCTTCTACTGATGGACACTTAGCTGTTTCCATGTTCTGGCTATTATGAATAAGGCTGCTATGAACATGGTTGAGCAAATTTTCTTGTTGTGTGCTGGAGCATCTTCTGGGTATATTCCAAGGAGTATAATAGCTGGGTCTTGAGGAAGCCCTATTCCCAGTTTTCTGAGATAGCACCAGGTAGATTTCCAAAGTGGCTGTACTAGTTGGCATTCCCACCAGCAATGAAGGAGTGTTCCTCTCTCTCAACATCCTCGCCAGCATGTGGTGTCACTTGAATTTTTGATCTTAGCCATTCTGATGGGTGTAAGATGGACTCTCAGAGTTGTTTTGATTTGCATTTCCCTGATGACTAAGGAGGTTGAGCATTTCTTTAAGTGTTTCTCAGCCATTTGATACTCCTCTGTTGAGAATTCTCTGTTTAGTTCCAAGCCCCATTTCTCAATTGGGTTATTCGGTTTGGTGGTGTTTAATTTCTTGAGTTCTTTATATATTTTGGATATTAGACCTTTGTCAGGTGTAGGGTTGGTGAAGATCTTTTCCCAGTCTGTAGGCTGTCATTTTGTTCTCTTGACAGTGTCTCCTGCCTTACAGAAGCTTTTCATCCTCATGAGGTCCCATTTATTAATGGTTGACATTAAGGCCTGGGCCGTTGGTGTTCTGTTCAGGAAGTTGTCTCCTGTGCCAATATGTTCCAGGCTCTTTCCCACGTTTTTCTCTAAGTGGCTTAGTGTCTCTGGTTTTATGTTGAGGCCTTTAATCCACTTGGATTTGAGTTTTGTGCAAGGTGACAAATATGGGTCCAGTTTCATTTTTTTACACATAGACCTCCAGTTAGACCAGCACCATTTGTTGAAGATGCTATCCTTTTTCCATTGAATGGATTTGGCTTCTTTGTCAAAAATCAAGTGACCATATGTGTGTGGATTCATATCTGGGTCTTCGATTCGATTCCACTGATCAACCAGCCTGTTGCTGTGCCAGTACCATGCTGTTTTAAGTACTATTGCTTTATAGTACAGTTTGAGATCAGGTATGGAGATTCCTCCGGAGCACCTTTTATTGTATAAGATTGTTTTAGCTATTCTGGGTCTTTTGTTTTTCCATATGAAGTTCAGAATTGAACTTTCAATGTCTTTAAAAAATTGTGTAGGTATTTTGATAGGGATTGCATTGAATCTGTAGATTGCTTTTGGTAGGATGGCCATTTTTACTATGTTAATTCTCCCGATCCATGAGCAAGGAAGATCATGCCATCTTCTCAGGTCATCTTCAATCTCTTTCTTCAGAGTTTTGAAATTTTTTCCATACAAGTCCTTCACTTGCTTAGTCAGGGTAACTCCTAGATATTTTATATTGTTTGTGGCTAATGTGAAGGGTGTGGTTTTCCTAATTTCTTCCTCTGCAAGCTTGTCATTTGTGTATAGGAAGGCTACAGACTTTTTTGAGTTAATTTTGTATCCAGCCAATTTGCTAAAGGTGTTTATCAGCTTTAGGAGTTCTCTGGTGGAATTTTGAGGGTCACTTATGTACACGATCATATCATCTGCGAATAGGGATAATTTGACTTCCTCCTTTCCCATTTGGATACCCTTGATCTCCTTTTGTTGTCTTATTGCTCTGGCTAGAACTTCGAGTACTATATTGAAGAGATATGGAGAGAGTGGGCAGCCTTGCCTTGTTCCCGATTTTAGAGGAATTTCCTTGAGTATCTCACCATTTACTTTGATTTTGGCTATTGGCTTGCTGTATATAGCCTTTATTATGTTGAGGAAAGTGCCTTGTATCCCCGATCTCTCTAAAACTTTAAACATGAATGGGTGTTGAATTTTATCAAATGCTTTCTCTGCATCCAAGGAGATGATCATGTGGTTTTTTATTTTCAGTTTGTTTATATGGTGGATTACATTGATGGATTTCCGTATATTAAACCATCCCTGCATGCCTGGAATGAAGCCTACTTGGTCATGATGAATGATATCTTTGATGTGCTCCTGTATTCGTTTTGCAAGTATTTTATTTAGTATTTTTGCATTGATGTTCATAAGAGAAATTGGTCTGAAATTTTCTTTCTTTGTTGAGTCTTTGTGAGGTTTAGGTATCAATGAGACTATGGCCTCATAGAATGAATTTGGTAATTTTCCATCCATTTCTATCTTTTGGAATAGCTTGAAGAGTATCGGTATTAGCTCGCCCTTGAAGGTCTGGTAGAATTCTGCACTGAAACCATCTGGCCCTGGGCTTTTTTTGGTTGGGAGACCATCGATGATTGCTTCTATTTATGTAGAGGAAATGGGACTATTTAGCTTGTTTATCTGTTCTTCATTCAACTTTGGCAAGTGAACTTGATCAAGAAAATCGTCCATTTCCCTTAGATTTTCAAATTTTGTGGCATATAGGCCTTCAAAGTAGGATCTTATGATTCTTTGAATTTCTTCAGTGTCTGTTGTTATGTCTCCCTTTTCATTTCTGATTTTGTTGATTTCAATACTTTCTCTCTGCCTTTTAGTTAGTTTGGCTAACGGTCTGTCTATCTTGTTGATTTTCTCAAAGAACCAGCTTTTGGTTTTGTTGATTCTTTGGACTGTTTTCTTAGTTTCTAATTTGTTAATTTCAGCCCTGAGTTTGATTATTTCCAGGCGTCTACTCCTCTTGGGTGTTTCTGCTTCTTTTTTTTTTCTAGGGCTTCCAGTTGTGTTGTTAAGATGCTTATGTGCGATGTTTCCAATTTCTTTTTAAAGGCCCTTAGTGCTATGAATTTTCCTCTTAGCACTGCTTTCAATGTATCCCACAAATTTGGGTATGTTGTTTCTTCATTTTCATTGAATTTCAGAAACTCCTTGATTTCTTTCTTTATTTCTTCCCTGACCCAGGTGTCATTTAGCAGAGAGTTGTTTAGTTTCCACTACGTGTAGGCTTTTTGTTATTTCTGTTGTTGTTGAATTGCAGCCTAAGAGCATGGTGATCTGATAGGATACAAGGTATTATTTCAATCCTCTTGTATCTATTGAGGCTTGCTTTGTGACCTACGATGTGATCAATTTTGGAGAAGGTTCCATGGGGTGCAGAGAAGAAGGTGTATTCTTTCTTGTTTGGGTGAAAGGTTCTATAGATATCTGTTAGATCCATTTGACCCATGGCATTGGTTAATGATGTTATTTCTCGGCTTAGTTTCTGTTTCAATGACTTATCCTTCAGTGAGAGTGGGGTGTTGAAGTCTCCCACTATTATTGTGTGGGGATCGATGTGTGGTTTAAGCTTTTTTAGGAGATCTTTTACAAATGTGGGTGCCCTTGTATTGGGAGCATAGATGTTCAGAATTGTGATGTCATCTTGGTTGACTTTACCTTTGATGAGTATGAAGTGTCCTTCCTCATCCCTTTTGATTAATTTTGGTTGAAAGTCTATTTTGTTCGATACTAAAATGGCTACGCCTGCTTGCTTTTTGTGACCATTTGCTTGGAATATTTTTTTCCAACCTTTTACCCTGAGGTAATGCCTATCATTATGGGTGAGATGTGTTTCTTGGATGCAGAAGAATGTTGGATCTTGTTTATGTACCCATTCAGTTAGTCTGTGTCTTTTTATTGGAGAATTGAGGCCATTGATGTTGAGAGATATTAATGACCAGTGACTGTTAAGAGTCTTAATTTTGATGTTGTTTCCAGTCGAGCGTTTGTGTAGTTGTGTTTTTGCCATGGGATAGTTATCTATTTCCTGGGTAGTTTTGGTTGTAGCTTGACCCTTTGGGATGGAGTTTTCCTTCTAGTACCTTCTGTAAAGCTGGGTTTGTGGATAGGTACTGTTTGAATTTGTTTTTGTCATGGAATATTTTGTTTTCTCCATCAATGTTTATTGATAATTTTGCTGGGTAAAGTAGTCTTCCTGGCATCTGTGTTCTCTTAGGGTTTGCAGGATCTCTGTCCAGGCCCTTCTGGCTTTTATGGTCTCTGCTGAGAAGTTGGGTGTAATTCTGATAGGTTTGCCATTAAATGTTATTTGGCCCTTTTCCCTTGCAGCTTTTAATATTTTCTCTTTGTTCTGTATGTTTTGTGTTTTGATTATTATGTGACGGGCAGTTTTTCTTTTCTGGTCAATTCTATTTGGTGTTCTGTAGGCCTCTTGTATGTTTATAGGCATCTCTTTCTTTAGATTGGGGAAATTTTCTTCTATGATTTTGTTGAGAATAGTTTCTGGGCCTTGAAGTCTGATATCTTCTCTTTCTTCAATGCCATTATCCTCAGATTTCTTCTTTTCATGGCGTCCTTCATCTCTTGGATGTTTTGTGTCAGGAGTTTTCCAGATTTGGCATTTTCTTTAATGGTTGCTTCAAGGTCTGTGATTGTATCTTCTAGACCTGAGATTCGTTCTTCCATCTCCTGGATTCTGTTAGAAAAGCTCACCTCTGTGTTGCTTACTTTCTTCTCTGAGGTCTCACATTCTTGTTTTTCTTCTGTCTGTGTGTTTATCATTGACTCCATTTTCATTTTCAGATCTTGAACTGATTTTTTTATTTCTTTCATCTGATTTTTTTGTATATTCCTGAGTTTCTTCCATTGCGTCTTTATAGGTCTTCAGAGCTTGAACTATTTTATTTATTTCTTTCATCTGGTTGTTTGCATTTTCCTGCCATTTTTCCAGTTCCACTCTATGTGCTTCTTTTATGTCTCTCACCTGTTTGTCTGCGTCTTCCTGCATTTGATTATTGGCCCAAAGTGCGTGCTGTGGTCAGTTATTGACTCAGGGCCTGAACTGTCTGCCAAGCTCAGCCAGGAATTCTGGATTCAAACTGCACACTGTGTCAACCAGAGTCTTAGAGCCGGTGGAACTGAGCATTCCACCCAGCCTGTGTCACAGCAAGAGAACTGCAGCTGCGCTGAATTAGTGCCGGTGGTAAACTGAGCACTCCACCCAGCCTGCGCCACAGCAGGAAATCTATGGCCACGCTGAGTTAGTGCCTCGGGCATAATTGTTTGCTGGGCTGAGCCAGAATCTGGGACTCTGGAGCCTAACTGTCCGCCGAGTCCAGTCTGGGTCCCAAGGCACCACTCGACCCAAATCCTGCCCAGAGTCCCCTCTCCTGCAGCAATTCCCACTGGCCACCACACCAATCGCCTCCACTGGAAGGCTTTGAGCTGCAAACCTCAGCCACTGCTGCTGCTGACGCTGGTGCCGCTGCTGCTGCTGCCACTCCAAAGTAAATTCGCCAAGTAGCGTCTCAGAGTCGCCTAGCTGGCCCCACAGCTTCCTACCAAGCACTCAGACAACTTCTGCCACTAGGAATCTCTGCAGCTGTGGTTCTAAAGGCAGCGCTCCCTCCCCATGCCATCCCCCTCCCCATTGATATAAATTTAAAGTTATAAAATCATAGAAGAAAATTTCCCCAATCTAAGAAAGGAGGTAAATATAAACATACAAGAGGCCTATACAACACAAAATAAAATAGACCAGAAAGGAAAATCCTCCCACCACATAAAAATCAAGACACAAAATATGCAGAATAATGAAAAAATATTAAAAGCAGCAAGGGAAAATGTCCAACTAACATTTAATGGCAAACCTATCAGAATTACACCCGACTTCTCAGCAGAGACCATAAAAGCCAAAAGGGCCTGGACAGAGGTCCTGCAAGCCTTAAGGGACCACAGGTTCCAGACAAGACTACTCTACCCAACGAAACTTTCAATAACTATTGATGGAAAAAACAAGATTTTCCATGTTAAAAAAAAAAAAAAAAAAGAACAAACCAATTTTAAACAGCTCCTAACCACTAATCCAGCCTTACAGAAGTTAATAGAAGGAAAACTCCAAACCAAAGTGACAAACTGTAACTGTAACTATATGGGAATTAGATAACTATACTGTCACAAAAACATAACCACATAAGTACTCTACTGCAACCAAAATTAAAATCAAGGGACTTAACAGTCACTGGTCACTAATATGTCTCAACATTAATGGTCTCAATTCTCCAATAAAAAGACACAGACTAATCAAATGGATGCGTAAGCAAGACCCAACATTCTTCTGCATCCAAGAAACACATCTCAGCCACAAGGGTAGACATTACCTCAGAATAAAAGGCCGGGAAAAAGTATTCCAAACAAATGGATACAAGAAGCAAGCTAGTGTAGCCATATTAATATCTAATAAATTAGACTTTACACCAAAACTAATCAAAAGAGATGAGGAAGGACACATTATACTCATGAAAGGTAAAGTCAAAGAAGATGACATCATAATTCTGAACATCAATGCTCCCAAACAAGGGCACCCACATTTGTAAAAGATCTATTAATGAAGCTTAAACCACACATTTATCCCCACCACTCATAGTGGGAGACTTCAACACCCCACTTTCACTGAAGAATAGGTCACTGAAACAAAAACTAAACCGAGAAGTAACAACATTAACCAATGCCATGAATCAAATGGATCTAACAAATATCTATAGAACCTTTCACCCAAACAAAAAGGACTATACCTTCTTCTCTGCGCCTCATGGAACCTTCTCCAAAATTGATCCCATCATAGGTCACAAAGCAAACCTCAACAGATTCAAGAAGATTGAAATAATACCATGTATCTTATCAGATCACCATGTTCTAAGATTGCACATCAACAACAGAAATATAAAAAAGCCTACACGCATATGGAAACTAAACAAGTCTATACTTGATGACACCTGGGTCAGAGAGAAATAAAGAAAGAAATAGAAGACTTCCTGCAATTCAATAAAAATAAAGGAACAACATACTCAAATTTGTGGGACACATTGAAGGCAGTGCTAAGAGGAAAATTCATAGCACCAAGTGCCTTTAAGAAGAAAGGCATAAGCAACTTAATGACACAGCTAGATGCCCTAGAGGAGTAGACTTCTGGAAATAATCAAACTCAAGGCTGAAATCAATAAATTAGAAACAAAGAGAACAATTCAAAGAATCAACAAAACCAGGAGCTGGCTCTTTGAGAAAATCAACAAGATAGACAAACCATTGGCCAAACTAACTAAAAGGCAGAGAGACACTATCCAAATCAACAAAATCAGAAATAAAAAGGGAGACATAACAACAGACACTGAAGAAATACAAAGAACTATAAGATCCTATTTTAAAGGCATATTTGCCACAAAATTTGAAAATCTAAGGAAAATAAAAAATTTTCTTGATTGATTCCACTTGTCAAAATTGAGTAAAGAACAAATAAACAAGCTAAATAGTCCCATTTCTCCTATAGAAATAAAAGCAATCATTGACAATCTTTCAACCAAAAAAAGCCCAGGGCCAGATGGTTTCAGTGCAGAATTCTACCAGACCTTCAAAGAAGAGCTAATACCGATAGTCTTCAAGCTACTCCAAAAGATAAAAATGAATGGAACTCTACCAAATTCTATGAGGCCAGAGTCACAGTGATACCTAATCCCCAAAAAGACACAACAACAAAAAAAGAGAACTTCAGACCAATTTCTCTTATGAACATTGATGCAAAAATATTCAATAAAATACTCACAACATGAAAACAATAACATATCAAAGATGCCATTCACCATGACCAGGAAGGCTTCATTCCTGGCATGCAGGGGTGGTTTAATGTACAGAAATCCATCACTGTAATCCACCATATAAACAAACTGGAAAAAAACCCAAATGATCATCTCCTTAGATACAGAAAAAGCACTTGACAAAATCCAACATACTTTCATGTTTACAGTTTTGTAGAGATTGGCAATACAAGGCACATCATTAAACATAATAAAGGCTATAAACAGCAAGCCAATTGCCAACATCAAATTAAATGGAGAGATACTCAAGGAAATTCCTCTAAAATCGGGAACCAGACAAGACTGCCCACTTTCTCCATATCTTCTTAATTTAGTTCTTGAAGTTCTAGCCAGAGCAATAAAACAACAAAAGGAGATCAAGGGCATCCAAAGGGGAAAGGAGGAAGTCAAATTATCCCTATTTACTGATGATATGATAGTGTAAATAAGTGACCCCCAAAATTCCACCAGAGAACTCCTAAAGCTGATAAACACCTTCAGCAAATTGGCTGGATACAAAATTAACTCAAAAAAGTCTGTAGCCTTCCCATATACAAATGACAAACATGCAGAGGAAAAATTAAGAAAGCTACACCCTTCACGATAGCCACAAGCAATATAAAATATCTAGGAGTAACTCTAACCAAGCAAGTGAAGGAAGGACTTGTTTGAAAAAAACATTAAATCTCTGAAGAAAGAGATTGAAAATGACATCAGAAGATGGAATGATCTTCCTTGCTCATGGATTGGGAGAATTAACATAGTAAAAATGGCCTTCTTACCAAAAGCAACTTACAGATTCGATGCAATCCTTATCAAAATACATACAAAAAATTTAAAGACATTGAAAGACCAATTCTCAACTTCATATGGAAAAACAAAAACCCAGAATAGCTAAAATAATTCTATACAATAAAAGGTCCTCTGGCTGTACTATAGAGTAACAGCAATTAAAACTGCATGGTGCTGGCACAGCAATAGGCTGCTTGATCAGTGGAATCAAATCGAAGACCCAGAAATAAATGTACATACATAAGGTCACTTGATTTTTGACAAAGAAGCCAAAGCTATTCAATGGAAAAAGGATAGCATCTTCAACAAATGGTGCTGGTCTAACTGGATGTCTACGTGTAAAAACCAAATGCAATTAGACCCATATTTGTCACCATGCACAAAACTCAAGTCCAAGGGGATAAAGGACCTCAACATAAAACCAGAGACACTAAATTGGCTAGAAGAAAAAGTGGGGAAGAGCCTGGAACACATTGCCACAGGAGACAACTTCCTGAAAAGAATACCAACATCCTAGGCCTTAAGGTCAACAATTAATAAATGGGACCTCATGAAGCTGAGAAGCTTCTGTAAGGCAGGAGATACTGTCAACAGAACAAAGCGACAGCCTACAGACTGGGAAAAGACCTTCACCAACTTTACATCTGACAAAGGTCTAATATCCAAAATATATAAAGAACTCAGGAAATTAAACACCACCCAACCAAATAATCCAATTGAGAAATAGGGCTCAAAATTAAACAGAGAATTCTGAACAGAGGACTATCAAATGGCTGAGAAACACTTAAAGAAATGCTCAATGTCTTTAGTTATCAGGGAAATGCAAATCAAAACAACTCTGAGATTCCATCTTACACTCATCTGAGTGGCTAAGATCAAAAATTCAATCAACACCAAATGCTGGCGAGGATGTGGAGAGAGAAGAACATTCCTTCATTGCTGGTGGGAATGCAAACTACTGCAGCCACTTTGGAAATCTGTCTGGTGCTATTTCAGAAAACTGGGAATAGGGCTTCCTCAAGACCCAGCTATTCCACTCCTTGGAATATACCCAGAAGATGCTCCAGCACGCAACAAGGACATATGCTCAACCATGTTCATAGTGGCCTTATTCATAACAACCAGAACCTGGAAACAGCCTAAGTGTCCCTCAGTAGAAGAATGGATAAAGAAACTGTGGTACATTTACACTATGGAATACTACTTAGCTATTAAAAACAAGGAATTCCCTAAATTTGTGGACAAATGGATGAACTAGAAATGATCATAATGAGTGAGCTAAGCCAGAAGCGGAGAGCCTCAAATGGTATATACTCACTTAAAACTGGACACTAGCCCAAGGGGCAGGTCCCATGAAAGTCTTCACTTACCAGGAAAGTGGGATAGAGGAGAGGACATCCTATTGGGACTCCAGGTGGGAGAAATATAGGAGATGGGGAAATAGAAGGATCCAGAGGGTCCTAGAAACCTACAAGAAGAACACTATGATGGACGGATCTGGGCACAGGGGTTCTTCTCGATCTATGGCACCAACCAAGGATAATACGTGCAGTCATCATCACCCCCCTACCCAGATCTAGCCAAGGGACAGAACATTCTCCATAGTTAAGTGGAGACTGGGGACTGACTTTCACATGAACTCTGGTGCCCCATATATTTGCCCATGTCCCCTTGGTGGGGAAGCCCAATGCCACTTGGAGGAAGGATAGCAGGCTACCAAGAAGAGACTTGATATCCTAGCATCATATTCAGGGAATGAGGGCCCCCTCAGTCACAGTCATAGGGAAGGGGAATGGGGTGAAAGCAGGAGGGAGGGAGGAATGGGAGGATGCATGGGATGGGATAGCAATTGAAATGTAATATGAATGATTTTATTTTTCAATAAAAAACAGTAAAAGTAAATAAATAAATTTAATGTTATAATTAAGGAAATTGATATGAGAATATCCTTCCTAATTAACAGCAATTTCCACAATTAAGAGTGATTTTTTAATGTGATGATAAATCTATAAAGCAATAAAATATTCTGATTGACAGAATGACATTGGAAAGAGGATCTTTTTCTTATGCCAGCCTAGGCAAAAATTAAAAGGGTCAGGCTCAGTGAGACATTCTATATGCATGAATGACACATGAATGCAATACACACACAGCCACCACACACACTAAACAAATAAAAGTAAATAAGTCATGCCATTAAACAAGTCAGAATAAATAGAAATTGTAGTTCATGGTTCTATCTGTAAGAAGTCTGTGAATGGCAAAATTCAATGTGATGGTAGATTTCAGGTAGTGGTTACACTGCAGGAGAGCAGGTAGTGGTTACGCTGCAGGAGAGCAGGGATGCCTATGAACCTAGAGAGTCTCCTGTGATGCTGTGCACGCTCTGTGTCCTGATGTTAGAAATAGATAGCCATGTATGTATGAACAAGTACACAGTTGTCAAGCTGTAAATTTAAATTTCCAGACCATATCAGTTATGTACAAATGAAATTGAATAAATAGAAAACTTGAAACAATTTTAAGAGTTTTCAGAGTGATTTTTTAAGTTTTTAAATTAAAATGAAATGAAGTGGAATCAAATTTGAGTTAGCTTAAAGGTCAGCTTTTTGTATTTTAAATACAGACCCACTAAACCAATAATATGAAGGCAACTGCTCCAACAGAAAAGTGGGAGTACAAAAGAAATGGGCAGGTGCTATTCATTTTCTGTCAACAAACTCTAGATAAAAATAGGTTTTCTTGTCACCTAAGATGAATAAACAAAATAAAATTTAAAAATATTTCAGTGCTGTAATAAAAAAGGAGGCATTGTGCAGTATTTCAGAGGAAAGGGGATGACGGTAATTATCTGGTTCTAGAAAGCCCTGGGCAGGCCTTGCAGTTGCATGTGAGAATGTATCCCTTTCACAAAGGTCAAAGCAAACTACAAAATAGAGTATGCTACATGATTAAACAAACAATATGATAAGGCAGAATGTTTAGGGGGTAAGAGATTGAGGACAGGAAAAGGATGACAAAGTGGGTAGGGGAAATGGAGAGGGGAGATGGAGTTGAGGGAGGGGTTGTAAGTAGAGACAGCTAGAATTGAGGGGCCTTTGAGGGGCAGCAGAGAAACCTGGTATGGTAGAAACACCCTAAAATGTATGTAGGTGATCCTGATGAAGGCTCCAAATAATGAAGGACATGGAAGCCCTACTGACCATCTCTTGGCACCTAATAAAGCTTCCACTACTGAAACTGGGTTATAACCAATTGAGTTGTTGGCCAAAAGGGCCCCATGAAAATCCCCAAACAACCCAGGCTGCTGCCAAGACAATAGGTCTCTCTTCACAAATTGACTGTAAGGTTTCATTGTTGAAGATAAGACCCACACAACTCATTAAACATGAAGAGGTAGAGCTTCTGCCTACATAGAACCTTCACATCCATGCTCTACAGCAGTCTCAACCTTCCTAATGCTGTGACTGTTTAATACAGTTCTTCATCTTGTGGTGACCCCCAACCGTAAAACCATCTTTAGTGCTGCTTCATAACTGTAATTTTGATACTACTATAAATCATAATATAAATATCTGTGCTTTCTTACAGTCTTACTTGACCACTGTGAAATAATCAGTTGACCCCCATAGGAGTTGTGACCTACAGGTTGAAAATCACTGTTCTAGAGTCTTTGGCATCGGAAGGTACTCCATAGGGCTACCAAAAGAGAAACATAAACACCGACCCAACCACCGAGCCTTTGATATACAATCTGTCCTGCCTGAAAAATATGCATGGGCAATGATGGTGCAAAGCTAGTGGGGGTAACTAACTGGTGTTTAATTTAATTTAAGATCCACTCCATGAGATGGAACCACTGTCTGATACTGCTTGTCTGCCAAAAACCAGAGACCAGAGACTAGATAGGCCAGAAGCCTAGAGTAAAACCAAATACTTCTGGTCTAAGAAAAAGGGGAACAATAAAATGATCCCTAATGATATTCTGTTATAATCATAGATTGGTGACTTATTTAGCCATGATCAGAGAGACTTCCTCCTACAGCAGATGAGAACAAATGCAAAGTCCCAGAGAGAGAAAGAGACAGAAATAAAGAGAGGAGAGAGAGAAAGACACAGACAGACAGACTGACACACACACACACATACACACACACACACACACACACACACACACACACACACACAGAGAGAGAGAGAGAGAGAGAGAGAGAGAGAGAGAGATAGAGAGAGAGAGATATCTTTGAACATACAGCTCTAAATGAGATGTCTTCATCAAATCTATACGCTCTGAGAACCACACAGAAGATGAGACAGAAGGGCTGTGGAGACAGAGGGCGTGGAAGACATGAGAATTAACAAGGCCCTCAAAATCAGTTCCTCAGATCTCATATGTACTCAGAGAAACTGAAGCAGCAAGCACAAGGCTTCCACTGGTCTGTACCATATTCTATACATACATGATATGACTTTCAGTCCATAGTTTTTATGAGACCCATTAGTTCATGAACAAGTAGTTATCTCATTCTTGTGTGTTCTCTTTGGGCTCTTTTCCTTCTGCTGGTTTTCCTTGTACAACTTCGATGTGATGGTTTTGTTTTATCTTATTATATTTTTTTAAAAAATAATTCACTTTTTAAACCAACAAGTAAACAATTTTAATGGAAATTGAATAGATAAAGAAGTTATAAAACTACTCATTCAAAATGTATGTGGACTATAACAAAATAAAACAAGATAAAACATACATGGTCACATCGAAGTTGGACAAACTATCACATTTAAGAGTCAGAGATCCACTCAGTCACATGCTCAGGAATCCCATAAAAACACTAAACAGGGATCCAGAATACACATACAGAGGACCTGACACAGACCTTAGCATGCTGCCTCAGTCTCTGAGAGTTCAGAGACTGGCTAGTGTTCACTTAGAGGGCTTTGTTTTCTTAGAGGGCTTTGTTTTCTTGGTGTGCTCCATCCCCTCCAGCCCTTACACTCTTTTTATCTCCTCTTCCATGGAGTTTCCTGAGCTCTGGGGGGGGTCTTAGGGGGGATGTTTTGGGTTTTTTGTTTTGTTTTGTTTTGATGAATGAATGAATGTCAACCTAGCCACTAGAGTAAAGGTTAACAATACATTTATACCTGCTGGGAGAGGGAAAATTTGTTTTCTCCAAAGGCATGACATTTGATATATCAAATACCACAGGGCAGATCCCATATTCAGGAACCCCAGAGAAGTCACTCCTGGTTAGGACTGCAGGTGGCTAACAGCAAGAGAGCACACACCCGGGAAGTTTGAAATCAGGTATCTGCTCCTAGGCTCACGTCTACTGCCATAACTTCTTCACAAAAGCACAATGTGGACAGGTGAGATAATGTGTCTTCTCCAAAAGCCAGCAATCTGCAGAAGAGGTAAGTAACTTCTGTTGCTAATCCCACTATATGAGAATAGCTCTGAGACTGGCTGGGACATGAATGTCTAGGCATACATAATGGTCCTTGTTGGCTACAGAATCCATGGGAAATTCTTATTCGATCCCATTCTTCATATAGCATGAATGAAGATTTACATTCAACTAGATTAAAATTCTATTTCACAAAATAAAACCCATACCTGATACAATTATCAGGCCAAGAACATTTAACTAGATTAGTCATCAAACCAATGAGAAATTCTACTAATTGGCTAGATAGAAATTGTATTAAACAGACTCCTAAGGGTTTATCGTCTATGCATTCAAAAGTGCATCCCTCAACCTTCATCTGAGAAGCTTCTATTTTCAGTAAATTATAATTTAAACAGAGGCCCACAGCTAGCCAAGGTGAAGAGAATAAGATACTGCAGAACACTCAGACAGAAATGGAATTCATATAGCATATTCCCTCCTTCCAAACCTCATAGATCATTGCAGAAGAGGAGGTGTCCATACTGTAAGAGCCAGAGTGGTGCGTGACTCGAAGGAAACATATAAACAAAGGACCACAGCTACACATATGAACTCATAGTGATGCAATAGCATACATAGAATCTGTGCAAGCCCAGCCCAGACCAACACCCAAACTGAAGATGGGAGTTGGGCATTAAATCCTTCCCCTAATAAACATAGAGCTATTGGAAATTGCTAGCTGCTCAGAGAGAAACAGTTTTGTCTAAGTAAGTCTAGAGAGGGCCAATGAAAGACCACACATCAAAACTTATTTGAACTTCACCAACTACTCTTGAAGGGTTTTTATTTTTTAAAGCACACACGTTAGGTGGTGGATTTGTAAGGAAGGCATGAGAGGACATGAACACTTTCAAAATACATTGAAAGAAATTCTCAAAGTAATTTTATAAAAAGAAATTAAAAGAATGGATTATCTTGATTTTGTGTTCAAGGGATTACCAAATAATATTTCTCAATTGCTCCTTTTAATAATATTTAATCCACTTTTCAAAATACTCTGAATGAAATTTGGAAAAAGCAAGTGATTTTTTTCATATAGTTCCTTGATCATTGACTGACAGTAAAGAATTACCTCTTCAGCAGTCATAGGGGAGGGGAGTAAGGGGAAAATGGGAGGGAGGGAGAAATGGGAGGATACAAGGGATGGGATAACAACTGAGATGTAATATAAATAAATCAATACAATACATTTTAAAAAAGAATTACTTCTTCAGAAGGATGAGAAAGGCACTGAGTTACTTTGTAATCTTTTTCCCAGATCAGAAAAAAATATGTATGTCCCCAATAGGATCTGAAAAAGAATCCACTGACCATTACACTATGAAGGTCCAGAAATATATATTAATAATAAAAAAGGAGAAAGAATGAATCTTGATATCATCTCCCTAAAAGAAAGTCAGTTGTTGAAAATGCTTAATATTAACAAGTTCAATAACAGTATATTGAGATGACAGTGTAAATAAATCCATTCCAAATGCCACTTAAATTGTCTTTGGTTGCATGAGGGATAATTATGGAAGGGGGAGATAAGCTTCCAATCATTTACCAAAAACTTTATTTTAAGAATTATTCAGTATTGGGGCAATGTCTCCATCAGTGAAGTGCTTGATACACAAGCAGGCATTCAGATTCTGAACACTTACATAAAGAGCTGAGTGAGAATGCAGGAGGTTGTCATCTCAAAGCTGAAAAAGAAGGTCAGCACAGAAAGATGCCTGAGGACTTCTCACAAGCCAACCTACTCCAACTGATATGCTCCAGATTCAGGGATAGATCCTCTGTTTAAAAAAACAAAGTAATGTGGAAAATGATTAAGGATGATGCCCAAGGTTGACCCCTGGCTTTTGCAAACATGTGCATGTGCATACTAATGAAGACACAAACATAGACACAGAGAAACGTGTACATTTTCTTAAATTTTAAAGTAGAACATTTAGATAAAGGGGCTGAGAGAAGGAAATAAATTTGCCACTCAAAATTAAGCGTATCCAAAATTTAGATTTTTGTCCCTCAACTTGTGATAAACTGTTAGCATAATCAGAATTTTAAAAAGGCTCCTTGAAGCAGAAAGGGACCTACTTGTAAACACATTCTGTTTGTTTTGTTTTTTCGTGAAGAAAACCATCCATGCCTCTTAGCAGATGTGAGTAGCATTACGTCTGTTGCTAGTGAAGGGTGTTTTGAGGCCAACTACAGTTGTAGAAACACTCCAAAGAATAACTCACCCTTCTAAGGGCATATTGATACTTCAATAATCAAAGCATACTGTGACATTGATAGTTTGACAGTGAGATGACTGTTTGTGACACAGGAACTCTGTGTTCTTAGAGAGCTCCGAGGCATCTACATGTCTGAAACAGGTCCAACACTGCATGTTGCTCAGGGCAACTGGCCATCTCATACCAACTTCAAGCTGTCAATGTGAGGCCCTTCGAACTAGGGATTACAACCAGAATAAAGTGTCAGTGAGAAAAATGATTGCAGTAGGATAGAAAACACTGGGCTTGCACATTTCAGTTCTCTTTTTAAAAAGTAATTTATTACAAAAACGGATTTCTCTCAGTATTTCAATTTCTACTATAAGACTAATAAATTGTTTTCTAAAAACCCATGGCTTAAGACTACACAAAAGTCTGACATGAGTCTCTCTAGACTAGAGTCTAGATGCTGGCCAGGCTGTGCTCTTTGGGAGGCTCTGGGGCATAGTCTATCTCCATGTCCTTACCCGCTGAAAGATACTGTCTCCATGCCTCAACCATATACTTTCATTTCCAATAGAGCAAAACTAAACTCTTTCTCCAATCATATCAGTTGAATATGGAATCATCTGCCTCTCTCGTCCACCATTAATGAAAACATTGTGTTCATCCAAGCACAACAATATAATCTCCTTATCTTAAGGCCAATTCATGAACAGCATTAGTTTTATTTGCAAAAATCTTTGTTTTGTATATGACATATTTATAAGTTTTGGGGAACAGTAGAGGATCATAGTTAAGACATCATTATTCTGTCCACAATACATAGGTAATTTATGATCCAAATTCCTACACTCTCTCCACAGAAGATGGAATTTTCTGACCTAAAAGTTTTAAAAATATTTTGAGTATAATATTTTCTTTATGCCCTTAGATTTTTATTTATATTGTGGCATGTGTGACTTCTTCTACAGGTTCCAGAGTGCACATATGGAGAACAGAAGAGAACTATTGGAAGTCAGTTGTTCTTTTCAAAATGTGGGTCCTAGAAACCAATCTGAGGTCATCAGGCTTGGCTCCAAGTACCTTTAGCAGGGAACCCATCTCACTGCTCTACAAGTGATTATTATTCTCACCTTGATCATAAATGGACCATTAGCACTTCTTACACTAAATGAGACAGTCCTTTTTTCATAGTGACTGCTTCTTGATGTTTCAATGAAGTTAAAAATAGCCCCTTCTCCGTGGATGGTTAGATGTCCTCCACACATTGAATCACTTGATCCTTTTGGTTTTTAATTTTTTAAATGTATAATAGAAGTGTTAAAGAGAAGAGTTATAACAGGTACAAGGAAATCTATTCTAGTTTAAAGGTCAGTGATTTAGGTCAGAGTAGCTAGAGAATCAGTAATAAATGCTAAGCTGTGTCTAAAAAGTCCAAGTGACTGACTAATTACTGCTTACCTTTCTCGTCCCAAGCTCGCATTTAGCGAAGCTTTGCAGTTTAGTACCTTAGGACCGCCAAAGCCAATTACCAAAGGCAATTTCATGCATGGAGAGCACAGACTTTTACCCTCTCGCTTCTTCCTCCTCCCTGTTTAAGCCAGAGCAAATGTATTCCTAAGCCATCACAAATTCAGATTTATAAAGAACAACAACAAAAAAATGTTCATAGCTTAAAGTACTTTCCTATCACTATGACTCATGTTCACCGGATTCACCAGACACACGTGGGTATAATGTACAGCTGCATACTGTGAGTGTCCAAGGCCAAAGATACTGGAGTTTCACGATGCAAATTAAGTTTTCAACCCATGGGGAGAATACAGTCATATTAGGAAGCAAAAGCCATGGAAATGGCAAAAGATTGTTTGCAGTGAAAATAACTTTATAGGAAAGAAAACGAGAACACCCTCCTTTAGCATATTTATTATTATTACCTATAACTATGTAGGATTAATAGGGCAGAAAATAATCATTTCTCTAGTCCCTGACAAAATATATGATCATCTTTAATAATACCAGAGACATAAAAAACATGGAGAGGCTCTTACTGCAAGAGTTTGATAGCTTTATGACTGCATTAATTATCTTGATTCCTTTCCCAGATTAAGACACCTATTTGGCCATTTTAACCATAGAAATTTGTTGTTGCTGTCTAGTAAAAGGGTGTAAATGTTTCTACCTTTTCTAAACATAAGGCAAACTGATCACTGGATCAACTCTAAACATGAAGGGCCTTCAGTTTCTTAAAAACAGATATCAGACTTCATAGGTTCTCTCATTGAAATACTGATTTTAGAAGTGAAAAAAAATCAGGGTGATAGAGAATTGGTGAGAATTTAATTTATACTAAAAATTGAGTCCAACAGTGACTCCAAACTAGTTAGTAGGGCACATAATAGACCAGGACATCTGCCTTTCTGACTCTAAGTAATATACTCTTCTCATTGTCCCTCAGTGTCCTGACCACTGTGACTATGCCTGCCATTACAATGTTTCTTGTCCTTGACAAGGTTTCCTCTGACTCAAACAGCTAGATAGAAAGAGTCGCCTCTTGCACAGAACACAACAGCAAACCTTGAACACTTCTATCTCTTGTCATGAACTATGCACGTATTCATCTAATGTTAGAGTTATTTCAGATATATGGTACTAACCCTTGCTATGAAGTGGTTTGGCTAATGTAGACTATTTGACATTCCTTTGCCCAGTGAGTTAAAAACCTTTTCTTGTTCATAGTAGATTTGTAATTAATATTTCGGAGGGGGTCATGAAACAATGAATAAGGTTAAACTCGTCCATCAAATAATCACTTGCTGTATTTTGGAATGGATTAATATCATTAAATAATAATGGCCTCTATATTTAGACAATAAAGACATGGCCTGAAATATTAGCAGCTTTTATATATAATTGTTATTCTCCTTTATGTTTGCAGGGAGGTATGCTAATTGTTATTAAATTTTAGGCTGCTACCCTCATCCAGTCATCACATGATCCATAAAAAGGGTGCTACTGTGATTTCTCCAAATCAAAAAACATTTCTCCGCAAAAAGAAATAGTGTCATAACAATGGAAAGGCAGGCACAAACTGGGAGAATATAACTGCAAAGCTCATTTTGGAAAAGGATTCTTACCCAAATTGTACAAAGCATTCTTAAAACTCAATAACTAGAACTTTTAAAAAAATTATATTTTTGGTTGTGAGCCTAGCCTTTAATGGCTGAGCTATCTCTCAATGACAAGATGTAATGGAGATTGATTTACATTCAGAATTTTAGACACACCAAGATAGGAAAGATGTTTTCTCCAAGGCTGTCAAATACAAATAGCCCAAACACTAAGAATGTAACATTTATATAATTCCTGATTGTGTCATGGGTCTTCTTGTTATAGCTAGTTTATTGTATATATGTGTAATAATGTAAGTGTGAAAATAAAAAATGTTTCATTAATTTTTAAAAGCATTAAAAATTTATAAAATGGACCTTAACAGAGACTTCACCAAGGACAGGCAGATGAAAAGTGAGAAAATGAAAAAATGTCTCATGTTTTATATCATCAAGGAGTTTCAAAATTAAAACAATAATGAATAGTATTGTATACCTACTGAAATGGCCTAAATCCAAAACGCTGACAGGGACTCAAGTGTTGGAACTCTTAGTCACTCATAGTGGCAGCAGATAAGTCACATAATCACTATACACGACAGCTTGGCTATTTCTTACAAAATTGTTTACATTTCTACCTTGTGATCCAGAAGTTGTGTCCTTTAGTATTTATAAAAAGAGTACAAAGCTAATGTCCACACAAAATAGAACACATGAATATTTAATAGACCATTATTCATATTTGATTCGTAAATTCAAAATTGGGAAGCATCTAAGATGCAACTGAGTATATGATGTCAATATAACATTACATGACCATAAAAAGAAAGGGCTTTTCAAACAACAACAACAACAAAAAACCCCCCACAAATATTGTTTAGCAAAATAAACTAACCTAAAAATGCTCAAAATCATAGTCATCAAGAAAAGGAAAATACAAAACAACATGAGATGTTACATCATATCTTTGAAAATGGCTATTACCAAAAGAAAAGAAGCTAATAAATATCATAGTGACTATGGAAAACTATGGAATTGTACAGTGTTGGGGAGACTGAAATGGCACAGCTATTGTTGAGAACAGCACAGAAATTCTTCAAATAATTAAATACAGAGAACTGCCTTTGTCTGACCAGTGCACTGTTGAGTATATATGTCCAAAGGGAGTGAGTTCTTTGTTTAGGTTCTTTATAATAGAGTATGACCTTATCAAGTACTTTTAAACCGTACTTGAAAAATATATTTTCATTCTTTGTTCATTTACTAATACCTTCCTGTTGTCACCTCCAGGGGATGACAGAAAATAGGACAAGGGTCTTCATATAGCCACCACTTGTCTCCTCAAATCAGCACCATTGTTCCATGGTCCTCTTGTATTTAATGTTTCCTAGACACTAGAAACCTGTCTTCTCTCTGTGCCTTACAGATGATATTTCAAATTAATTTCTAATTTGCTTAAATATTTTTATAACTCTTTTCTTGTATTATTTAAATTGAAAATGTCAGTAGATATTTGAAATTTTGTTTTAATTTCTCTTTTCTTGGAATATGGTTACATAGAAGTAGTCAAACCTGCAGAACATACTTTTTTCTTTTTATATCAGAGGCACTTTGCCTAGCTACATCTGATTTAAGAAGATTTTGCCTTCTTTTAATTTTTATTCTTGCATCTTAAAATTATGTTTTAGTTTGAAAGTACCAAAAAAGTAGACTATAGAAATTATGAATTGAAATATTTAATGTTGATCATTCTTTGCCAGTCTAAGAAGGAATGACAAGAGACTACTAATATAGAATCCATTTATTACAAAAGAAAATTTTAAGCAGAAACTTCATATACATTTAAGAAAGAAAACTTGCTCACTTCTTTCAGAATGAGCTCATTTTTAAAGAGCCTGTCAAAATTGCTTCCTTTAAAAATTAATTATATTCCCTGGCTTCTATTGGTACTCCAATTTAAACACAAAATCTAAAAGTTGGTAGCTAGGACCCATGTATAAGATGAGATATGTTGTGTTTATCTTTCTATGTCTGGGTTAACTTCACTATTATTTCTAGTTCTATAAATGTTGTTTTTATTTCCTCAGATGGTAGGGATGAGATGAGAGCCATACCAGACTGTTGAAACACACATCTTGAACTGTTCGCTGAGCATTTCTTTCTCTGTTTTGGACATCCCTAGGCCTAAGCCTGGAAGCTTCTAGCCTCCATTCAACCTAATACTTTGCAAGCATGGACCCTGAAGGCTTCCGCTTCCTGCCTCTGTCTGCTAAGCTAGGCCTAGAATGTTTCTGAGACTTACTGCTGAATAAACTCACCTTTCTGTTCATTTTGGGACTCTGGGTTGTTGGTTTAACTCAAATGTTCTGGCTCAAAATTCCTCTTCAAGCTGACTGATTCAAACTGGTTTCCCTCTGCTTTTCACTGAATTGCTCTGCCTCAGATTTCCACAAACGGAGCTACATGAACTTAATTGCATTTAATTGAACTGCACCACACCATACTGTATTCCCAGACTCTACTGTGTTGTCCCCATGAACTCTCCTGTGCTCTCTCTCTCTCTCTCCCTCTGCATTGCTCTTAAATAGCTTTTCTTTCTGTCTGTTTGGAGGAGAGTTGGGTGAATCCTATGTCTAATTCATTCTGTCAAATCTTTGATTTGTCAGTTTGTCTGCCCCTCAGTTGGACACCATTGTTTGGGATTAAAGATGCATACTAAATTCCAGACTGAAGGATTAAAGATGTGTCCTTTTTGTATTCCTGCCAGCCAGATTAAAGGTGAGTACTCCAGACAGAGGTATTAAAGGCGTATATAATAAGGGCATGTCTATAGGTCGTATGGTGTGACCCTTTGGCAGAGAAGCCATATTGCTACATTAAAATTCCTCTACAAGTTCCAATTATTTCCCTGAAATAGTTTTTACAGATTAATATATTTTCCTTATATAAATGGATTACATTTCATTACTGCTTTATGAGTTGAACAACAGATATCTAATCTGTCTTCACTATCTAGACAGTATGAATGGAGCAATAAACACAGGTGAGCAAGAGCCTTTGTAGTAAGATACAGAGCCCTTTGAGTAAAAGCTTGTCTATGATGGTTTTACTTCTAGCTATTGAGGAAACTGATTTTCATAGAGCTGTATCAATTTGCACTTCCATTAGCAGTGAATAATAGGCTCCCTTTCTCCACATCCTTGCAGCATTTATTGTCTTTTCTTTCTTGATCTTAGCTGATATAATAACTAAAAGTAAGATGCAATCTCTTAGTAGGTCGCATTTGCACTTCCTTGGTGGCTAAGGTTATTGAACACTTCTTAAGATAAATTTTTAAAATATTTTTGTGTATTATAACATTTATTTTATTTTTTTAACATTATTTATTTTTTACATATACATTTATATTATTACACATATACGCAATAAACTACCTATAGCAAGAAGAACCATGACACAATTAGGAATTACATAAATGTTACATACTTAGTGTTTGTGCTGTTTATATTTGACAGCCTTGAAGAAAGCATCATTCCTATCTTGGTGTGTCTAAAATTCTAAGTGTCAATCAATGTCCATCACATCTTGTTATTATCAACTTAAAATATCCATCTAGAGCTGAAAACATCTTAACCCCTAAACAATTAGGCTTCATTGTAAAACTAATCTACCTGGTCTTCAAGTCTATCAGAGACTTGAGAAGGAATAAACTTGATTACCTGAGTATGCTGGGAGTACAAGTTAGAAAATATCTATTGTATTCTTTATTTTATGTGTTATTTCATTTGTCACAGGTAAGGCTGGATCCTAATCTACCATGATTACATCTTTGTTGTGTTAGCTTAGGAAATTTTCTGGTCTTTCTGAACTCTGCCCTCTCAACTAGAACATATACTACTCTAAAGAATTAGTGGAAGACTAAAAACTCTTAAATCTGCATAGTAAACAACCATTCAGCTTCTTTCTCCTTGTTGCATTAGTTTTCCTTTAAAAGCCATCTTTGTTAACTGCCTGAGACTTTCTCACACCCCTTCTTCATCCTCACAGTGGTAAACTTCCTGTTTTCCTTGCCACAGCTCTTCCAAGTTTGTTCTTGATTCTTAATCTTGCATTCCATTATCTCCTCTGAAAATATGAACTTCTTAGAGTTTTACAGGTGCAACTGACCTGCTATATAATTGTCACATTTGTTACTCCAGATTGCAATCAAATGTATGTCCCAGAATTTATATCATCTGAAAAATGAATTATTATTTTCCTCATTGCATATTTTTATATTCTTAAAGGTTTACTCTTGCTATTCATATGAAGTTATACATTCTTCATAATGATGATGCATCAAATTGATTTAAATGAAAACTCAAATTATGTATATATTTCATTAAAAAATTTAAAACATTATCTTTGTACCCCCAATGTGAATATTTCAGCTGTAATAAATCAATCTAAAGTGCATGGTTACCTGTATTTCAAACAATAATCTTTTGACTCTAGTGCAAGTGGAAAATATACAACTAAAAACACAGCAAAACATGTTTAGAGAATATTTTAATATCCAAATATCTGCCAATGGAATAAATATTTTAGCCCACTTGAAACTATAATTTGATATAACCATTTTATGAACTTTATGTAGAGATTATATCTATAGCAGCCTCTGATAGTTCATTCATAACAGCTTCCAGAAAAAACCACATATGATTATGTCAAATAAATAAATAAATAAATATCTAATAATGTGCTGAATTTACTGAGACTCCACTCAAATTATTTTCATAATTTCCAAATTAGAAGCTGGTTATCTCATCCCATTAAAAAACTATGAATTTTCCTATTGAGACTTCACCATGAGCCTCTGCTATCATGAATTTTTAAAAAAAGATTAGACCTTCAAAGCACTGCTTCTAACTACAATAATCAGTAAATATCTCTACTTTCCCCAAGCCCATGTGACTAACATGTTTGTTCTGAGTCCTTTGATTTTGTCCACCTGATACACAACAAAAGCTAATCCCACAAGCCTCAAAAGTCATGGTCAGTAGCTGATTCAGTTAATTTGAGCATTCCATAGTGTATATGTACCACAGTTTCTTTATCCATTCTTCTACTGAGGGACACTTAGGCTGTTTCCATGTTCTGGCTATTATGAATAAGGCTGCTATGAACATGGTTGAGCAAATTTTCTTGTTGTGTGCTGGAGCATCTTCTGGGTATACTCCAAGGAGTGGAATAGCTGGGTCTTGAGGAAGCCCTATTCCTATTTTTCTGAGATAGCACCAGATAGATTTCCAAAGTGGCTGTACTAGTTTCTGAGCAGTATATTTCATTCTCCATGTAGATGCACACGTATCACAGTAGAGTATTGGTGATGTGTTCTTTAACATGTTTTTCACCACTTTTGTGGAAAAATCAATTGACCATAAATATGTGATTTATTCCTAATATATACTTAGGTCACATTGTCCACATATATTTAACTTCCAATGATAGTAACTATTGTATTAACTATTCTAACTTTACAGTATATATTGAAGTGAGTTAGTGTTTTGCATTTACCTTTGCTTTTCTTGACTGTCAATATTACTTTAATTGGAGTGTTTGTGATGCTATTGGAATTTTGAGATATTTCTCATTTTCTTTCAAAAAGGCCATTGAATTTTTGATGAATAACTTGAATCTATACAAGCTTTAAATAATATGGGCACTTTCATATAATTTTTCTAATCCATAAACAAGGACTTTCCATTACTTATATTATTTATTTTTATAATCAGTATTTTATAGTTTTTAGGGTACTAAATTTTTTACTCTCTGGAGAAATTTACCTCCATTTTCATATTGTTATTTTATAGATATTATAAATGAGATTTTTTCTTAATTTCTGTATTGAACAGTTATTTCTTAGTACATAAATACCCATAATTTTTTTTTCCATTTCATTTTTTTTCTTTTTTTTTTTTATTAATTTATTCTTGTTACATCTCAATGTTTATCCCATCCCTTGTATCCTCCCATTCCTCCCCCCCCCATTTTCCCATTATTCCCCTCCCCTATGACTGTTCCTGAGGGGGATTACGTCCCCCTATATATTCTCATAGGATATCAAGTCTCTTCTTGGCTACTTGCTGTCCTTCCTCTGAGTGCCACCAGGTCTCCCCCTCCAGGGGACATGGTCAAATGTGAGGCACCAGAGTATGTGAGAAAGTCGTATCACACTCTCCACTCAACTGTGGAGAATATTCTGACCATTGGCTAGATCTGGGAAGGGGTTTAAAGTTTACCTCCTGTATTGTCCTTGGCTGGTGCAGATTTGGGCCCAGGGGTCCCGCTCAAACTATACCCATAATTTTTTATGTTGGCTTTGTATCTTTCAATTTCATGTATTTGTTTGTTATTTCCAGGGAGTTTTTTGGTAGACATTTTTGGGTTATATTTGTATGATTATGTTTCATATATGTATATAGGGACATTCATACATTTTTATTTTCAATTTGGATACCTTTTATTTCCTCCTTGTTTCTTATGTCCCTTGCTCAGACTTACAGAACTATGTTATATATGTGTTAGGGGTAAGGAATTTTCTTGTTCCTGTTCTCAAGGAGAAAAACCACAGCATTTTATTATTAGTCATGATATTTTCTGTGTGTTTTCCAAAGTTTTCACTGTGGTGTGGAAACTCTTACCTGAGTTTCTGGGTTTTTTTTAATATCATAAATGGATATTTAATTTTAAAAGTATTTTCTTTACATATTGACATATCATATGAGTTTTCTCCTCATTGTTAATGTACTTGATCATTTTCATAAATTTCAGCATGGTGAATCCTCCTTGCATTTTAAGAATGAACCCTACTCAGTTATGAAAATAGGTAGTAAAACCTGATTTGCTGTTATCTCTTTGAAACTCTAAAAAATTTTGTTCATTGGGCAATTAACCTATTTCGTTCATTTCATTTGGAAAATAATTCATGAAAGTCTAGTAACATGGAAGAAGTAATAACATGGTATACTAATTGATTTATTTTCATGGCGTTCTTTTCTTCTGTGTCCTTCTGGACTTTCTTTAATTTCTTGGAAGAGTTTATGAAGGATCTGTTTTAGTTCCATAAATTTTTAATAAGATTCAGATCCTGAGGCTTTCTTTATTCATTTTGTTATTTATTAACCATGGGACAATTTGTTATATAGACATCATGCCATGTATTTGTTTCTATATGTTTTCTTCTGATGAGAGACATTTTCTTTTCTGATTGAGTCTGCTTACAATAAATTTAAAAATATTTTCTACTTGCTCATATTTTAGTCTTAAGTTTTGTATGTTCTGAAAATTTATACTTCTTTATTTCAATGTTTAATTTTTTTAGAGAATTTTTATGGTCTTTTTCATATCTGTTGCAATGACTTCTCATTCATTATTAATCCTTTGTTTTTAATTTGGAGCTTCTTGCTAAGTCTTTCGTCTGGCGAGAGGCTTATTCCTTTAAATATTTTTTTATAAAGAAAACTTTAGGTTATTTGATTATTTCTATTGTTTTGGTAGTCCCTATATTATTCACTTACATTACTTTGAAATTTTGTATTTCCAGCTATCAGATAAAATTGAACCTGATTTTTTTGTTTTACTCCTTCTCACGCTCTGTGTATAATTTTAAATAGTTTGTTTGAAATCTCCCTCTTCTATATGAACATTTATTACTACACATTTTTCTTCTATAATTGCTTTTGCTCTATCTTACAAATCTCAAAATATTATGTATCTTTATTGATTTATTTCAAGCTATTTAAATTTTTCTTTTCACTTTTTCTTTGATCCATCATGTTTAAGGGTATACTGTATAATTTTTGTGCAACAAGTGAAAATCTTGGTGTCTATTGAGTGCTTATTTTCTGCTTCGTACATGGCACCTAATAATTGCATTGTCATATGCTAGAGGGACAAAATAAGTACCTACAAAGAATTTTTTATGGGAGCAGTAATGACATATGTGAGGCCTTTACAGATATACTCCTACTCTTGTTGATGACTGGCTTTAACACATAAATTTTTGAGATCTACTACATTTTAAATAACTGGAAAGATCAAACAGAAATAGAAGGCACATTGCATGGTAAATGAGAAAGAGGACTTGGATGAAATTGCTGGGTCTGATTATTAAAACTGAATTGCACAGGTTGGTGTATCCCATGTAGATAGTTTCAGCATTTAGTTTGTTTGCCACCTTCTTTATAACATATCACCCACACAGTACAATAATTAAATTTATTGGATTCAATGTTTTGTCAAATGAAGTTGTTTTGAAATTTTAATTAACTTTACTTTTTATTATTAGGAATATTAATTAATATATTTGAGATTCATTTATTTTTATTATTTAATGTCTATGAGTGTTTTGTCTGTATGTATATCTGTACAACATATGAGTGATTGATGCCTACAGAGATCAGAAAGGGTGTTGGGTCTCCTAAAACAAGGATTGTAGTTGGTTATGAGATGCCATGTGGGTTTTGAGAATTGAACCTGGTTTTCTGCAAGTGCCCTTAGCTCTTCAGCCAGCTCTTCTGCACAAGATTATTATTTTATTTTCATCATTTCATTTTGAGTTCATAAAATGATCATACTATGCATCCAACTCTTTCCTCTCCCTTTATCTGTTATGTGCCTCATTTTGTATCCTTAACTTAAAAAAATACTAAGACGAAATTCTGTTGCAGAAATGTTATTGGGTATGTAGAGCACGGATGAGTTACCAGGGAGCAGCACTCTTAAAGGAACCCGGCTCTTCCTCTCCCAGAACACAAGAGCCAATAGCTGCACAGATGAGATGAAACTTTTTGCTCAACTCCCATTTTCATGCTAAGATTTGGTCCGGCTTTAGCTTGTATAATTTTTATTCATATTGTCGCATTTATGCAGTTGCTTTGCTATATTCAGAAAACATTGTTTTCTTTTAGTGATCCAACACAGCTGCCTCTTATACTCTTTGATTTCTCTTCCACAATGATTCATAAGATGTGTGCGTGCGTGTGTGTATGTGTGTGGTGTGTGTGTGTGTGTGTGTGTGTGTGTGTGTGTGATGTGGTATATATGTTCCATGTATGGCTGAGCATTCTGGGGTAACTTACTTTAAGCCTTGTCTAGTTGTGGGCCTTTGTGGCAATTGTCATCTACTGCAAATAGAAGTTTCTTGACTAAGGGTTGATGGATACATTGAATGGTGGGTAAAGATACAAATCCTTAGAAGCCAGTTTGGTATGATGCTCACTGAGTGAAAGAGTGGGAGGCTCTAACCTATCAACAAGAATTGATCAACAAAAGATTCTTTGGAGTGTGACAGGGATGTATTTCTTTTTAAGGTTATTTCCATTTTATCTCCTTTTATGTTTGCATATAGATATATTTTATGAAGCTTGTACAGTAATAGGCTTTCATATAATTTTTGAAAGGCCTTTAATTTTAATTATTCCTCCTTATATTTCTTCCTCTATCATGAACTCTGGTTTTCTATATCAATTTAACCCTGTTCTACTGTAAGGGCAAAATCAATGCCATCTTCTGTATGAGAACTTGTCCTCTAGGTGACTCTTCTCCCTGCGTTCTGGGAATGACACCTGCCAGCAGTCTCTAGAAACTCCACCTGAGCGATTACACCCAATTAGCTCCCAATGTTCCTCTGAGATAAAATAAAACCTTCCCCTCCAGACTCAGTCTCCACCCAACCTACCAAAAGGTCAACATTCCTGTGACCCACAACCCCCATTCCCTTTATAAACCCATTGTCCTTGAAGATCGGAGTCACTCTCCTAACCCACTGCATCAGGAGGGATTGTGACCCAAAGATCGAGCCTGTAATACAGGACCCTGTGTATGCTGCATTGATATTGAGTCCTGGTGGTCATTTTGGGGGTCCTGCAATCTGGGCGATCTTGGTATTACACTGGGTGATTTTGGTATTACACTTCCATTATTCCCCATGAACTTTTTATATCAGGGTGATATATTTTATTCCCTTGACAGTACCTCCCCATGAACCTCACATCTGGGAGCATTGCAAATGCTCCCACACATAACTGAAGATTCAAAGTTAACATACACAGATGAGCAAAGATATACAAAGTTTGTCTGTCTGGGTCTAGGTTATCTCATTCAGAATTATTGTTTCCAGATCTATCTATGCAATTACTTGTAAATTTCATAATTTTTTATGGTTGATATTATTATGTTACTATGTCACATTTTAAATTCTGATTACATAACTATGAAGCTATTATTGTATAAATAAGTGAAATTGTTGATATTAATGTCAAATAGGTTTGTCAGTAAGGAGAGAGAAGAATGAGTTATGATTATAAAGGATATTTTCTCTTTCTTTCTTTCTTTCTTTCCTTTCTTCCTTCTTTCCTTTCTTCCTTGTAGTCATACTTTTGACTACTTTATTTGGGTTCCAATATCTACCACCCTTCTCAACCACAATCCTTTCCAAGCCACCAATACTAGGTATGTGAAAAAGAAGGTTAGAGATGATATAGACCTCTTGTGATTACTTCCTGATGACAGGGTGTGTTGATTTCTTTGGGGCAAGTCTGGAATACCAGCAACCGAGCAACGCGACAATATTAAAAGCAGCAGGAGGAAGCAGGAACCGCAGGAACAAGCAGCAGCAGGGGGAGCATCCCTGGCCCTCTTAGGCTCTTGCATTTTCATTTATACCCACTTAATAGTCCCCAGAATTCAAAATGTACACTGTCTTCAGCTGGGAAAAATCATTCCCCTGCTAAAGCACAAGTTAAGTTATTGCTACCTTCTGTCAACAGTCTGAAGCAGCTCCATGTCCTACACCTGGGATTAAAACAAAAGCATATTCACGTACCGTAACTGGGTTTTTAAAGACACCAAAATTCTCACTATATTTATCCCTTTTAGTCCAATAAATGGCTTTTTTCTACATCAATAAACTATATACAATAAGAATAACTGTGAGAACTACCAGGTATGAATTATATTTACAATGTCCAGTCCATTTTTATTTAGTAACCTTGGAGAAAGTCCTCCACTATCTCTCTATCCTGTCTTAGTGAGTGCCGACTTTTGTACCTAATTCACTTTCTCATCATAACTTGTGTTCACCACCTTTAAAACATCTTGTTAGATCCTAAAACACTTTCTTAGATCCTTCTCAACTTAAGCTTTTATGTCTTTATAAACTGACACCTCTTGTGTGAGTGTTCTTTTTGTATCTGATAACTAGGAAAACTGTAATCTTCAACCCATCAGAGACCCAAGTAAACAGGAAGTGCAGAACAAGCAGCTTCCACACTGTAGATATGACAAAACTGCTAGCCACCTGAACAGGCACCCGAGGTTCCTCTGTATTAGTGGTGAATCCAATCTTCTGCTGACAGGCCAAGAATATCTGATAGGTTTTTCTGTGAAGGAGGAAATTTTAAGGACTGGCTTATCTTGTCTTGGCAAAGTTGTGCAGTTGCCTTTCCAGTGTCTGGCTTGTCCACATCTTGGACTATATACTGCCAGCAGTTGAGGTAAAGGCAGTTTTTTTACGACCCAGTGGCTAGATTTGCCATATTTGACGCAAATTCCATGTAGAGGTTCTTTTGTGTCCATCATCTTCTTTGAAGTAGATTGGGGTGCTGGCTGGAGCTGATGTGTCTCTATCTGTCAGAAAGCCTGTTATTACTAAAACATCTTTTTTTTTTTTTTTTTTTTTTTTTTTTTTTTTTTTTTTTTTTATTAATTTATTCTTGTTACATCTCAATGTTTATCCCATCCCTTGTATCCTCCCATTCCCCCCCCCCATTTTCCCATTATTCCCCTCCCCTATGACTGTTCCTGAGGGGGATTACGTCCCCCTATATATTCTCGTAGGGTATCAAGTCTCTTCTTGGCTACTTGCTGTCCTTCCTCTGAGTGCCACCAGGTCTCCCCCTCCAGGGGACATGGTCAAATGTGAGGCACCAGAGTATGTGAGAAAGTCGTATCACACTCTCCACTCAACTGTGGAGAATATTCTGACCATTGGCTAGATCTGGGAAGGGGTTTAAAGTTTACCTCCTGTATTGTCCTTGGCTGGTGCCTTAGTTTGAGCGGGACCCCTGGGCCCAAATCTGCCTATCATATTGTTCTACTTGTAGATTTCTAGGACCCTCTGGATCCTTTTATTTTGCTGTTCTCCCATGCGTCTCTCATTTAGAGTCCCAATAGGATGCCTTCCCCTCTGTCCCAGTTTCCTGGTAAGTGAAGGCTTTCGTGGGACATGCCCCTTGGGCTAGTATGCAGATATAAGTGAGTATATACCATTTGATTCTTTCTGCTTCTGGGTTAACTCACTCATTATGATCATTTCTAGCTCAATCCATTTATCCACAAATTTCGGGAATTCCTTGTTTTTAATAGCTGAGTAGTATTCCATAGTGTATATGTACCACAGTTTCTTTATCCACTCTTCTACTGAGGGACACTTAGGCTGTTTCCATGTTCTGGCTATTATGAATAAGGCTGCTATGAACATGGTTGAGCAAATTTTCTTGTTGTGTGCTGGAGCATCTTCTGGGTATATTCCAAGGAGTGGAATAGCTGGGTCTTGAGGAAGCCCTATTCCCATTTTTCTGAGATAGCACCAGATAGATTTCCAAAGTGGCTGTACTAGTTTGCATTCCCACCAGCAATGAAGGAGTGTTCCTCTCTCCCCACATCCTCGCCAGCATGTGGTGTCGCTTGAATTTTTGATCTTAGCCATTCTGATGGGTGTAAGATGGAATCTCAGAGTTGTTTTGATTTGCATTTCCCTGATGACTAAGGAGGTTGAGCATTTCTTTAAGTGTTTCTCAGCCATTTGATACTCCTCTGTTGAGAATTCTCTGTTTAGTTCCAAGCCCCATTTCTCAATTGGGTTATTCGGTTTGGTGGTGTTTAATTTCTTGAGTTCTTTATATATTTTGGATATTAGACCTTTGTCAGATGTAGGGTTGGTGAAGATTTTTTCCCAGTCTGTAGGCTGTCGCTTTGTTCTCTTGACAGTGTCTCCTGCCTTACAGAAGCTTCTCAGCCTCATGAGGTCCCATTTATTAATGGTTGACATTAAGGCCTGGGCCGTTGGTGTTCTGTTCAGGAAGTTGTCTCCTGTGCCAATATGTTCCAGGCTCTTTCCCACTTTTTCTTCTAAGTGAGTTAGTGTCTCTAACTGTACTATAAAGCAATAGTACTTAAAACAGCATGGTACTGGCACAGCAACAGGCTGGTTGATCAGTGGAATCGAATCGAAGACCAAGATATGAATCCACACACATATGGTCACTTGATTTTTGACAAAGAAGCCAAATCCATTCAATGGAAAAAGGATAGCATCTTCAACAAATGGTGCTGGTCTAACTGGAGGTCTATGTGTAAAAAAATGAAACTGGACCCATATTTGTCACCTTGCACAAAACTCAAATCCAAGTGGATTAAAGACCTCAACATAAAACCAGAGACACTAAAACATCTTAAATGTAGTATTCTGTAGATCTCTGACATGTTTGAGGACTACCTGTCCATCTCAGTATGTCTAAATGGACAAACATTGCTTGTTTCTAGCTATTTATTTTCTGCTTACTTTTGAAAACATCTACAGGAGGCTAAATAAAGCTTATTTCTGTTATTAACTAAACTAGTACCCTAATTAGACTACAATTTTGATTATTTGTTGGTGAATGACTACTAAGTTGTATTTATAAGTTATCCTAAGCTGTTTATAATAGTAGCTTTCATAGGACTAACTAAAACTTTTCATTACATTTTTAAATTAGTTGCATATGTACAATATCTTAAACAAGAGTTGAATCACATATACAGTATATTGTAGCAAATACAACCTTAAATTTCTGTCAATATACAATAATACATACCAATGTAAAATATGTGAGATTTCTTGTGTTCTGGTCTAAAAAGAGATACAATAATTTTCCTTTCCTTTCCCATCACCCTCTCTTTTCTTAGAATCTTATATCCCGCTTTCTGTCTTTTCATTCCCTTTCCATTCTTTTCCCTAACAGTAGATGAGAGAAGGGGAGAGAGAGAGAGAGAGAGAGAAGGAGGGTAGGATAGAGGGGAGATAAAGAGACAAAGATAGAAAGAGATCCCTGAATATAACCTACTTTACTTTGTTTCCTCCTTGGCTAAGACTGATAACAATTTGGTCTAAATGAAAACAAACATCCATAACCCACCCACCAAGCAACCAAGAACCATCCACCCCACCTTTCAGGAATGAGGGCATTCTGTTCTTAAAATTGCTCCCTGCTGTGTGGAGGTAAAGACATCTTTTGGGACCCTAAGAAAGTTGGGATATTGACTGAGTCCTGGAATAACTGGCTGTTTCACTTGTTGTCCCAGATTGCAAGATCCCCAAAATGACCACCGGGACTCGATACCGAATTCAATGGATTTGTAGACTCTTCTATATGTAGAGCCCCCAGTTGCTCTTCTACCAGCTGTTCAAGTGCCTGTAATTTTTCCTTAGTTAAGGGCCCTTGAGCTGCTCATACAGCCCTTCAGCCATCAATCATAGGGATGTGATGTACTGTATTTGGATAATTGGCAAAACTTGGGGTTGTTTTTGAGGAAATCTAACAATCCCTTTCCCAAGAGCATCTACTATTTCAACCAAAATTTCATCATGAGCTGGCTCTGGGATTGCTTGACTATTAATTTGAGTACCCCATTGTTATAAAATAACCCTTCCCCATAAATTTATGGGTATGTTAGCCACAAATGGTCTCAACTTCCCTGTTTGTCTCTCTGGTCGCACCATTGTAACCCATCATGCACTTTGTTTTATTTGAGAAAATTTATCAATTACTGTAAACTGTGTATAACTCTTCTGAAGTGCCATTTTGATTCCCAGAATTTTAGGGAAATGATAGTCATGTCTGCCTCTGTATCCACCAAACCTATTTCAACACTATTCACTTGTAATTTTAATTTTAGTCTCGTGCTGTTAACCAGTACTTGCCAGAAAACACATTTTCCAGTTTTCCCAAATCCCACTGTGCTTTCAACTGAGCAGCCTTGCCCTTAATATAAAGGGAGAATAGCAGCTGAGTAAGTCTACACCCTGTGTTAATTTGCATTTTTAATATATGCCATAATTTTAATTTCTTCTTTGAAATCACCATCTTTAATATCTGGATGCACAATAAATATTTGTGAAGTTAATCTAATTTTTCTCAAGATTATTCCTACTGTCCCTGAACACAAAGGACCATAAACTAGTGGTTATTTTGTAACATTGATCTTTTAGAAATAGGACAAGAGGTCTTTCTGATGCCAAATCTAGAGCAGCACTGTCTTCAGTAACATGTGTGAGATTAGCAATACTTAGTTGAGTTTTTTCTGCCTCCTTCTTATCTCCTGACTGAGCAGATGAAAACAGTTCATATGTTTTTGCTACAAGGCCTTGACCTTGCAGGTCCCCCTTTGGTTTCCTGACAATGGCAAGAGATTACCTTGGATATCTTTCTTGGACCTGCCTTATTGGCCCATATCCTTTTGTTGGGCAGCCTAGGCATTCTTTAGAAGAATCAACCCCCTGCTGTCAGAAATCGTAAGTTCACTTCTCTGGCAGAAAGTACCATATTTCTCACTGCACTGGACATTTTGAGATCTGATGCTTTTAGTGGCTTGTTCACAATTTCTTTTCAAATGGCAAAATTCAGCACAATTAAAGCATTGGGAATTTTTTTTGTTTTTATTATTTTATTTTATTTTATTTTATTTTTGTTTCTTATTTTTAATTTTTTTTTTTGCACTGGGCACTTTGATATCTGAGACCTCTAGCTATAGATTGTCCAATGATATTGGCATGATGCTCATGAGAGCTAATATCAGTCATGTCCTTTATCCGTGCATTCATTATTGCTGCTTGTTCCTTTAATGATCTAATAACTCTTTTACATTCAGAATTCACATTCTCAAGCACCATGGTTTTAGCAATGCCTCTCTTACATCAGGGTCTGGTATGATTTTGTTTACAGCTGAAAATCTGTGAAAAGGCCCAGCATTTTCCTTTCCTCTATGAGCATGATGGCTAGGGGTATGGTTGGAGTGACTCTTGGGCAGCCACTTCTTTCTTGCTGGGATCTTACCACATTGGATATTACCAAGTTGATGACTTGGCTGCAAAAGAGGTGTAGTTGGTGGTAGTATTCTAAAGGAAGCATTAAAGGTAGGCCATGAAGTCAACTCATTTTTTTTTTTTTTTTTTGGTTTTTTCGAGACAGGGTTTCTCGGTGTAGCCTTGGCTGTCCTGGACTAACTTTGTAGACCAGGCTGGCCTTGAACTGTCAGCGATCTGCCTGCCTCTGCCTCCTGAGTGCTGGGATTAAAGGTGTGCACCACCATTGCCCAGCTCAAACTCATTATTGTTTCCAAAGGTAGTGAAGGAAAACTCATGTGTAAAACTATCTTTTTTCAAAATTGTATCACTTTTTGTAGAACATAATCATCTTCAGTATTCCACTCTAGGTAGTTTCACTCAAGCTGGAACAAAGACCAACTCACTTTGTGCCAAGCTGAAGGAATGGAGGGACAAATGCTTGGTGCAGTTGGAGCTTTACCTTAAATAGTCACAGAACTGGAAATTTCCTATTTCCTGCTTTGCTGTCTTATGGGTGTACTAACTGAAGGAGACAAGAAAGCAGCAAAGGGGGGGAAAACCTGCTTAAGAATGAAGTGCTTCTAGTCAACACAGGATCTCTGCCAAAAAGAGGAAGAGTTAGTGATGCCAAGGCTGATTTGGGCAAGGTTATTTTGACTAATCCTGTGTTCACAGAAGTAGAAGGGAAAAAATTGCCCTTAGCAAAAGAGAAGAGAAACATTGGCATTTAGTTGTTTGTAGTCAGATGAAAAGAGGAGTGACCATTAAGCCCATTGTAGATGATGAATGAAGAATTCAGGTAAAATAGTCCTTTGGAGGAGCTGAATAGATTGCTCGGTGGTTAAGAGCAGTGACTTCCAGAGGACCTGGGTTCAATTCTCAGTACCCACGTGTCAGCTCACATTGGTCTGTAACTTCAGAATCCAACACCCTTGCACAAACAAAGACACAGTCAGAAAACCAATGCACACAAAAACAAAAGTAGACATTTAAGACTTCCCCAGAGTCTTGCACAATCTTAGTAAGTGACATGAACCATTTCCCCATTCCTCAACTTTGTTCCAGACTCTTAAAGCCACCAAGCAACATAGTTCTGTGCCATCATCATCAAATCAAATCAATTCTTATAAATCAGAGTACCGCCCGTACCAAGCAATTGATCTTTAACAATATTCATTCCCTTGCTCTATTTTGTTATTCAGTATTCACAGTTTCTTCCCTCCCCCATATTAACCATTCTACCTGCTGACCAGCATCTAGCATGGCTGTTCCCAGACCTTTTCCATCTTGAGGAATAATTCTATTTCAGGTAGCCAAGTTACGTTATATTTGTTTAACAAAAGTTGAACGCATTCTGCAGGAGACGATTGCCTCTTTAAACTGTTTCAGATCTATCATTGCTATAGGACACTACATTATCTCATCATAATCAATATCAGCCCTATCAAGTTCAGGCATGTGCTGCACCAGTACCGAGAAAATTGATGGTGATTTTGTAGTCCCAGGGCACCTCTCTTTTTGTGGCACTGTTAGTCCTGTCACCCTATACAGCCTTCCCTTACTCTTGGCTGCATGTACAAGGTTCTGCCCTGCCTAGAGTCTGTGGTGGCTTGAATTTGAAAGTGTGCAATCTGCCTTCATCCTGTGGGAAGCTCCTGCTCTCTTGCTCAGTCTCTAGCTCTGAGCCCCTTTGTCCTTCATTTTCTAGCATGAGTTACACCCCCAGAGCTTCCACATCTATCCACAACTTTTCTAATTGCACAGTCAGCTCTGCAAACTTTTCATCTGTTTTTTTGTTTCTCAGATTCCTTCATTTCCACTCAAACTTTTCAAACTGCTCAGTCATTCTCCTAACCTATTTTGAGACAGAATACAAGGAGTAGTAGTAGTAGGAGGAGGAGGAGGAGGAGGGGGGGTGGAGGGGGAGGAGGAGGAGGAGGAGGGGGAGGGGGGGGGGAGGGGGAGGAGGAGGAGGAGGAGGGGGAGGGGGAGGAGGAGGGGGGGAGGAGGGGGAGGAGGAGGAGGGAGGGAGAGGAGGGGGAGGAGGAGGAGGAGGAATAGAAACTATTCTTTGGAATAAAATTGAGAGAAAACCCAGTGGGAGCAGTCTTAATAAACTATTGAAATCCTGAAACAGAATATTCATCCCTTATTCTCTTTCTGGTTCCTCATGCATTAGTAATCAGATCTTCCATTCTGCCTACCCCTCATTAAGTGACACTTGTAGCCATACTTTTGGATACTTTATTTATGCTCCTATATCTACCCACCCTTCTCCACCCATGTCCCTTCCAATCACCTAACACTAAGTAGGTAAGAAAGAAGGTTAGAGGCAGTGTAGCCCTATTGAGGTTACTTCCTCTGCTGGATTAGAGGTGTCAAATTCCTTGGAAGTAAGTCTAATATCTCAAAATGTACAGAATATATGTTAAGGTGTGTTACAGCATTCTGAGTTTATAGGCTAATATCTATTGACTTTCAATCTCCAGGAATTAAAACCATATTCTTTTGGACATGTAAGACCTGCTCTTTTTAAATATACAAATGCTTCCAAACCCTGAATTATAATTTCTTAATAAAAATACAACCTTTTCATGCTAGAAACAAGAGTACTCTTTTTCCTTTTAAAATTGGACTGTGATCCTCAAATATTGATAGAATACTGAGGTCACAAATTAAGAGTAGTGAGATGTACAGGAACTGGACCTTCACCGCCACTGTGGTTTGGTACACCAGAACTGTGTCTAGACTTCAGAAAGGTTTCTAGGACAATGACCCATAACTGAGGTCAGTGTGAATCCATCCCTTAGAGTATGTTAAGCTAATCCATTTGAGGCAAACTTTAGCTCAGAAGATGAGTTCATGAAACAGTGAGTAGAAGAGTAGAAATATTTTGCAGTTATTTTTATTTTTAAAAATTAAATTAAATTTATTTATATATATTTATTTATATTTTTGTGTTTATATATTTTATATATTTTTTATTTTTATTTATTTTTTTATTTTGCAATTATGACTAGTCCCAAAACACTCTCATTGACTAATTGATGAAAAACAAATGAAGATATTGAGGGTCCATTGCCATTTTATTGAAACCAGAATAATTAAAGAAAGACATTACATATTACTAAAAGTAACAAGAAAATATAATAATTTCAACTACATATATAACACCACTAAATAATATTGATCTATCAATTTTGTGAAACAAATACTGGTGGATAGATTGGTTTAAATAATGGTAAAATCATCAAAAGGTAGATCATCCAGGCAAAAATCAATAAAGAAACCCCAGATTCTCAGTGTACAATTCATTCATACACTTGACTATAGAATATCCAGAGAATATTTCATATAACAGACTCAGAATGAGCACCCTTCTCAGCTATTCAATGGATTTTCTTAAAAAAAAAAAAAAGGCAAAATTTTAGTTCAGAATCAGTTATTTTTAAATATTGATTTATTTTTATTTTTAAAAGTTTTGTGTATGTGTGTATGTCTTCCTGTGAGTGCAGATTCCCTGGAAGACCAAAGAGGGTACAGGATAGTCTAGATCCAGAGTTACAGGTGATTGAGAACTGTGCATTCTGGATTCTGGGAACTAATCTCTGTAAGATCATTAAGTACTCTAACCTTCTCCAGGCTCTAGATAAAGATTAACTAATCCAAAAGAATAAATTTTTTTTTGTATGTGAAATAAAACCAAAAACCAATAGCAATGAAAAATAGAGAAATTACACAGATATATGGAGATTAGAAAATACATGTTGAATGAAGATTGGAGTCCATTACAAAAATCAGAATAGACATTAAAATTTTCTAGAATCAGATAAAAATGAAAGCTTTACAAGCCCTTATGATAAAGCTAAGGAAATTCTAAAACAACATTTTATAGCTGTTGGGCTTACATTCAAAATGAGAGAAGATGAATCAATAGTTAAGCACATATGCTGCTCTTCCAGATCGACTGGATTTGATTCTTAGCCAAGGGGTCCAATATCCCCATGTGGCTTTCATTGGCACTGGGCACACACGTAGTCTCCAGACATACATGAAGGTAAAATACTCATAGACCTAAATAAAATACAAATAATTTTAAAATTAAAAAATCATAGAAACAAGTAAATTAATGATGTTCCTTATAGTTTTAAAAATAAAAAGAGCAAAATTAAATTCCTACTCAGTAACCTGAAAGAGTAAGGTTTTCTGAAGAAACACTTGAAACAAAAAGAAAATAACATTAAAAAGAGTCAAAGAAAGAATTGTTTTATGAAAAGAGAAACATATTCAACACCCTTAATCATCAGGTAACTCCAAATTAAAACTACATTGAGATTCCTTCTCATGCTAGTCAGAATAGCCATCACCAAGGAAACAAGTGACAACAAATGTCCTTGTGGCTTTTGGGAAAGAAAAACTCTTAAATTTGGCTACTTGGAATAAAAACTTGCAAATCCACTTTATTAGTTACTATATATTTTTTTGCTGTGATAAAATTTCCTGCCACAAAACAAATTAGTTAAGTATAGGCGTATTTTGGGTTACAGTTTCAGGAGTGACACAATTAATAACAGTGGTGAAGGCATGGTAGCAGTAGTGAAACTTCAGATTGGCACACAGAAAGCCTATTGATGATGTTTCATAAACACAAAATGCAGAGAGAAATGAAGGGAAGAAGCACCAGACTATAAAACATCAAAGCCATCTCTCAGTGAGGTGGTTCCTCCATCAATGCTGTACTTACTAAAGGCCCATAACCTTCTCAAGCAGTTCCACAAGCTGAAGACCAGGTGTTTAAATACACATGACTGTGGGGAACATTTAATATTAAAACAATACAGTTATTTTGGGAATCAATATGGAAATTTCTTAAAAGACCAAAAAGAACATTCCAGGGCATATATATTTCCACTGCCAAATGAAGTCAGCTCCAAGTTCATGAATCTTTATACCCAAGTTTAGTATAGCGATAATTATAATAGAGATGCTGGAAACCACTTACATGCCTATCAAGAGATGGCTAGATCGGGATTATGGGAATAATAGGGCTATATATATGGGGATTTATTTATTTTTGGAGAGAAGGGAGTTAAGGCATGAAAAACTAGTCCATAAAATAGACAAAAGTTTCCCAAGTCTTGGGAAAAAAGTGGTCATCTACTTACAGGAAGATGCACTTATAAACTCACACAAGCAGGACTAGAAACTAATTACCCCGTGCAAATAGGATAATTAAAATACTAAGAATGAGGAAGGAAAACTGAAATCTGTGAGTACGCACAAAAAGAAGCCTATTACAATAAGTGTAGATAGCTCTATGATAATCTGAAAGCCAAAAGAAGTTGGGGTAATATAGTCCAAGGTCGGAAGAAACATAACTAGAGACAAGGCTCAGAATGGTTCTAAGAAGAATTGGAACAAACCCCAGTTAAACTAGCAACAGAGAAGTGTCAGAGTTACACTGTGATACATTACGTACAAGCTTTCATTCCTTTCTTCGTTCATGGAATGCCTTTAAAGTGAAACCAATTTTAGACAATTAAGTTTAAATACAGAAATTATAAAGATTTTCTTAATTTTGTAAGTTTATTCTGAAATGAAAGAAAAAAATCAACAGCAAGCGAGCTTGAAATATGGTTCAGTACTTTGAAGTGTGTTCAGCTCATTTAGAGAACCCAAGTTCTGTTCACAGCACCCAAGGTAGGCAGCTTACAACCTCCTATAACTCCATTGGAACCAATGACTTTTTCTGTCTTCCACAGGTACTGTGCTCACCTGTGTGGACCAAATACACACAGCTATACATAGTGAAAATAAAAATATTTTTTAAAAACAGAAAGAGATTCTACAGAAAACATACATGTTCATGGAGATTAAATAGTATTTTTAAATGATGAATATTATAAAATAAAGAGTTTCAAATATTATCAGAATCAAGTGATAGTAAAGGCATTAAGAGATATGTTTATATCTCTCAAAGATTAAGTTAAAAAATCATATGGTTATCAAATAAGCAATGAGTGCTATATATAAGGAAGATCTTTGAAAAACAAGAAATCAAACACTACACCAGGAGGAGGAAAGAAATAATGGAAATCAAGATGAAATAAAGTACAACAGATAATCATATTTGTGATACAAAGAGTTGATATTTTGAAAAATTAAAATTGGTAAATATTTAACTGAAACTCAAAGAAAAACAAGATTTTATTACTAATCTTAGATACAAAAAGAGGATATTACATCAGAGAGTATTGAATCCAGAGGATCATCTGTGATTTAAGAAAAATTCAAGATTCAGAATATAGAAGAGTATAGAAGAATATATTCAGAATATAGAAGAAATGAAGTATTGATCTTTTAAGATAGAACTAAGAGGCTATAAAGAACATAAATAATTAACAAAAAGTAAAATTGATGCAGTAAAAAAGATTCCCAATAGAGGGAAACCCAGCACCAAACGGATTCATCCCAAATTTTATCAGACTTTTATAGAACTAATATAAGTTATTCCTCATTAGGTGGGAATGAAAAGAGCACTTTCAAATTCATTCTAGGAAGCCATTACTAGCTGGGTTCCAAAACTGTAGAAGGATACATTAATGACTATGGTCCAATATTCTCTTGAATACGGATACAAATTATTCAAAAACATTTTTATTGTGAATTTTCCAATTTATTAAATTATCATATTTGATGATCAATTAGGTCATTCTAGAAGAAGAAGTTGACATACAAAAATCTCAACAAAATATAGATCACATACATGGAGTAAAGAGCAAAACTTACATGATCTCTTAAAATAAGACCAAAAATATTTGACAGAATGTATTATGATGGGTAAAAAAAGCCCTGAAGAAACTAGGTATTACACTTCATAGCTCAGTATCATAAAACATATATATGAATATCCAATAGGTAACATGATACTTAAAGTAGAGGGACCTAAATTCTTCTAAAATATTGAATCATATAAATATGTCTCCTTTTATTGTTTTTACTCAATGTAGTATCTCACATTTTAAACAGAAAAAATAATGTAAGGAAAAAAAGAAGAGGGTTTAAAAATATGAAAGCAAGATGTCAAATGATATCACTTTGCAAAAGACATTATTTTATACTTTTAATACCCTAAGAACTCTACCAAAACTCTCAGCTCAATTTTGCTGGATAGTTTTATGCCATCCTGACACAATCTGGAGTTGTCTGAATGGAGGGAACCTCAAATGAGAAAATGCTTCAATAAGACTCAGCTGTAGGACATTTTCTTGATTGACCGGGGAAGGCTAAGCCCATCTCTGGGCTAGAGGTTTTGGACTGTGTAAGAAAGCAGTCTGATGAAGCAAGGAGGAGCCCCTCCATGGCCTCTATGTCAGTTCCTGCCTCCAGATTCCTTCCCTGTTGGAGTTACTATGACCCCTCCTTTCAATGATGGATTATGATGTGGAAAATGTAAGACAAATGAACCATGTCCTCCGCAAATTTTTGTCATGATGTTTCATTATAGCAAATAGAAATCCTAAGTAAGACACCATTAAACAAATATAGCAAAATATCAGGATAAAACATCAACACACATGAAATTCAAATTCAGCCTTCTATTTTCTGCTTTCCACAGCCATAAGTCTCCTTTATATCTTTAAGAAGGAGGCATCTGAGGTACAGAAAGAGCTTGAGATTGGGCAGCCTAGCTCCATCTCTCATTGGCTGTTCCTTGATCACAGGATTTTAAGCGCTTATCAATTTTTGCATACACTGCTCATCCAGTGATCTCAGAACACGCAATACCTCTCTGTTGATTCTGCCTTGTCTGTGAATTAAGACGACACCAGGTATTCTCCTGATTCCATCTTCCCAGGGTTTGACGTCTCCCAACAACCGTATTTGACTAGTTTACTTATACAAGAGACAAAGTCAGATAAATACTTGGGCTGAGGGAAGAGTAGCCTATCTCCTTGTTCCTAATCATCATCACCACTACCTCTCCCCCACCACCACCCCACTGCCACCACCACCACCACCATCAGAATTAGCACCAGCACCACCAGCACCAGCACCACCACTACCACCACCACCACCAGCAGCAGCAGCAGCAGCAGCACCACCACCACCACCATCACTCTACCACCCCACCACCATCCCTACCACCCCACTCCCACCCCACCCCCTCAACTCCCCACCCCAACCCCCCCACCACCACACCACCATCACTACCACTACCACCACCATAACCTCCCCACCACCATAACCACCCCACCACCATAACCACCCCACCACCATCACCACCACCATCACCTCCATCACCACCACCACCACCCCCCACCACCCCACCACCACCATCACACCACCACCTCTGCCACTCTTTATATACCAATACCCAGTCTTTTGACACAGAAATCTGGCCTGTAATCCCATTCTCAGGACCAAAATATTTAAGAATAGATATGACCAAGCAAATTAAAGATTTCTACCAGAATTCTATAAAATGACAAAGTAAAGAAGATATTAGATGCTGAGTTAAAAGAATTTAAATGACGATATTGCCTATAATGATCTATAGAGTCAATGTTATACATGCTAGAAAATGTTAATTCTTCACAGAACTGTAAAAGACAACTTTAAAAAGTACATAAAAGTACAAGAACCATGGGTATCCAAATTATGCTAAGTAAAAACACTGATGATAGAGGCATTACAGTATCTGATTTTAAATTATATTATCTGTCTAGTATAGTAACAGTGTAAGAATGGCTGGGAGAGGTACATTCTAAAAATGTAATAGAACACAAGATAAAGAAGTCATCCCAACCACATACAACCTGCCGATTTTGACAAAGGTTCTCTAGGGTATGTTGGAGAAAATGTAGCCTCTACTGTAAGGAATTCTGATTAAACTGGATATTCACAGGTAAAAGGGTGAAATTAGAAAATTGGGTGAATAACTTTAATGTAATACCTGGCCTGCTGAAATGATGCTAATGCAAGAAACAAAGCTACAGAAAAAAGTGATGACCTCCCAAAGTGTGACTATACAATATGAGGGAATCACAGCGAAGATAGACAAATAGATCTTCATTTAATATAAAACTACAAAGATCCAAGCAGCACACAAAGAAAAGAAGAAGAATCACAGACGGGGAGAAAATCTTGTCAGATTACTTGTTTTTTCTTTCTTTTTCTGTTTTTTTTCTGGACAGTGCTTCTCTGAGTAGCCTTGGACATTCTGAACTCTCTTTGTAGACCAGGATGGCCACAAACTCATAGAGATCTGCCTGCCTTTGTCTCTGCCTCCTAGAGGGCTGAAATTAAAGGTCTGTGTCACCAATACCGGCTCAGATTTCTTCGACTATATAAAGAACTAAAAAATTGTAAAGAAAAAGTGTAGGTCATCTGATCTATAGATTGGTAAATTAACTGGAGACTCTTTTTTAAAAAGTATAAAGAGTCAGAAAGATGTGAAAAGTGTTAAAATCTTTAGCCATAAATAAAAGTTAATTAAAAATTACATAGGAGTTTTAGAAAGACTACATCCTTAATATAAAATACAGCAAATCCCAGCAAGAAGACAAGGTGCAAAGGCAGAAGGAACTTTTGTATATTGTTAGGAGAAAGATGGGAAATGTAGGAAGTTAGAATGGTTACCATGGAAACACAAATGTTTCTCAAGAATAAAAACAAACAAAAAAATAGATGATGATAGACAGACAGATAAAGGTCTTGCTGGATTCAATTGTATAGTTTCTAGGTGTATACCTAAGGAGCCTAGTGTCAGGATATGATAGAGTTATCTGTAAAACCCATGTGTTTCACGGCATTCTCAACAATAGTCATACTAGAGACTCGGCGTCGGTGTGTTCCGGTGATAGGATTGCTAGATTTATTCAGTCATAAAGCAGAAAAGAATAATATCATCATTATATATGTAGAATATATTTATATATTTAAGAATTATTATATATGTAGAATAAGAATACATAGTATGTAAAATATATGAATTTATAAGGCTAAGAATATGTAAGAATAATAAAATTTTTTATTTATGTAGAAATGGGGGGCATCTTATTAAATGGTATAATCTAGACTCAGAAAGAAAAGTACTCCATATTTTCTTTCAGAAGTTTGATCTAGAAACCAAAAGAAATAGACTAGAACTATTTGCAAGGAGGAAGAAGAGCTTATGAGGACTATAGGGGTGAGTATGATGAAAGTATCTTATATAATGTATGAAAATGTCACAATGAAGTAATTCACTTTCTAGAAATTATAGTGGGCCTCTGTAGTACATCATACTGAGAAAGTATGATAAGTTCATGGGAAGAGTACATATTGGACCTCATACTTTAGGCTCCATTACATTTGTTCCACGCCATAAGGCATTTCCAAGAACATCTTCATGCGTTAGTCTTATGCCACTCTACCTCTCTCAAAGGCTTGGAAATATTTTGAGTTTGATGTTTCCAAAAATATGTCTTCTCCCTCCATGATGAAGAGGAACAAGAAAGGATACAATATCCCCTCAGCTTTATTTATTAAGAACCTCTTTTAGTCAAGCATGTAACCAAGAATTGGAAACAACAAATTAAATGAAGGACATTAATTTGGCTTGTTCAGTCTATCTGGACTGGAGTGTCCCCATTAGCCACACATCTGTATGTGTCTTGTTCAGTCTATCTGGTTTGTTCAGTCTATCTGGACTGGAGTCTCCCCATTAGCCACACATCTGTATGTGTCTTCTGTAGGTTATTCAGCCTCTCTGATGCTCCCTTCTCCTATATTTAAAATGTGTATAAATTCTATTTTTTCAAAATAGAGAAAAGTCAGATAAAAGATGGAAATAATTTACGATGGTTCTACTTATTCCTATGAATAAATAGTAGACATTGACTTAATTAGTGCTCATTTCCCTCCTGTTTGAGGGTTTTAGTGATTACATAATAGGCTAATGGATATGAAATTGCTTTAGTATTTTGAAACAGGATGTTGTGATAAAGTAGGAGTCAACATGCCACTGCTCTTTCCTCCATAAGTTTAAGCCCAAGAGGCAGACACTTTAAGATCAAAGTAGCAATTTAATTACTGATAAAAGCTTAGAAATGCTATTTTGATGTGGTTCTCAATATTTTATTCTAAAATTAAACTTCGCTGCTTAGGAACAGGTACATTTCAAGCACTCAAATCTTACCCACTGGGACAGATTACTTGCTGCAACATAGAGAGCAAAAAAGATGAATGCTTTGTTGAGAGAGAGAGAGAGAGAGAGAGAGAGAGAGAGAGAGAGAGAGAGAGAGAGAGAGAGAGAGAGAGGGCGCCCCATGAAGACCATTGCTACAATTATGTTTTAAAACTCACTCATTGGGTAAGGAAGCCCAGCCACCAATGGGAAATAAGATAGTGGTATTTCTTTACTTTCTGTCTATGAGGAAAAAAGACAAAATTCAAAATAACCATCTCCAAGTCTTGTACATGTTTGGGACTTCTCTTCTGCTTTATGTTTCTACAATGTATGTGTATTTTCTTGAAGACTATTTAGAGCTTTCCTGTAAGTATAATAGTAAATCTATCAAAAACCTTGGGATAGAGAAACCTATATTTACAGAATTATATGCATTATATAATATATTTGTATATAAAGTATACTCTGTGTGGCTTCTGTCAGCAAATGTACAAAATAAACTAAAATGTAAAGAGAAAATTTCTTTAAAATGATAGGTATAACCATTTTTTTGGTATGATTATGCATGATCATTATTATGTTTTTCTGCTTTTCAGTAATTGCTAATAATTTGGTTTTTTAAAAGTTGACACTGCCTTCCACACTGTGAATAATAATAAGGTATGTGAACAGCATGTGGCTGCTTTTTATACACTAGGGAAATTAGCACCTTGGAATCTGAATTGAATATTTTCTCACTGGTGCTTTGCTGAGAGCCTTGCTGTAATGTGTTTGTTGGTTTTTATTTAGTCATAGAGAGTTCAGTTTTTGGAATATTTGTTTCAACTAACTGCCTCCGCACCTCAGCGTTCCTCCTCCCTGTCCTCCTCTTTCTCGTTCTTTCCCTCTTCTTATTTGTCTTCTTTAGAAAGTTTAGTTGGGAATTTTTCTTTACTGTATTTTTTTCTCAGAACACTGATAGTTTTTATTTTCTATTTAAATTTTTTTATTATTTAGGATGTTCATTGGTATAAACGATTACTTCACAAAGACATTATCACACACTCTATGCAATAATTGGTCCTTGCCTCACCTTTACCATATACTAAATTTATGCAGTGATTGGTATTTATTTCTTAATTCTTAGTTTGCTTCATTCCAGTTTTTTCCCTAAGAAGAATTATACCTTAAAAATTATGTAGTATTATGTGTTTTGAAATGCGGCTAGTTAAATCTCACCTGTTTGTTTTAGAATGTAGCTTAAAATTGAAACGAGGGGGACGTACTCTGCAGAGAGAAGCCCACATGCATTTGTCAATCTTCATTACAGCATCTTCAGCAGTTTCTTTGTCTCAGTCAATATTATAGTATTTGCCATCTTGGAGAGGCACCACTTGAAGTGACACCTAGTGAAGTCTATGATACAACTGATCTTTCAATTATTAACAATCTGGAATGCAGCCGGATTTCAAGTAGGAAAGTTCGAACTGAAAACTTCTCTATGCAAAACTGGATGTTTTCATGAACAGATGGGAAAACAAGGCTTTTAGGAGAAACGTGTCACTGATGTTGAGATAGTCTCCCAGTACCTCCTTGGATTAAGAAATATTGCCTTTTTCTTGAAATGCACTGATTCTTTATGTGTTTGTATACACCTGGTCAGATGCAAAAACACATCATCCTGATGATGCCTTGAGGACTCAAAATTTATTCCATAAGATACACGCTTTCACATTCAAAAAGTAACTTCTTCTATTCTAAAATAATAGTAATTTGCAATATATTAATGCCTTTGTTTAGTTGGCAATTTTACCACTATTTACACAGGTTCCTTATGACTGTTACAATTGAGCAAGAACAAAACAGTTCTAAAGTGTAAGTATGTAGAGTCACTATGTTTCTTTTTTGCTTAAGTTATGTGATTGGCAACAACTTAAGAATTTACCTTTAGAAATATATGCTAATAAAATACAAACTATAAAAGAATGAATTTTATAATTTTTAATGTTTTAATGATGCAAAAATTGAGATATGGGCATTTATCTGTCACCACTACATAATATTTATAAAATGATAGTTCAAAAAATTCTGGAAATTTGGTACATGTTGACTTTATTTTGTGTTTTAAATGATTTTTCCAATGCAAAACTGAACCCTTTTAAAAACACATTCACTTCATTTACCTGGATTTCAACTTGAAATTTCCCAAAACTTTTAAATTATACTTAAAATACATTTTTACTGAGGTACACCTTAAATATCATTAAATATTATATTATAAAATCTTACACATATTTATATTATATATGCTGTATAGCACATATGTATTATGCATGTTATAGATGTGTGTATATTACATATATATATGTAAGGTTGTATAAAGGGCATAGACTTACATCATACTTACTTTAAGGTCATGAACATCATGGTACACTATAATTCTCTCTTATGCCTCTTTCAATCATCATTTACACAACCACATTTATTTATTAATTATTGTTTTTGGACTGGGTCTTTATTTATAGCAGTGCTGGTTTTGAAATTAGGATCCTTCTACTTCTGGATCTGAAGTTCTAGGAAACACAAGCTTGTGCTACTAGGCCCCATTTAGTTACACCATTTTAAATACAGGTCTCTCTCTTTCTCTCCAAAGATTACATATGCTCATTGGCTTATATATGAGTGGAATAATTAGCCATGTATTGTATTTCTTCTTGTTCCTTTTATTCAGCATTATGCCTTTACGTCATCTATATGTTTCATGTAATCACAATTTGTTCATTTCCTTGCCATTCATTTTCTGTCAGTAAACTATAACTTATCAATACACTTTATTGTTAGTGGGGAGTTGGACTCTTTCAAACTCTTCTTTCAAAGTTACTTTTAAACATTCTTGTAAAAAGGTTTTGGTAGACATAAATGCTAATTTTCTTGTTGTGTGACTATTGGTGATCATATGACCACACATGACTTTTTAGCGTCAGTGGACATGTCTCAATACCTTTCTAAAGTGCTCTGTCTACTTACTTCTCTGTCATAGAGGTGTATAAGTTCAACAACTCTACTTCCTTGATTTGTACTTACTCCACACCCATCAATTTCCTTGTGTCTGTATCAGTCACTTTTCCTGTTGCTGCAATAAAATAACAAGGAAAGGAAGGATTTATTTTGGGTCATAATCCATCACGGCAATGAAACATGAAGGCAGGTGCTTGCGGCAGCTGGTCACATTGCACACTCAGTTAGGAAGCAGAAAACACTCAAGTCTGGAGTTCTGTTAGCCTTCCCCCTTTTATACAGTACAGGGACCTTAGTACTTGGGACTATGCTGCCCATGTATGACAGGTCTTTCCACTTTAGTTCATCTAATCTAGACACTATGTCACAGACATGCCCAGATGTTTGTCTCCAAGGTGATTCTAGATTCTGACAAGTTGATGGATGACATTCACTATTGCAGTATTGGCAGATGTTTTACTTCTGTCATTCTGTTCAAGTTCAGGGGCATTGCTTAGCAAAAGCTGTGCCTGGCATATCTCAGATACTTGATGTTCTTTAGATCCCTAATGCCCTCTTGTTTTCTAAATTTCTTCAGCTGGAATAAATTCTGTCATTTTCTTCTCTTGTCATTGTTTATTCTGCACACTGTCTTCTGGTAAAATTTTCCAGTGAGTATTAGTGCCAGATGTTTTAATTTTCACTTCCTTCTCTCCTCCTCCTCCTCTTCCTTTTCTTCATGTCCTTTTTGTTATTTCCTTTTCTAGTTTTGGTATCAGGATAATATTGGCTTTATGAGAACATAGTGGTGTTTTCCTACTTTATTTTGTAGAGCAGTTTAGCTTTTTCTTAAATGTTTAGTAGAATTCATAGGTGAAAATAGTCAGTAGCCCCATTCCCTATCTCTTCTTACCAGTTTTATTTTTAAGACTACTTTGTCAGGCATCCGAGGAGCTGCAACAGTTTGCTCTACATTTCCTGGATAGATTGCCTTACATTCTTTGTATTAAATATGGATGTTTTTGCCAATGAGGTTTGTCTTTAAAGGTGACCAGTCCCTAGTGCCTCACCTCACCAATATCAGTGGGCATTTCCTCATAAAAGAGTGGAGACAATCCTGCTTGCTCTGTAGTTCTTCTTGCTATATGTAGTTTATTTTATATATGTGTAATAACATAAATGTATATGTAAAAATAATACTTAAAAATTAAAGGAGTTTATGTGAACTCCTCTAATTTTTCTGTTATTTAATGGTTGGTTGATTTATTCTTTGTTTTCTACCTTTTCCCTATTCTCCTTAAAGGCTGGCTAATCTACTGTGTTGTATCAGATGGGCTCCACATATGTCTCTTTTGTTTATCTACTTCCTTGTTGAAAGTTATTATTCCCCACGTTCTAGAATGGATATTGTCTTTCTTCTTCTCTGCGTAGTTGCGATGTATTACTTTAAGTATCATAAGAGAATATTATTTAACAATTAATCATGTATGTATGTGTAAGTGTATGCAGAAGTTTGCGTATGTGAGTGCAGTGCCCACGGAGGCCAACAAGAGACTCAGATCAACTGGAACATGGATTTTCGGACTTTGTAAGATGCCCTACATGGGTGCTGGTAACAAATCTTTTGTCCTCTGGAAGAGTAGTATTCACTCTCGACCACTGAGCCATCTCTCCAGCCCAGCTTTAAGTATCATTTACAGCTCTGCCTTGAGGATCATAATAACCTAGTTAGCACTTCTCTATAAATATCCTTAGTTCTCTACCAATTTTAAAATATAACATTGTTGTGTGTTGTAATCCTTGTTGGCACTTCTTGCTTTCAATAAATTATTTTATGATTTACTAGCTTTGAGGACTGTTGATGAGATAGTGGATGCTATTCTGGTATTTTACGTTTAGAATATTTTAGAATTTGTTTTTAAGTTAATTTGAGAACTTCATACACGTGTGTACTATATCTGTGTCACTGCCGCTTTGCCTTCTCCCCTCCAACTCCTTCATGTCATCTCAATCCCTCTAAATTTCATGACTTCTATACTTATTATGTTTACAACATGTGCATGCGCGCGCACGCACACACACACACACACACACACACACACACACACACACACACACTCACACACACACACACACACACACTACAGATTCCAGAAAGTGTTGCTTTGATATTTAGGCATGATAGATTGCACTTGGTTAACTAAAGAAGTGGCTCATCCCTGGGGAAGACCGATTCTCTGTTCTTATGAAGACACAGATTACTGACAGCTCTTTATCTAGAGGTAGGGCTTTGCCAATTTTCCTCTGTGTCTATTGATGTTGACTGGTGGTATCATTATGCAGATCTTATTTAGGTGGCTATTTTGTTATGATGCCATGGACTATATCTGTGTCATGTATAGAAGACACTACCTAGCAGCAGACATCCTGGTACTCTGTCTCTAACCATCTTTCCACCTGTTTTTCACTGATGTTCGCTGAGCCTTTGATGCAAGGTTGTACTACAGATGTAGTGACTGTGGAGGAGTATCCCACATCATTCATAATCTGCATTTTGAACAATTGTCGATCTCTGTAATGGTCTCCATGTGTTGAAAAAGGAAAGCTTCTTTGATGAGGGGTAAGAGCTACACTTAAGTGTAGGTATAAGAATGAAGACTTAAAAAAAAAAAAAGATTTATTGTTATTTCTGTTCACGTGGGCATGTCTCTGTGAATGGATGTCATATACTTGTGGATACCCATGAAGGTCAGAAGAGGACATTTGGCTTCCCTGGGTCTGAAGTTACAGGCAGTTGTACGCTGTTGTTGTAGGTACCTGGAACCAAACTTCAGCAAATGCTCCAACCCTAGGCCATCGTTTCAGTCTCGTACATTTTTCTTGATTTCAAAGTGTTTTATGCATATGCAACACTGTTTTCTAAATCCTACCTGATTTTTCAGCATACCAGCAATGTCCATTTGGTCATGGTTCATCTCTACAAGAACTAGGAATAATCAATGTAACATTGACTCTGTTTAATTTCTCTGATTATGCAAGAAATCCTTGTTTTAGTCAGTTACTAGTGGTACAATATATATTTTCCATGTTTTGAATTTCAGTCCTTTCTATTCAATTGTATCTTAGACTTATCTCTTCTAAATTGTTTGGATATGTTTTTAAAAAATATAATGTGGCATTCTTTGTTAATTAACCTGTTATTTAATATAATTACTGTAAGTACAGAAACTCTTGGGTCTACAATATATATTGTATTTCCTTTTATGGTGGTCCTGCATACATTTTGTTTGCTGTTTATTCCCTTTATGCCTTCCTTTGCATTGATTAAATGCACATTCTGTTTACTTGTATCTTTTTCAGCTTGAAATTCATGCTTTTTGTTTTTGTTCATTTTGTGGTTAACAATCCTTATCAAAGAGTAATAACTTTTGCTCTTCCTGGATAATAAAAAGGCACATACTTAAGTCATTTCAACCCATTTCCTCCCAGTTTTTATGCCATTGTTTTCTTAGCACTACAAAGTAATTTTATTTGAAAATTTCTAGGGCTGGTGTGACAAAATAGGGCAGCTGAACAAACAGAAGTTTACTTAAGGTGATCGCATAAGCAAATTCTGAAGTGAGTAAAAGAACATTCATTCTTCTTGCACTTCCAGCTTTGAGCCAGAGCAGCTCTTACATATGTGACTGTAGAAATCTACTCTTTACCCTCTGCCTCCATTTTATATAATTTCTCTCTACCTTTTCGTGCTTCAACAAATCATATTGGAATATGACTTTACTTTCTCCGTTGGATCTTTTAACTGACTGTGATGGTAATGGTCAATGTAGGTCTCATTCCTGGACCTCAAAGTTTTGGTTTATTTTAAGGAGAACATAAATTAATCAGTATAACAATGGTTAATTTATATTAAAGTTCACATGCTCATTTAATTTTTAATTATTTTTTATTATTTTAATTATTACCTTTTTAGGATTGTACCCAAAATAATTTTCTCTAGATTCAAATATTTTCCCCAAATTGTTACATATATTATTTTTATTCTCAAATGATGTTTTAACCTATATAAAATATAATCTTGTGAATTATTACACTTGGAGTAGAAAGGATATCATTCTATGCTTTCACTGTTGTGAGTGATATATTAACTATAAATTAAAGCTCTGAATTATTTCATTTTTTGGCATCCTGTCAGATTATCCCATTGAACTTTATTGTTTAAGAATACAATTTTAATACTTTTGAATATGATTTTTTACATATGTACATGCTCATATTCGTTCGTTCATTCATTCATTCATTCATTCGTATTTTTGTTTTAGATTCTTTGGAATTTTCAAATATGTTTACCAAGAGTCGACATAAAATTTCAAACTTCCGAATCATTGTTTCCAAGTATTATCTTTATTTCTTCCTTTTCTTATTACAAATTCCAGAATAATATTCTACTTATATGTTCTGTGCATTTTCTCATGCCTTATTCCCCCCCTAATATTCTAATTTGAATTTGTTTAATATATTGGTAAACCTTTATTTAAAAATTTAATTTCAGTTCTACACTAGTGGGTGATGAACAGAGTCCTAAGTGTTTAAACACACACAACAGCCATAAAAGACATTAATTCAGATCAGTGTGGAGTTATAGGGAATAATTGTCCCAAATAATGCAATTGCCCAAACTGGCTAAGGTAGAGTTCCTAAATTCAGAAAGACCTCTTCTTATTTACTTGTATATATGTATGTATGTATGTATGTATGTATGTATGTATGTATGTATGTATGCATGTATGTATGTCTGTATTTACTTTAAACTCTGGTCATAGCCCCATCCCTCCTCTCTTCCCCATTCCACAGTTCTTCCCCTCCCCCATCCCCTATTCCTCTGAAAAGATTATTCTCCCTTCCCATCCAACCCAATTCATCTACTCACATCAGGACTGAGCTTGTCCTCTTCCCCTGTGGTCTGGCAAGGCAGGCCCTCCAGGGGGAAGTGATCAAAAAGCTAGCAACAGAGTCCATGTCAGAGACAGCCCTCACTCCTCTTACTAGAGGACCCACATGAAGCCTGAGCTGCCCATCGGCTACATCTTTGTAGGTGACCTATGTCCAGTCCATGCACGGTTCTTGGTAGGAACTTTAGTCTCAGCGAGCCCCGCTGGGACCTGGTTAATTGATTCTGTTGGTGTTCTTGTGGAGGTCCTGTCACCTCCAGGTTCTTTTTTCCTTCCCCCTACTTTTACACAAGACTCTCTATGCTTTCCTCAATGTTTGGCTGTGAGTCTCAGCATCTGTTTTGAAATGATACTAGGTGGAGCCCCTCTGAAGTATTCTGCTAGCTCCTTTTTGCAAGCATAGCAGAGTATCTTTAATAGTGTCAGGGGGCTCTCTCCATGAGGTGGGTCTTGGGTTGGGCCAGGCATTGGATGGACATTCCCAGTCTCTGTTCTATCTGCTCTGTCTTTATCCTTCCACATCTTGTGGGCAGGGCAATTTTGGGTTAAAATTCTGTGGGTAGGTTGATGTTCCCCTCCCTCTACTAGGAGTTTTGTCTTTAGAGGGTGTCCTCTTCAGTCACTATGTCCCCTGCTACTAGGCATCTCTGTCAGAGTCCCCCTCACATCCTCCCAGGAGCCGACCCTGACTAGGGCTCCAGCTTGTCACAGAGATGTCTCCACTCAGTTTCTCTTTATCTGCAGGCCCTCTGTCCTCTGGCTCCCACTCTCCCCAGGTCTGATCCCCAGCTTTATGACTTTCTGAGCTCCCTCTCCTACCTTCTTCCCTCTCTTTAACGTCCTGTTTCCCCTTTGGAGTGATATTGGAGCATCTGCCCTTCGATCCTCCTTGTTATTTATCTTCTTTGGGTCTGTGTATTGTAGTGTGTTTATCCTGTACTATATATGGATAAAATCCACTGATAAGTAAGTACCTTCCATGTATGTCTTTCTGGGTCTGGGTTACCTCAGTCAAAATGATCTTTTCTAGTTCCATCAATTGACTGCAAATTTCATGTTTTTAAATTTTCAATAGCTGAGTGGTGTTCCATTGTGTAAATGTACCAGTTTCCTTATTCTTCAGTTGGGGGAGATCTAAGTTGTTTCCAGATTCTGGTTATTATGAATAAAACTGGAGTGAACAAAGCCCAGCAATTGTCCTTGTGGAACTTTTTGTTGGTGTATGCCCAGAAGTGGTATAGCTGGAGCTTGAAATAAAACTATTCCCAACTTTCTTAGAAAGTGCCAGGTTGGTTTCCAAAGTGGTTGAACAAGTTTGCACTCCGACCAGCACTCCCTTTTCTCTACATCCTCAGCATGTGCTGTAACTTAATGATTTTAGCCATTCAACATGTGTAAAATGGAATCTTACACATGATGAGTAAGCATGTTGAACATTTCTTTAAGTGCTTCTCAACCATTTGATATTCCTCTGTTGATAATTATTTGTTTAGCTCTGTTCCCCCTTTTTAAATTATGTTATTTTGTTTGTTGGTGTTTAACGTTTTGAGTTGTCCGTACATTATTGATATTTGCCCTTTGTCAGCTGTAGGATTCTCAGTCTGTAGCCTGTCATTTTGTTCTATTGACAGTGCCCTTTGCCTTATGGAAGTTTTGCAGTTTCAAAATGTCCCATTTATTAAGTATTGATCTTAGTGCCTGAGCTATTGGTGTTCTGTTCAGGAAGGTGTCTCCTGTGCCAGTGAGTTCAAGGCTCTTCCCCACTTTCTCTTCTAATAGATTTAGTGTATCTGGCGTTATGTTGAAATATTTGATCCAATTGGACTTGAGCTTCATGCAGGGTGATAAATATGGATCTACTTGTATTTTTCTAAATATGAACATCTAGTTAGACCAACACCATTTGTTGAAGACGATGTCTTTTTTCCATTGTATGGTTTCAGCTCCTTTATAAAAAATCAACCGTCCATAAGTAGTCCATAAGACCAAGTCCATATTTCTTGGTCTTTGATTGCTTCCATTGATCATCCAGGCTATGTCTATGCTAGTACCATGCAGATTTTTCTGTTACTGTTGCTCTGTAATATAGCTTGAAGTCAAACACTGAGAAGTTCTTTTATTTTATACAATTGTTTAAGCTATTCTGAGTTATTTGTTTTTCTATATGTAGGATAGAGTTTTTCTTTAAAGGTCTATGAAGAATTGTGTTGGTATTTGATGGGAATTGCATTGAATCTGTAGATTGCTTTTGGTAAGATAGCAATTTTTGCTATGTTACTCCTGATCCATGAGTGTGGGAGATCTTCTTCTGATATCTTCCTCTGATATCATCTTCTGATATCTTCTCCTGTTTCTTTCTTCAGAGACTTGAAGTTCTTCCCATACAGGTCTTTCACTTGCTTACTTAGAGTTATACTAAGATACTTTATATTATTTGTGGGTATTGTGTATGATGTAGTTTCTCTTATTTCTTTCCCAGCCCATTTGTCATTTGCATACAGGAGGGCTACTGATATTTTTTAATTATTCTGGTATCCAGCCACTTTGTTGAAAGTTCTATGTTGAAATATGGGGGTCACTTACATATACTGTAATATCACCTGTGAAAAGCGATGCTTTGACTTGCTGTAATATCACCTGTGAAAAGCGATGCTTTGACTTGCTGTAATATCACCTGTGAAAAGCGATGCTTTGACTTGCTTCTTTCCAATTTGTAAGGTTTTCTTATTGCTCTAGCTGGAACATCAAGTACTATATGAAGCAATATGGAGAGAGTAAGGAGCCTCTTGTTCCTGAATTTAGTTTCTCTCAATTTAATTTGATATTGGCTATTGAATTGCTATACATTGCCTTTTAATGTTTATGTATAGGCTTTGTATGCCTGATCTCTCTAAGACTTTCATCATGAAAGGGTGTTGGATTTTGTCAAAGGCTTTTTCGGCATCTAAGGAGACGGTGATGTGTTTTTTTCTCTTTCTGTTTGTTTATAGGGTACATTATATTGATTGATTGCCATATGTTGAACCATCCCTGAGTTCCTGGGATAAAGCCTACTTGAACGTTGTGGGTAATGAATTTGATGTGTTCTTGGATTTGGTTTGTGATTATCTTATTGAGTATTTTTGCATCAATGTTCATGAGTGAAATTAGTCTGAAATTTTATTTCTTTTCTTTTTACTCTGTTATTTCTTTTTTATTTTTAAAATTATTTTATTTTTGTACATATACATTTATATTATTAAACATATATAGAATAGATTACCTTTGGCAACAAGAATTATAACACAATCAAGAATTATATAAATGTTACATTCTTACTGTTTTGGCTATTTGTATTTGACAGCCTTGAAGAAGACATCTTTCCTATCTTGGTGCATCTAAATTTCTGAATGTAAATCAATCTCAATCACAGATTGTCATTATCAACTTAGAGCACCTATATAGACCTAAAAACATCTTATCCCCTAAACTTTTAAACTTCATTGTAAAACTAAGCTACCTGTTCTTCAACTCCCTCAGAGACTTGAGAAGGAGTAAACTTGATTATCTGAGTATGCCAGGAGTACAGGCTTTCCAATGACTCTATATAAAGAAAAGGTCTTCAAAAACCCCAGAGACATGCAGAATATGGCACTTAAAATGTTTTAATTACTTTAAAGATTCATTGACATTGAGACAGGTTAACTTCTGGCAACACACAGCCTACCTCAAAGAAGATGATGAGCATCAAATAACCTCCTTATTGTGATGGCTTCAAATGTGGCAAACTAGCCACTGGGTAAAAGGTCCCCATTTCTACTACAGACTGAAATTTTATTTCTTTGTGTGGTTTAGGAATCAGAGTTACTGTAGTCTCATAGAATGAATTTGGCAATGTTTTCTCTGTTTCTATTTTGTGTAATAGTTTGAGGAGTATTAGTATTAGATTTTCTTTGAGTGTCTGGTAGAATTCTATACTAAAACCATTTGGCCCTGGACCTTTTTGGGTTAGGAGAATTTTGTTGACTGCTCCTATTTCCTTAGGACTGTTTAAACTGTCTACCTGATCTTGATTTAACTATGGTAAGTGATATTTCTCAAGAAAATTGTCCATTTCCTTTACATTTTCCAATTTTGTGGAATATAAGCTTTGAAGTAAAACCTAATGAGGTTTTGGGAGTTACTCAGTGTCTGTTGTTATTTCCCCCTTTTTTACTTCTGATTTTTATTAAGTTGAATACTCTTCCATTGCATTTTAGCTAGTTTGTCTTAGGGTTTGTCTATCTTGTTGATTTTCTCAAAGAAATAGCTCTTGGTTTCATTGATTCTTTGAATTTTTCTTGTTATTGTTGTTGTTTTCTTGTTTCCAATTTATTGATATCAGCCCTGAGTTTGATTATTTCCTGTCATCAACTTCTCTTCCTTGTATTTGCATTTCTTTGTTCTGGAGATTTCAGGTATGCTGTTAAGTTGCTAGCATGGGAATGTTCCAATTTCTTTATGAAGCCACTTAATGGTAAGAACTTTCTGCTTAGCACTGCCTTCATTGTGCCCCATAGGCTTGGATATGTTGTAACTTAATTTTTACTGAATTCTAGAAAGTCTTTAATTTCTTTCTTTATTTCATCCCTGACTCAGCTGAGTACTGAGTACTGAGTATTCAGTTACTGAGTAGGGTATTGTTCAGTTGTTTCCTGAGTTTGTAGGCTTTCTGTTGTTGTGTTCCAGCTTTACTCCATGGTGATCTGATAAGATGCAAGGGACTATTTCAAACTTATTTCTTGTATCTGCTGAGGCTTGCTTTGTGACTGAGTATATGTTCATTTTGGAGAAGGATCCTTGTGCTGAGAAGAAGGTGTATTCTTCTGTGTTCAGGTGAAATGTTCTATAGATACCTTTTATGTCCATTTGGCTCCTGATGTCTGTTAGTTTCCCTATTTTACTGTTTATTTTCTGTCTTGATGATCTGTCCATTGGGGAGAGTGGGTGTTGAAGTCTCTCACTATAATAGGTGGAGTTTGATGTGTGATTTAAGTTTTAATAATGATTTTTTAACAAATGTGGGTGCCCTCAAGTTTTGGGCACAGATGATCAGAATTGAAACATCATCCTAGTGGATTTTTCCCATAATGAGTATGAAGTGTCCTTTCCCCTCCTTTTTGATTAATTGTGGGTGAAAGTTTATTTCATTAGATACTAGGATGGATACTTCAGCTTGCTTCTTGGGTCCATTTTCCAGCATTTTGCTCTGAGGTAATGTCTATCTTTATTGCTATTTCTTGTTTCTTGTATGCAACAGAATGATGGGTCCCGTTTTTGCATTCATTCTGTTAGCCTGTGTCTTTTTATTGGGGAATTGAGGCCTTTGATATTGAGAGAATAATAACCAGTGGTTGTTAATCCTGTTATTTTGACGGTGGTTGGAGAGAGAGAGAGAAAGAGAGGGAGAGAGAGAGAGTGTCTTTTTTTTTCTTTTGGATTTTTGGATTTACTGGTGTAGGAATATTTATTTCCTGTGTTTTCTTGAGTGTAATTAGCCTTCTTGAGTTGGAATTTTCCTTCTTCTGTCTTCTGTAGGGATGGATTTGTGTATAGGTACTGTCTAAATTTGTTTTGTTTTTTTGTCATGGGGCATCTTGTTTTCTCCCTTTATGGTTATTTAAAGTTTTGCTGGGCATAGTTGTTGGGGCTGACATCATTTTCTTAGTGTCTGTAAGATATGCCTAGGACCTTATGACTTTATAGTTTCTCATGAGAAGTCAAGTATAATTCTGATAGGTTTGCCTCTACATGTGACTTGGCATTTTTTTTCTTGCAGCTTTTAATATTCTTTTTTTTTTTGTTTTTTTTTTTTTTTTTTTTTGTTCTATGTATTTAGTGTTTTGGTTATTATGTGATGGAAGGATTTTCTTTTCTGGTCCAATCTATTTGATGTTCTGTAGGCCTCTTGTATGTTTATAAGCACCTCTTTCTTTAGGTTGGGGAAGTTTCCATCTATGATTTTGATTTTGTTGAAGATATTTTCTGTTCCTTGGAGGTGAGAGTCTTCTCCTTCTTCTATTCATATTACTATTAGGTTTGTTCTTTTGATAGTGACCCAGATTTTTTGGATGTTTTGTGTCAGGAACACTTTAGATTTAACTTTTTTTTTTTTTTTTTTTTTTACTGATATTTCGAGTTCTTCCATTTATCTTTTACCTCTGAGCTTTTCTCTTCCATCTCGTGTATTCAGTTAGTGATGCTTGTGTCTGTGGTTTCTGTTCTCTTCCCTAGGTTTTCCATCTCCAGGATTACCTCAGATTGTTTTTTCTTCATTGCTTCTAGTTCCCCCTTAGGTCTTGAACAGTTTTTATTCATTTTTTTCCCCATTTAATTGAATTTTCCTGTATTTCTTTAAGGCATTTATTTTCTTGTTTTAATGCCTCTATCATTTCATAACCTCAGATTTATGGTAATTTTCTTCATGCTTCAAGTGTGCTAGTATCTTCAGCACTTGCTTTTGTAGGACCACTGTTTTCCCATGGTGTCATATTGGCCTGGGTTTTGTTGCTTGTGTTCAGATACTGACCTCTCACCATCTGATTGTCTCTGGTGTTGGCAGGCCTTGCTGTCCTTCTGCTGGCCTAGTCCCAGGTGGGCCAGGCTGACCAGGAGTGAGCAGCAGAGGAGGACGATGGTGGTTGGGTCCAATGTGCAGGTCACCTCTGCCTGCTCTGTTCGCAGTTTGTTGTCTGTGTCCGAGGTGGGTCAGGCAGATGGAGTCAGTAGCCGATAAGGCCCTGGAATATCTCTTCTTACAGTGGGGTGAATTCCTCTGGCCAGAGAGCAAAGACCAACCCAAGGATGCAAGGAAAGAACCTGCTGTAGAAAGAACTCGCTACATGTGCCTCCTTAGTGTCTCCCAAAGGCTCACACTGTAAATGTTTGCTCCCCATGGCTGTGGTATTAGGTGGCAGTGATAACTTTGGAAGGTGAGAACCAGTGTGATATCTTTAGATTATTAGAGAATTTCTTCAAAGGGATTGTGGATTTCGTGATTCTTCTCTCTCTTTTCTCCTTGGCTTATAATGTGAGCAGTTTTTCTCCAAAGCATACTCCTATCATGATGTGTTTACCATCATAGGTGAAAAAATAAAATAGGTCAAATGATCATACATTACAACCTTCAAACTGGGAGACAAAAGAAAATGTTATAAATCAATTATCTTATATTTAACAGAAAATAAGACTAGCACAAAACTGTACCCTCTGTCTGGGAGGAAGATGTGGCAAAAAGACCATGGCTTTCATCAAGGAGAATTTTAATGAAACAAGAAGCAGCAACAATATCTTGTTTTGGAAGAATATAGATAATACTAGAAAATAATAAAATGCTTTGTTTTAAAATTACACTGATTTTAAAAATACTTTATGATGATAGTAAGACTGATATTTATCTATTAACAGAAAACCAAATTATGATAACTGACTGTTTGATGTAACAGTAATTTTAATCAAATGTATGGCAGGTTTGGTTATGTATTGTTTCCATTAGGCTTGTTTGAGACTTTTTGGGGGAAGGGATATGTGAAATACTTTAATACTGTGGAGAATATGATTTGGTTCCCAAGAAATTATGAATATTTTAGATGAAATTCCCTTACGGCAGTTATAGTTAAGTTTGATGTTTTACTATAATATGGTATTAATATCTATATATTTATTTTAAATTATATAGATATATCTTATATATAGATATATGACAGGCATTTTAAATAATTCACTTGCTTTGTTCAGAGTTAAAGAGCCATATAGAAAGAGTTTGCAGCTTTTCTTTGGTTTTTCATGATGATCAATTAATTTACATTTTCTCTTTTTGAGATTCAATAACATTTTCTTCTGGAATTGTATCCAATTCACTCACTTAAAGCTTTTCAGTTAATAAAAACCTCATGCCCAACCATTTATAGGCAAGGAGCGAAAGAAGATCAACTGGCCAAGTGGGTCTGAAGGAATCGACTATTTGATAGTATTCTGGTAACCACAGCAGCTACTGCCTATTTTATATTTTATAATAAGTGTCTACACTGCTTTGTCATTTCACCCCTGGGAGAGCCAGCATATGCCATAACTCAGACAACTTCTTTGAATACCAAGGAGTTCCAGAGGACCATGACTTTAGATATTTATACTTTGGAATGATGTAATATCTATTTCCAATTTTAGAACTATTGCATGTATATTAAAACCTGTTTGTATAAGAGGAAATTAGTATGGTTTAACCTTTTCCCTTTCTGAAATAACAAGTAAAAGAAGAATGTCTCATTGAGGTAGACGGAATTCCCATGCAGTGTAGTCTAGAGTAAATTGTCAGAAAATCATGGCAATAGTGCTAGGTCACAAATTTAGCCTTAATCCATACTTCTAACTTGGGCACCTTTGTGCCCAGCCTTAAGGATAGCCTATCAATGGTCTTTCTGGTTCTTAATGTCTCTTTAAAGAGAAGCAGAGCTGATTTTCTTCTAGGGTCCCTGAAGGAGTGGTCCAGCTTCACAGAGTTAACTGGCAGTCTGAACACCTGCATTCCTTCACAGCACCAAGGACCATTCCATCCTTCTGCAAAGACTGTTTCCTATGACGTTAGAAAATCCTAATGACGTTCTTGGCAAATTTGAGATTCAGAGTAGAATTTTATCCTATGCCAGTTCTACATTTTAAAAATTATTTACTTTTAGTTTATTCACTTTAAGTCCCATTTGTTGCTCCCTCCCTGTCCCAGCTTCCCTCCTTCTTCCTGCTTCTCCCACTCCCTAGTCATCAGAAAAAGGGGACCCTCCTCCCCTACCATCTCACCCCAAGTTCTTCATTTTTTAAGAAAAGAAACATTGGTTCCCATTTCATTTTTATGTTTATAAAACTATACTGTTTATAATAGTTTGAGAAATAAATTGTGCCTATACTTGCATAATAATGTGAATGTATTTAACAGCACTGGATTGTACACTTAAAATGGTTAAGAAAGTAAGTTTTATGTTATGTGTATTTTACCATAATAAAAATGTTGAGTAGATAGTTTTAGATTTATTATTTATAGGCCTCCTTTGAAGAAAATGGTAAAATAAATTCTTTATTGATAAGGAAAATGATGTAAGGTAAAGACTCAGACATACTTAAAGGAAAGAAGAATAGTAGAGAATGAAAATGTGTAGAGGAGATAACTTTCCTCATGGGGATTAAATGCAGGGCTTCGTGCTTAAGAAACACTATTACTGAGCCGCATTCTCAGCCTCTAAAGTAAAATATTTCCTTACTAGTCCCAATTGAACAGCAACAACAACAACAAAACTCTTCAAATTTATTTGAATAATAATAAGAACAATTTATTTAACAATTACATTTGTGCATAGGCAAAATGAATGATAACTGATAAAAGAGATAAAAGTGAAGAATTAGAATGTTTTGTTAAGTTACATGAGGAGAAGTATTTGACATCCATTTTGGGGCTGGTTATCTGCAGCTTAAATCAATGTTCATATTGCTTTAAGTTTGGACCTCTTGATCAATTGAGTTGGATTAGTGCATGACAGTGTTCTCAAGTAGGCCCAAGACCTAACTGTGCTCCCTGAATATTACAAAGTGCCAAGATAGAATCTACCTCTGAGAGTTGAATGCACTTGGCTTCATATCATTATTATTTGAATAATATTGTTGCTGCATCATCATCATCATCATCATCATCATCATGATGTGGTAGCTATCACTACAGTGTGTGTTAATGGTGCACAACTTAATTATTTATTATATGTAAAAGTAAACTAGGAATGCTAGGTAGACGTTGTGTTTTGGATAAAGTTAGTCTTCATCAGGGATTTTGCTGTAGAAATGCCAAATGGGTCAGAAATGGCCTTTTCAGTTGCTGAAGTGACTGGTATAAGGACAGATATTCTGTTTTCCTCCAATTTATTCTGGAGAGTTGTGTTCTTATGGAGACTGGGTTGTGTCTTCTATGGGATCCTTTCTTGTAAGAGGTAGCATCCTATGGAGAAGTGGTCAATCCATTGTCCTTTTCACAGAACGCTTGTTTATACCATCAGATATCCTTATGGATCTTGTCTTTGCTATGTCTATCTCATGCCTATAACAATACAAACTGTATAGAAAACTGTTGACTGAAAGGAAGTTAAGTCCATGTATGTTGGCTATATTAACAGTTCCAGGAGGTCAGAGTACTGATGAGGGTCAAGAAAGAATACAGGGTAATGTCTGAGATGGAAGCCTTTGCAGGGCTTCATGGAAGCATACAAACAGGACATTCTAATTGGTGTGTATAGAATGATCAGGCACGTGCTCTATGGAGTGCACAGACTACTGCCCTCTTTGGCATGACTGAAATGCCTTACTGTGCTGTATGCATGTGTACAGTCATGCAGGGCAGGCTGCTTAATTAGGTCAGTTTTGTGTACTGTATCTCTATGTCTCATAAGGATGGGGTCATGAAGAGGTAATATATAGAGGAACCACACAAGAAATTGAAATGAGATGAAGAACTGTAGATTGCGTCATGTGACTGCCCTCTGGTTTGAGTATGAGATCGAACCTGGATTCAAAATGATGACATACCAGTAGACAATTTTAATAATTCACCACAATGTGCTTAAGAGATACATATGGAAAATAAATAATTCAGTTTTATAAACTACTTAAATGGACTGGACATTTATTTGTACATATCAGTGCTAGGATGTAATGAGATAAAGGTTAGAGTCTGAGTTTCTGGTGTTATGCAGGAAGTGAGGTGGTTGACACTTTAGAAGAAGAAAGTGTCTAAGGGAGTGAAAGCTGTATGTTGAGTACTAGGTGTTCAAAAGGATGGCCAGTTGACATAAGTATGTTTGCATAAAGGCTATACCTCCTTTGTTAGTTTGATTTTGTAAATAACATTTCTATCCAGTGTTCTTATCTACAAAATAGACACAATACTTGTTTTTGTCTGTTTTTTCATAAAGCTAAATAAAAAAAATAACTAATATGATTGAAATGCTACCACCGATCCATGCTCAGTATTTTGGTGCTTGTAGTTTCAGAAAGTAGAGATTGCTGGCATTAAGTAATGAAGAAGGAAAAAGGCATGTGAAGTCCCTTCGAAGCTAAATACTTTTGATGTTGAAAGTCAGCATCACGTATAATCTATCCTCACAAATACAAATTGAAATAAAAGTGACTCCACAATATCTTCATTTCGTATCACATGGGCAATATGTGCATTGTGGCTAGTTTATTTCAGAGGTGACATGGGCCAGCAGTAAAGAAGAGCAATGTGATTATAATAGCCTTAATAAATGGGTTTAGCACTTTAAATAATAAGTTACAATTATACTATTATGATCTTACTAGATATTTCACAGAAGGGAAGAAATATATCTTTGAAAGTGTGATTCATTGGGTGATATGAGATAGATGTAGATGAGAGAGACCTGCACATCCAAATAGAGATGAACTTGTTTCATGACCATGTGCTATTACATCTTATAAAATCTGATGACATTCTACAAACTCCCATTTGTGAATAAATATATCTCTTTCTTAGAAAATGCTTTTTGTAATTAAAAATGCCTTAGGTTGCAACTCACCATAAAATGGCATTTTCTCAAGAGTCTCTGGGAATAAAGGAGAACAGAATGTTATTCATGGAAAAAAAGTACCTTTGCATGTTTAATACTGCTGGATCATCCACTAAAAAAAATGGTGACATTTCTCTCTTATTTCAAGGCTAAAAACAAATACTATAAGAGCAGAAGAAGGAAGGTGGAGTTTGAAAAATTTGAAAAATAGATGAGAATAAAAACTAATATAGACTATTTTTCTTATAAGGGATATATTAGTTTAAGTTATTTGCAATAAGGCTATACCAAAGCAATTATATTTCAGATTCTATGCATTAATGGGAAACAGTATGAATAAGTCAAAATAAAAGTCTAAGAGTGGATGACTATTGGAAAATTTAAGGCATAAAGAGATAGATACAAACTTTGGGGTGGAGTGGGAGTTGGAAGGAGACAACAGAAAGGAGAGCAACCAGAATGCATTGTATACATATAATATTGTCAAAAATAAATTGAATTAAAAAGAACTATAGACACAAACTATTAGGTGACAACCTGCAAGTGATTGGTTGATACCAGTTGTGCCTTAATTGGTATCAGAACTTGTAGACGGTTGGTTCAGCACTGTAGGTCAAAGTTCTCACTGTTCCTTTCCTAAAATAAATGATGAAAATCTTCCACACAGAGATTATACAAGTGTGCTGGCTAGTTTTATGTCACCTTGACACAAGCTGGAATCATCTGAGTGAAGAGAACATCAACTGAGAAAATGCCTCATTAAGACTGGGCTGTAATCAAGCCTGTAAGACAGTTTCTTAATTAGTGCTTAATGTGAGAGAGCCCAAGCCATTATGGGTGGTTGGGTGGTGGTTCAGGAAACAGGCTGAGTCAGCCATGAGGAGCAAGCCAGGAAGAAACAGCCTTCCATGCTCTCTGCATCAGCTCCTGCTTCCAGGTTCCTGTCAGTTGAATTTCTGTCCTAACTTCCTTAGATAGTGAATAGTGACATAGACGTGTAAGCTATATAAGCCCCTTTCTCCCTGAATTACTTTTGGTAATGCTGTTTCACTACAGGAATGGCAAGCCTAGCTAAGCCATCAAGGAAACCACCATCCTAGCCACTCCCCTTCTCAGGCTCAGGGTAGGAAGTAAGCACGTGTCAAGTGTCCACCAAGCACCAGAGTTCCCTGTCATAATTAACACTTTCTACTCAACTTTCCTGCCTTCCTTTCTTATGCTCACCCCTGACTTTCTATCCTGACTCATTCAACTGTTCTTTCTTGTTAATTCACAAAAAGCCTTCTTACTTCTCACGACTAAACACCTAGGTGTATTCTCAGCCTGAGTCACCCCATGGAAACACAATAGGCCCCTTAAGAATGACAAAATGAACACTGGCGTGTTATAAGAAAAGCAGAGGATTCTTTAGCTTCTTAACCTGATTGAGACCTCAAATTTACATCTCATAGTAAACAACCTCCATAACTAATGTTGGGGTTTCCTTTTAACAGCTTGTCTTTCCATAAAGAGCTTATCTTTATTTAGGTGTATGTGTGTTTGTGTGAATGCATGTTATGGGTATCAGTGCACATGAAGATCAAAAGACAGTATCAGACCCCCTGCAACTGAACCACCTGACATGGGGCGTGGGAACTCAGGTCCTGAGGAAGAGCAATAACACTTATTTATTTATTTATTTTACATTCCAATCAGAGCCGCAGTCCTCCTCTTCCACCAGGTCCCATTGTCTCACTCTCTTCCCCCTTTCCCTCCTTCCCTTCTCTCCAGAAAAAGGGTGTCTACCTCCCCCAAAACCCACCCCAGCACATAAAGTTGCCTCAGGATTAAGCACATCCTCTTCCACTGAGGCAGGACAAGGCAGCCTACTTAAGGGGAAATGATTTAAAAGCAGGCAACAGAGTCCATGTTGGAGACAATTCCACTCTACTTGCTAGAGGACCTGCGTGAAAACCAAGCTGCCCATCAGTTACATATGTGTGTGTGGTCCAGTTCTGGTCCATGCATGCTTTTTGGTTGGTGCTCCAGTCTCTAGGTTAGTTGATTCTGTTGGTTTTTTTGAGGAGTTCTTGTCCCCTCATGAAACTTTTATTCACTCCCACCTCTTCCACCCAGACTCCCTGAGTAATGTTTAGGAGTGAGTCTCAGCATCCGTTTCTATATGCTTCTGGGTGGAGCCTCTCAGAGGCCAGTTATGCTAGGTTCCTGTCTGATTTGTAAGCATAGCAGAGTATCATTAATAGTGTCAGGCACTCTCTCCTTTGGGGTGAGTTCCAGGTTGGGCCAGTCACTGGTTGGCCATTCCCTCAATCTCTGCTCTATCTTTATCCATGCACTTCTTGTAGGCAGGGTAAAATTTTGAACTAAGGCTTTGGGAAGGGTTGGTGTTTTCTTTCTTTCACTGGAAGTCCTGTCTGGCTATAGGAGGTAAGCTCTTCAGTTTTTATGTCCCCTGCAGCTAGGACTTTCAGCTAGAGTCACCCCTCCATATCCTCCTAGGAGCCTAGCCAGTTGGAGATCTCCATCTTATCTCAGAGATGCTCTCCCTGCCTTGGTGTCCCTAGTCTTAGCCTCCACCCCTGCGCTGCCCACATATGATCCTCACCCTCATTCATCTTAGCACACCCTTTCCCACCTAGTTCCTACCTTCATCCATTTCTACTGTCTATTCTATTTTTCCTTCTGAGTGGGACTCAAGCATCCTCCCTTGAGTCCTTGTTACTTAGTTTCTTTGTATCAGTGGATTGTAGTGTAGTTATCCGTACTATATGGCTAATATCCACTTATAAGTGAGTACAGACCATGTGTGTCTTTTTGGGTCTGGGTTACCTCACCAGGATGATGTTTTCTAGTTCCATCCATTTGTGTACAAATTTCACAATTTCATTGTTTTTAATAGTTGAGTAGTATTCAGTTGTGTAAAATTCGTTTATCTTTTCTTTCCTTAGGGAGCATCTGGGTTGTTTCCAGTTTATGGCTTTTATGAATAAAGCTGCTGTGAACAAAGTTGAGCAAGCATCCTTGCAGTATGGTGAAGCATCCTTTGGGTATATGGCCGTGAGTGATATAGCTGGATCTTGAAGTATATAAAGAACTCAAGAAATCAGCATCCACAAACCAAATGACCCAATTAAAGAATGGGATACAGAGCTAAACTGAGAATTCTCAACAGAGGAATCTCCGATAGCCGAGAAGCTCTTAAAGACATGCTTAAAGTCCTTAGTCATCAGGGGAATGCAAATAAAAAAGACTCTGAGATCCCATTTTACATCCCATTTTACAAGTGCAAACTTGTGCAATGCTGAGTCCTCCTCCCATTCACCACGTCACAAGGTTTTTTGTTTTGTCCCTTTTTTAGTTTTTCAGAAAGGGATCTATTGCTGTCTGAATAATCAATTTTCAGTAGATTAAAATTGCTTTTAACAATAAGCCAGATTTTTTTCTTTGTGTCTTTTTAAAGGAAGGTTGTTGTTTTTTGATTTGATGAGTCAGAGTTGCTATGAGGAGGAATGAGGAGATCCAGGCTTTTCTTTATTTTTTAATGACCTCTCTCTCTTTCTCTCTCTCTCTCTCTCTCTCTCTCTCTCTCTCTCTCTATATATATATATATATATATATATATATATATGTATAAAGAATTTATGTAAGAGTGATATATATATATAAAGACTATACATATGCATGTATAAATTTATGCATTTATAAATGTAACCACTTGACTTTTGCTCATATATTTGTGTTTAGGGTTTGTGTTAGATAGATTTAGATGACCTATCTGAGGCTTCTTCATGAAGCAAACTCTTAGCAGTCACTAGTTGCTTGTAGCTCTTCCTTTGAGATTGGAACTTTGTTAGACTTCCCTCATCCACACTGACATGCCAGTTGTTACTGTCATTTTTAGGTCTTTATTAGGTGACTATATTGTTGAGATTCCCTGGATGAAGCATCTCTGTTATACATAGAAGACGGTATCTTGTAATGAATGCCCTGGTCCTCTGGCACTTATAATTTGTCCATCTCTTTTCTTCAATGTTCTCTGAGCCTTCTAGTGAAGTATCAATCAGTGTTGGGTACCACATGGTCAGTTGTTCTTTGCATTTTGACTAGTTGTGTCTTTCTGTAATGGTTACCATCTGCTACAAAAAGAAGCTTCCTTCATGAGAGATGAGGACTACACTATTCTGTGGGCCTAAGTATTTAGAAGGAAATTCAAAATTATACTGGCTTAGGTAAGTGGCAGTAATAAGGTTTCTTCTAGGATTCTTGTACTCACCAGACACCAAGGGTAGGCTAGTGTTATCATTTTCAATCTTGATTTCCCTCCTTTTGACCATACCTCAAGTTCAATTAGATGGCTGTTGGTTACATGCAGGATATGAGTACCCTTATATACCTTTCAGAATATCTTGCTGTTCTGGTCATAGCTGTGGTTTGCAGGCATTGTATCTGGGTAGGATGATTGATTGATTTTTCTTCCATAGCAGTTTGCAAAGCCGCTTCCAAGACTATAAGAGTTAGTCCTCAGGGAGAAGACTTTGAGGCCATTCCCAGTTTGCTTCCTGCAACTCTTTTGCCCAAATTGTGGTATCTTCTATCCTTGCCCAGGGGCAGCATCTACATATACCTCCTTCCCAATACACCTTCCAAGTGAGATAGTGACGTAGTGTGACTTTTAAAAAATATTTTACTAATTTATTCATATTACATCTCAATTGTTATCCCATCCCTTGTGTCCTCCCATTCCTCCCTACCTCCCATTTTCCCCTTACTCCCCTCCCCTATGACTATGACTGAGGGGGACCTCCTCCCCCTGTATATGCTCATAGGGCATCAAGTCTCTTCTTGGTAGCCTGCTATCCTTCCTCTGGACATGGTGTGAATTTATGGCATCTGCTGCTTAGATCATTACACAAGAACAATGACAATAACCTTTATATTTGGGAGGTGTTGGCGGGGGTACGGGGTGGGGAAGTGACTCTTAGACTCTCATCCTAAGAATTTCAGGTTTCCAATGTTTGGTACTGGAAATTTTGTTAGTGTGTGGCTTTGAAGGTAGAAGCACGGCTCACCCAAATGGTATGACTTTATAATGTGTATGTGTGTGTGTGTGTGTGTGTAATTGTAAGTAAAAATAAAGTAATACATTCACGATGGCCTTTTCAAACATTCTTAGTTTTATTTAACACCCTCTCCTCTTTCCTCCTATGGAACAGCCCCCCGCCCCCCACATACTCCATCCCTCTCAGTTTTTTGTTAGCACCGTTGTGCCGCTGTGTCTCTCTGTTGAGTTTCTCCTGCACATGGCACCCATTTTTTACTTCATCACCTCCATACTCTTGATTTTCTCTAAGAAATCCTTGGGGTGGGGGGAACAGGTGAAAACCTCTGGCTTGGTAAAAAGAGAATTGGGATACTGAAAATTTGAATTTTAGTGTTCTGACACGGAGTTTGTGTGCGTCACTGATAGGGTTAATTGTTTCATGTGTAAAACAAGTGGATTAGAACAGTGGTTCTTAATTTTGGCTGCATATTAGAACCACCTGGGGAGCTTTTAAAAAATCTTGGTGCTTAGGCCAATTAAATTAGACTCTCTGGGGTGTGACCCAGACAGCCATATTTTTTAAAGCTCCCCCAGATAATTCCAATGTGCAATGGAGTTTTAAAACCTCAGAATTATTTCAGCAATGATAATTTACACATCCACGGATCTGTTCACCTTATTTTCCTGGATGCAGTTAAAATGTGAAGGATTTAGTCATTTGTGGGTAATATTCTGTCAGGATGGGGGATGGAGGAAGATATAAAAATTGGAACCTTGGGGAAAAGTTTTAAAAATTCTATTAGTATCTAAATGTTTTGGGCAAAATACTTAATTTTGTTATATCTCTGATGAGAGTGATTTTAGCTTCTTGTAAAACAAACTCTCTACCAGGAATTCACATTTAGAAGCAATGTTATTATTTTTATACCTGAAATGATATTATTTGTTAACATGATCAGCCAAGAATTACATCTAAATGTTATATTCACAAGACAAACAGAAAAAGGCAGCTTAACTGCTGAGATGGAAGATGTGGTTAGAGTTTCTCAGTTGGTGGTATAAATTGTAAACACTCAAGCAACATATTCACAATAATGGAAATCTTTGGCGCTGAACTATGGTCCATTAGTCATGCTCCACTGAAGGCAAACAAACAAATAAATAAGCAACATTTAAGGATTATTGAGATTCATTTCTTATCCAATAGGAAAATTACTGTGGGAAAGTAGGAAACTGTAGGAAGTTTACTCCATCGTTTATGGTTTGGCATTCTAACGTTTCTTGAGCCAGAGACAAGTTTGCCCCAGGATTTTTACCCGGTAGCATCCTGGAATGTTGGATAAGAAGCCTTGAGATGGAGCGGAGGCAGTTGGTAGAGACCTTATGATAATGTTAAGTGGAGGCAGCACTGGTATTGGCTGGTGGATAAACCTTGGTCACAAGGAAATACTTTTTGTTTGTTTATTTGTTTGTTTTACCATCATTAGCCAAGACAATCACCTCCCTTTTTTCTAAACTTTGTAAAACATTTATTCCTGGTACAGTCTAGAGTTAATAGCTGAGACTGTGACAGAGTAGGGAGCAGCAAAGAGAGCAAGCAGGGAGAGTGGAGAGAAAAGATGGAAATTGGAAAACAGCAGAGAGTACTGAGGCAAAACGTTACTGATGCCTTTTTCAAATGTAACCTGTACTACCTTGGAGGTAAATATAATTTGATTTTGATATATCAAAGTATGTAACGTTTCTAGTACTTTCATATGTTGTGGCAGCATCCTTAGTGATCATAAATGTTTTCAAACATACTTCTTACAAGTTGACTCCAATACTTGGTCACCAGTAAGTCATGTTTCAAGAGGAAAGCTTTAAAGTGCATCTGTGAGGGCCTCGGAGATTACTTGCATCCACAGGGATCCTTCTTTTCTCTCCAATTGCTCTGTGCCACCTGTTTCATGGCTCATTAGTACAGTGCTTTGAGACTACTTCTGTAATGTTGCCTCCAATCATTCAGCACACATATTTTATTAACAGATGTAGATTTTGACCTTCTACTGTGATAGGAATTGCCTTAAAAAGCTTGACTCATGAATGTATGAATATTTCTTTACAATGAATGGTCTAAAGAAAGGTACTAATAATATATGCTATTCCTATGCTGTGTCTAGGATGTGAACTGAATGCACCTCAAATATTCATGAGTTATAAATTTGGCCCTCAGTTCTGTGATGCTGAGAAGCAGTGAAACCATTAAGAAGAGTTAGTGGAAGGTAATTAGGTCAGTGATGGTTACTACTTATGGAAAGGATTAATACTGGTCTTGTAAAGTATCAGTTGTTATCCCCTAAAGCAAAATGAGTTCCTTCCTACTCCTTGGCTTCCAATATTGGCATTTCATCTACTTTTTTCTAATCTTCTTCTGTCATCATGCCATGATGCTATGATGCAACCAAGAGCCCTTGATCATACCCAGCCATGCTCTTGATCATATAAGACTATGTCCTAAATGAACCTTCTTGCACTATTTGGTGTTTTACTACAGCCACACAAAATGCTGAAGGCACAAAGTGTATTTGTCTCAACACCACGATATACACACAAGGAATATACTGAGTATTTGCTTTTGGACAATTCCAGTCAACAGAACAACACTCTGTGTGTGTGTGTGTGTGTGTGTGTGTGTGTGTGTGTGTGTGTATGTATGTGTGTGTGTGTGTGTGTGTGTGTATGTATGTATGTGTGTGTGTGTGTATATATATATATATATATACAGAGCAAGGCACAAAGGTATTCATACACTCGAAAAATATTTATTTCATATACCTGTAAGAATTTATTTTGTTATATTACAGATATGAATTTCTAATATATAATATATGATTTTTATTAACAGATTGAGGTAACCTATTAATCATCTGATTAATCTCAATGATAGAGGGGACTTGAGTAAGAACTCATATAGATTATAAGGTCCCTTAATTTTTTAACTAGGTCTAATAATTAATATTCATTTATATTATTTTTCTGTGAAAAGAAAAAAATTCTCAATCTAAGGCTCATTTCTAATTTTCTACCAAACTGTAATTCTTGTCCACTCACCAACTTTATCCTATCTTCACTTTCTTATTTACCCAACACTGTCCTTCATTCTCATCAAGGTCAAAGCAGAACAATCCAGATGTCCTCCTGATGATACAACACCAGAAACTCCTTATCCTATGGTGGGTTAAATACTTTAAAAACAATTTCCCTATTGCGATAATGTGCCTAGCTAGGCTCATTCTTCATGGATCCAGGAGAGCCTGTGACAGCTAAAGTCAAGAGAATATGGCAGAAGTCGCATTACTGAATCATAGATCTGATCATGGATGGTCATGAGTCTTCAGCTTTGCTTAGGAAACACAGGGCTGTGATGTGAAAAGTCTGAAAAAATCTCATTGGCTGCTGGCAAGATCAGGTGTGTTTGGACTTTATTCACCATCCTACCTAAGAAAATCCTTCCTATAAAATACCTCCCAGTCTCAAAGGTTTTAGGTGCTAATGACTGTTTTGCTCCATGATCATCTTATACAACCACTTTGGAACTCAATCTTTCACTTTCTCAAAAAATTGAGACTAGCTCTACCTCAAAAGAAAGTGATACCACTCCTGACATATACCCAAAAGATGCTCCACCATACAACAAGGACATTTGATCAACTATGTTCATACCAGCTTTAGTCATAATAACCCAAAACTGGAAGCAACCTAGGTGTCTCTCAACTGAAGAATGGATAAAGAAAATGTGGTATATTTACACAATGGAATATCACTCAAGTTTAAAAAAACAAGAAAATCATGCAATTTGCAGACAAATGGATGGAACTAGAAAAGATCATCCTGACTGAGGTAACCGAGACCCAGAAAGATATGCATGGTATGTACTCACTTATAAGTGGATACTAGCCATGTAATACAGGGATAATCATACTACAATCCACACACCTAAAGAAACTAAGTAGCAAGGAGAGCCCAAAGGAGGCTGCTGGAATCTCCCTCAGAAAGGAAATAGAATAGACAGAGGAAGTGGATAGGAGATTGTATGGGGAGGGAAACAAGGGTGGAGACCAGATGTGGGGAAAGCAGGTACAGGAGATGAGAGGACTGGCAGAGAGAAGGGAAACAGAGTTGGGGGGGGGCATCTTTGAGACAAACTGGACACCTGCAGCAAGGTAGGCTCCTGGGAGGTGATGGTGATGACTCCGCTGAGACTGCTAGGGGAGGGGTGCATGGAGACTGAAATGGCCGTCTTCTATCTAGGCAAGACTCCCAGTGGAGGGAGGGGAGCACCGACCCACCCACAAAACCTTTGATCTAAAATTTACCTTGCCTACAAGAAGTGTAGGGGCAAAGAGGGAGCAGGCATTGAGGGAGTGGCCAACCAATGACTTGTTCAACCTGAGACCCACCCTAGGTAGAGAACCAACCCCTGTTACTGCTAATGATATTCTGTTATGCTTGCAGACAGGAGCCTATCATAGCCGTCTTCTGAGAGGCTTCACCCAGTAGTGGAGCGAAACAGATGCTGAGACTCACAGGCAAACTTTAGGCAGAGCTTGATGAGTCTTGGTGGAACAGTGGGGACTGGAGGATAGAAGAACTGGGAGCAGAAATAACTCCTCAAAAAGGCCAACAGAGATCAGTTATAGAGATTCCTCTGGAGGATATTTTATTGTACCGGGTTGCTTTAGCTATTCTGGGCTTTTTGGTTTTCCATACCAAGTTGAGAATTGATTTTTCAATGTCTTTAAAAAATTGTGTAGATATTTTGATAGGGATTGTGTTTAATCTGTAAATTGCTTTTGTAAGATGGCCATTTTTGCGATATTAATTTTCCTGATCCATGAACGAGGGAGATCTTTGTGTCTTCTGATGTCATCTTCAATCTCCTTCTTCAAAGATTTGAAGTTTTTTCAAACAAGTCTTTCACTTGCTTGGTTAGAGTTATTCCTAGATAATTTATATTATTTGTGGCTATCATGAAGGTGTAGTTTCCCTAATTTTTTTCTCAGCATGAATGCCATTTGTATACAGGAAGACTACTGACTTTTTAAGGTAATTTTTTAACCAGCCACTTTGCCAAAGGTGTTTATCAGCTGTAGGAGTTCTCTGGTGGAATTTTAGGGGTTATTTATACACACTATCATAGCATCTGAGAGACACAGTAATTAAAACAGCATGGTACTGGCACAGCAATAGGCTGGTTGATCAATGGAATCAAATCTAAGACCCAGAAATAAATACACACAACTATGGACACTTGATTTTTGACAAAGAAGCCAAATCTATTCAACAGAAAAAAAGTGTAGCATCTTCAACAAATGGTGCTGCTCTAACTGGAGGTCTACATGTAGAAAAATGCAAGTAGACCCATATTTATCACCATGCACAAAACACAAGTCCAAGGGGATTAAAGACCTCAACATAAAACCAGAGACACTAAGTTGGTTAGAAGAAAAAGTGGGGAAGAGCCTGGAACTCATTGGCACAGGAGCAACTTCCTGAACAGAACACCAACAGCCTAGGTTCTAAGGTCAACAAATAATAAATGGGACCTCATGAGGCTAAGAAGATTCTGTAAGGCAGAAGACACTGTCAACAGAACAAAGCGACAGCCTACAGACTGGGAAAAGATATTCACCAACCCTACATTTGACAAAAGACTAATATCCAAAATATATAAAGAGCTCAAGAAATTAAACACCACCAAACCAAATAACCCAATTAAGAAATGGGGCTCAGAATTAAACAGAGAATTCTCAACAGAGGAATATCGAATGTCTGAGAAGCACTTAAAGACATGCTCAATTTCCTTAGTCATTAGAGAAATGCAATTCAAAATGACTCTGAGATTCCATTTTACACCCCTCAGAATAACTAATATCAAAAATTCAAGTGACAGCACATACTGTTGAGGATATAGAGAAAGTGGAACATTCCTTCATTGCTGGTGGGAGTGAAAACTTGTACAATCACTTAGGAAATCAATCTGGCACTTTCTTAGAAAACTGGGAATAGGGAAACCTTGAGACCCAGCTATTCCACTTCTTGGAATATATACAAAAGGTGCTCCACCCCACAACAAGGACATATGCTCAATCATGTTCAAAGCGGCCTTATTTGTAATAGCCAGAAACTAGAAACAACCTAGTTGTCCCTCAGTTGAAGAATGGATAAAGAAACTGTGACACATTTACACTATGGAATACTACTCAGCTTTTAAAAACAAGGAAATTCTGAAATTTGCAGGCAAATGGATGGAACTAGAAATGATCACCCTGACTGAGTTAACCCAGACCCAGAAAGGTACACGTAGTATATACTCACTTATAATTCAACACTAGCCCAACAGGGATGTACCCTGAAAGTCTTCACTTAGCAGGAGATTGGGATAGATACTGGGACTTCCTACTGGGACTCTAGGTGAGAGAGGTAAGGAAGAATGGGGAAATAGAAGAATCCAAAGGGTCCCAGAAACCTACAAGAAGGCCATCAAGGCTGGCAGATCTGGACTCAGGGGTGTCTGCTCAAAGTACTGTACCAACCAAAGACAATGCATGCAGTAAACCTAGAACACCTATTCAGATCTAGCCAATGGACAGCACGTTCTCCACAGTTGTGTGGAGAGCAGGGACTGACTTGGACATGAACTCTGATGCCCCCCTATTTGAGAACTTCCCCTTGGTGGGGAGGCCTTGTGGCACTCAGAGGAAGGGCAAGCTGGCTACCAGCATGAGACCTGATAGGCTGTGATCATATGGTCAGGGAGGAGGTCCCCTTAGGTCACAGACCTAGGGGAGGGGAATAGGGTGAAAGCAGGAGAGAGGGAGAAATGGGAGGATACAAGTGAGGGGATAACAATTGACATGTAATCTGAGTAAATTACTTAAAAAAGAAAAAGACCAACAGAGATAACTAGCCTAGGCCCACAGGGGCTCACAGAGACTGAAGCACCAACCAAAGAGCATGCGTGGTCTGGACCTCGGCCCCACACAGATGTTACAGATGGGTGCCTTGTTCTTCATGAGGTCCCCCAGCAAGTGGAGTAGGTACTATTTCTAATATGGACCCTGTTGCCTGCTTTTGGATCAATTCCCCCTAGGGGGGCTGCCTTGGTTGGCCTTAGTGGAAGACGATGTGCTTTGTCCTGCTGTGGCTTGATGAGCTGGGGAGGGTTCTTAAGTGGGGTCGGGTGCTCCCCTTTCTGAGAAGTGGGGGGTGGGAGGGGAAGAGGATGGGAGGATGGGACTGGAAGAAGAGGAGAGATGGGGCTGCATTCTGGATGTAAAATGAATAAATAAATAAACTTGAAAAAAAGAAATAGTACATACTGTCTAAATTCCTGACCTAAGTGTCCCATTTATAAACATAATATGAATATTTGCTTTATGGCATCAAGTTCTGTGGTCATTTTAATGCAGGAAGAGTAACAGGAACAGTTTCTAAACTCAATTTTATATCCCCAAGGATATTTGACGTTAAACACCAAAATCAAATGATATTTCACTTTGCTGTTCACCATTTGCAAGTAATATATCATTGTAAATTTAATTGAGGCCCAAAACACTCATACTTGGTTTCCTTTTCGTACCATTTGAATATGGGGAATCACTGAGTGAAAAATTCACTAGCTCATTTCAAAGTAATATAAGTTTATTTTATAATTTTCTCGATTTATTCTTAGCTACTTCTTTTTTGTACTGATCATAACTTCTTAGTCCCATTTGTGGCTGGAGTAGTCACTATGGTCCTGTGGTGGCCTGATACAACGTAATTGCACTGTTCTCTTCTTGGGATCTTCTTCACTGGGCTCTAGTCAAATCTGCAATAATGTTAAAATAAGTTCCTATCAGTGGAAAATCCATATTGTAAATATGTTAATCACCAAGAAATTAAACCAACACTAACATTTAATAGTTTGTCTATGAGTTAATCAATCAGCTTAATTCCTTTGGATACCATAGTCCAAACTTTTTGTCTCCATCCAGATCCTTGACTACAGAGCACTCTAGCATAATGCAGCTTCAAGCACCAGTGTTCATTTTGCTAGTTAGAAATGATGGCTCACCTATGTCAAGTAGTAATTTGTAAATATCAAAATGCTTTCTTTATTTCTTCCTTCTAATTTGTATACAATGTTGAATTTATGAAGTATACAAGGACATAAGTAGCCCCTAGGACTTTAAAGAATGGTTAAATCATAAATATAAACAGGAATTGAAGGGCATAAAACAGAAAATGTTAGCAGCATTTAAAAGCCATTGTAAATAGTCAGTGTTAATGAATATTAATCTGTCGTCTTCCACAGCTTCATTTCTGACATCGTTCCAGCAGAACACATGACACTTGAAATACTCACACATAAGCTTATGGTTATTTAAGTTTGCTTTTAATTCATAAATTCAACTCTGATATTTCAAAAAAAAAGTAGAGGAAAATATGTGAGAAATAAATGAGAATTGCAGGTCTGGTTAGGAAAGAAAAATTACTACTTTGGTGAGTTCAATAGAAACTTTGAAATCCACATCAAATTGAAGGATTATGTAATCTTGTCAGTGAAGTTTCCAGGACATTAATTTTTTTCTTTCTTTTATTGCAAGTAAGTGTTTTTATATAGTATATTGTGACTATGATTTTTCTTCTTTCTTCTCTTTTAGGTCTCCCCACACCCACCTCCCTCTATTGGAATCTATACCTTTTCTGTCTCTAATTAGAAACCAGGCAACTACATAATAAAATAACATAAAGTAAGACAAAACAAAGCCAAGTAAACTATACTATGACAAAACAAACAGAAGAAAAAGCACATGATAACACATGTACATGTAGACACAGAGACACACATTTCATACATACAAAAATCACCTAAAACCACAAAACCAGGAGCCATAATATAAACACAAAGGACCTAGAAGGTAAAGGCAAGCAAGCAGACAAACAAATCCCCATCAACTCCTTATGAGATAAAGAACCACCAAAAATAACAATTTGGTTTGTTTTGTGTTGATCATCTACTCCTGGGCATAGGGCTTGGCCTTAAGGATAGTTTGTACTTTCAGTGAAATTCCGTGGGAGAAAACTGATTTTTCATTCTCCAATGGTTATTAATTGAACGTAGCCTCTGAGTTAGACATGGGGGACTGTGTCCACATCTCCTCTCAGCACTGGAACTCTGGTACAGACTCACGGAGGCCCTGATCATGGTGCCTCAGTCTCTGTAACGTCATACATGCATGGTCCTGCTGTGTTTAGAGGGTCTTGTTTCTTTGGTGTCCTCCATCCCCTCTGGATGTTACAGTCTTTGTACTTCCTTTTCCACATATTTCCCTGAGACTTGAGTGGAGGGATTTGACAAAGATACCCCATTTGTAGCTGGTTTGGTGTTTAGGTTTCTTCTTTGGTAGCATGTGGGGTTTTTTTTAAGTATCATGAACACTAGTCTAGAAGTATGAAGGCTCTTGGTATAAAACAAACTCCACTTCTACATGCTAATTTTTTTTATAGAAATCTGATATTAGAGTGTAGATGTGAACGCCCAATGAGAGAACTCTCTGGATTGATTTCTGAAGCGTATACATATCTACAAAAGCAGCACTTTCCACAACTCCATGTCTTTAGCAGAGCTTCAGGACGATTGACTGAGGTACCAGTATATCTTGAGAGAAGCCTCATCAAACGCAAAGGCAAAATTCTTCCAGATGCTGTTAGCAAAGCAACATAAGCCCACTGGGATATTAACAAGTTCATTTAAGTATTCTATTGTTTTTTTTAACTAATTTTTTTTATTAATTTATTCTTGTTACATCTCAATGTTTATCCCATCCCTTGTATCCTCCCATGCCTCCCCCCCCCCATTTTCCCATTATTCCCCTCCCATATGACTGTTCCAGAGGGGGATTACCTCCCCCTGTATATGCTCATAGGGTATCAAGTCTCTTCTTGGCTACCTGCTGTCCTTCCTCTGAGTGTCACTAGGTCTCCCCCTCCAGGGGACATGGTCAAATGTGAGGCACCAGAGTACTTGAGAAAGACATATCCCACTCTCCACTCAACTGTGGAGAATATTCTGACCATTGGCTAGATCTGGGAAGGGGTTTAAAGTTTACCTCCCGTATTGTCCTTGGCTGGTGCCTTAGTTTGAGCGGGACCCCTGGGCCCAAATCTGCCTATCATATTGTTCTACTTGTAGATTTCTAGGACCCTCTGTATCCTTTTATTTTGCTATTCTCCCATGCGTCTCTCATCTTGAGTCCCAATAGGATGCCTTCCCCTCTGTCCCAGTTTCCTGGTAAGTGAAGGCTTTCGTGGGACATGCCCCTTGGGCTAGTATGCAGATATAAGTGAGTATATACCATTTGATTCTTTCTGCTTCTGGGTTAACTCACTCATTATGATCATTTCTAGCTCAATCCATTTATCCACAAATTTCGGGAATTCCTTGTTTTTAATAGCTGAGTAGTACTCTATAGTGTATATGTACCACAGTTTCTTTATCCACTCTTCTACTGAGGGACACTTAGGCTGTTTCCATGTTCTGGCTATTATGAATAAGGCTGCTATGAACATGGTTGAGCAAATTTTCTTGTTGTGTGCTGGAGCATCTTCTGGGTATATTCCAAGGAGTGGAATAGCCTGGTCTTGAGGAAGCCCTATTCCCATTTTTCTGAGATAGCACCAGATAGATTTCCAAAGTGGCTGTACTAGTTTGCATTCCCACCAGCAATGAAGGAGTGTTCCTCTCTCCCCACATCCTCGCCAGCATGTGGTGTCGCTTGAGTTTTTGATCTTAGCCATTCTGATGGGTGTAAGATGGAATCTCAGAGTTGTTTTGATTTGCATTTCCCTGATGACTAAGGAGGTTGATCATTTCTTTAAGTGTTTCTCAGCCATTTGATATTCCTCTGTTGAGAATTCTCTGTTTAGTTCCAAGCCCCATTTCTCAATTGGGTTACTTGGTTTGGTGGTGTTTAATTTCTTGAGTTCTTTATATATTTTGGATATTAGACCTTTGTCAGATGTAGGGTTGGTGAAGATTTTTTTCCCAGTCTGTAGGCTGTCGCTTAACAAATGGTGCTGGTCTAACTGGAGGTCTATGTGTAAAAAAATGAAACTGGACCCATATTTGTCACCTTGCACAAAACTCAAATCCAAGTGGATTAAAGACCTCAACATAAAACCAGAGACACTAAGCCACTTAGAGGAAATATTGGGAAAGAGCCTCGAACATATTGGCACAGGAGACAACTTCCTGAACAGAACACCAACGGCCCAGGCCTTAATGTCAACCATTAATAAATGGGACCTCATGAGGCTGAGAAGCTTCTGTAATGCAGGAGACACTGTCAACAGAACAAAGCGACAGCCTACAGACTGGGAAAATATTCTATTATTGTATGACATCATATCTAAAGTCCCTGAGAAGGAAGTTCAGATTTGACATTGGCTAAAACATAAGAAACCAAAAAGGCAAGAGAACAAACGTATTTCTCAGAAGAATTAAAAAGGAGAATGATAAAAATGTGAACATGCAGATTGATTTGTTGGTGAATGGGAAAACAACTCTACAGTTAATTCTTTTTCTCTGCAGTTATTTTAAGCTGGCCATAAAGTGAAAGCAAGATAAGAACAGATTTGTGGCCGTGAAAGATATGCTGTTAATGCTTAAATTACGCCCCAAGCTACTTTGGATGATGTCTAACAGAAAACCTTCTAGGTCAAAGACATTCAAGAGAGTGAGGTCACAGTTGTTTACATGCCTTCTTACTGCTGCATGTCTGCACTTCAGTATGTGAGTATATGTCACAAATAATTGAGAGTTCCAAAATCACTTGACTATGGAATCTTTTTGTCTGATGTTTCCAAGAGATGTGCTGGTTTTTGGACTCAGAACCGAGGAAGAGACTTTGGGAGACACTGAACAAGCCCATGTGTTTGATGAAGTGTGGTTAAGCCTTGTGAGATTAGACCAGGTGATTGACAGATATTTTCAGCTTTGTACTGCTAGTGTTCCTTGACATAATAACCACATGTGGCTTAAATAGAAATTGTCTTAGAATGTTTTCTACCCTGACACACTGTGTCTCGTGCTATTACTTGTAGTCTGTTTATGGGTTAATACAAGTATTTAACTTGAAAATCAGTCAAAAAGGACATTTTAAACAATAATGGTTGGAAAAATATTTGTTAAATTACACAATTTCTGTTAGTGTCCTAGAACATGGCCAATTCCCTGTTAAGTCCGAAATACAAATGAAATGGAGGTCAACTCTTTAAGACAACACTTTGAGCATACTATGTGCTCATGAAATGAATGGCAAATGTATGAATGTATGAATAAATGAAGTTTAGAGAGAAAGAAAATTTTGGAAAATGACTACTTAATTTGAAACAAATTGTATCCTTAAGAGTATGCCAACTAACTGATTGTGATGCTTAAGACATACAGCCAATAGAAGGAAAGAGGGAGACTTTACATAATAGGCCACATGCAGCATAAGTTTAGAAAGAGACAATCAGGATGTAAGTCAGAAGAGACCAGCATCTGAACTGACTACGGAAATAGTTTAAAATAACATAAAGACTTGCTTTTCTTATTTTTCAATGAAAAAACTTCTTTTAAAATAGTGAATCCTTTTTTACTTGGGGCACCTTTCATTTAGAAATAATGTTAATATAATGATTCCTTCTTGGTAGAAGTACTTTCTTATTAAACACTATTTTGTCCTGTGAGACTTTTATTTTACTTCACACAATGTGGTGATTGACATGTTCTAAGTGTTCACTGTTTACTATGTGACTAATTCTACATCAAATTGGAGTCATAGAAAGCTATGAACCAAGAGCTCCTCCTGCCTTTCTCCTTTACCAAGTTTCCCTAAGAGATAACACTTGGACTTCACTCTTTCTGGACACAATGAATACTAGCCCCTCTGCTTCTTCTTTGTGTAAATGGTGCTCTGGTCTATTCTTATGGCTTTACCTACCCTCTAGTTAGTGACTATTTTTAAATCTACACTTCTACCCATTCTTCCAACTCAAAATTTTAATATGCATGACTTAAATTATAATCAGTGTTAGAAATCTAACAGTAATTTCAAACACAAGTTGTTATAAACTGGTTTCCTGAATTAACTGTTAATAAAGTTTTCCAATATCATTTAATGTCTTTTGGATCACTCTGTTGCTCAACCAAAGACCTTGGTATTATTAGATTTAGTCATTTGATTACTACCAACAGCTAATTCATTATAAAATTCATTGCCTCTATATTCACGCTTTATTCAAAATCTAACCATTTCTCTGGCTCTTCTCTCTTATTATATGGTTCTATCTACACCCTCTGCTCCTTTGGTTTCTGTAATACCACTTTACACTGTCTCTGTTTTCACGTAGTTGATCTTATGCTAGCACAACTCATTATCCACAAATGATCCAGTGTATTTGTATTAAAATATATATTCTATTCTGCCAATTTGTTGCTTCAACTTGCAAGAGTTTGATATTGCCCTGAGGGGACAACCTGGAATGAAGCAACAACAGACACATGCACAGAAGGGCTGAGGTTTGGTGGGCTATGCCATGTGACCTGACGGAAATGCACCAGCAGCGTCAGGGAAACCTGGCAATTTGTAGAGGGAGATGAGATTGTGCAGACATCAGAAAACTGAGATTTGAGTCTCCTGTACATACTGAAAGGTCAACTGCTTCTCTCAAACACTCCTTTTGAGCCTGAAAAGGGAAATGGCTATGCCAGTCTCTCCTAGCCTTAATTCTCTGATGGCTTCCATCTCACAGTAATTGCCTACAAATGATCTTAATGAGTGAGCTAACCCAGAAGCAGAGAGACTCAAATGGTATATACTCACTTATAACTGGACACTAGCCCAAGGAGCAGGTCCCATGAAAGTCTGCACCTACCAGGAAAGTGGGATAGAGGTGAGAACATCCTATTGAGACTCTAGGTGAGAAAAATATAGGGGATAGGGAAGTAGGTGGATCCAGAGGGTCCTAGAAACCTACAAGAGGAACATTATGATGGGTGGATCTGAGCCCAGGGGTTCTGCTTGATCAAAGGCACCAACCAAGGACAATACGTGCAGTCATCATCAAACCCCTGCCCAGATCTAGCCAAGGGACAGAACATTCTCCACAGTTAAGTGGAGACTGGGGACTGACTTTCACAGGATCTCTGGCGCCCCGTATTTGGCCATGTCCCTTTGTGGGGGAGGCCCAATGGCACTCGGAAGAAGGATAGCGGACTACCAAGGAGAAACTTGATACCATAGCACCATATTCAGGGGGAGGAGGTCCCCCTTGGTCACAGTCATAGGGAAGGGGGATTGGGGTAAAAGTGGGAGGGAGGGAGGAATGGGAGGATGCATGGGATGGGATAGAAAATGAGATGTAATATGAATTATTTTATTTTTCAATAAAAATGTGTTTTAAAAAAGTCAATATGATGTATCTTTCCCATCATTCTCTTCTGTCATCACCATGTTTATTTTACTTAGCACATTGGCTTCTTGGTGTTCCTTAGCATACCAAATGCCTTCTACTCTTGGACATTTATGCTTACCATTTTCTTTCAATGGTTAATTATTTTTCCTTTCCTTTAGAGTCTTCCTAATGCTGTGACCCTTTAATGCAGTTTCTTATGTTGCGGTGACCCCAAACCATAAGATTACTTCAATGCTACTACATAACTGTAACCTTGTTACTATTATGAATGATAAGGTAAATATATGCTATGCAAAATATCTGATATGTGACCCCTGTTAAAAGGGTCATTCTATCCCCAAGGGCATCACACCTCCATGTTGAGAATCACTGCTTTAGACTTTTGTTCAAATTCTCAATGAAACTCTCTGTGAAAACATTTGATAGTGGTCAGAAATTGTATGTGTTATCTTCTTCCATTTTTCTTTATTTCACTATCCACATCTACACTGCAGAAATTCAATGTATGTTCATTGGCATGACTGATTGCATACCTTGGCTATGCTAACCTGAGGTTTTTGTTGGCTAGCCTTCTCATGTTTGTCATAACTTTATGTACTCATTTTGATAGTTCTTTACTTATGCCTTCAGTGGGTTTGGGCATAGGGTCTGGATTACTATGAGCTTCTGGTAAGGTTAGGTTGCAGCTTGCTCACACAGTTATGCAGAACCTTTGTTATTCTTTGAAGACGTGCTAATGGCTCAAAATTTACTTTAGAATCTGGAAAATATTACAAGTCAGGGTCTTTCTGTAGGCAGTATGCTGTTAGCTGTTTCAGCACATTACAGATTATTGAGTCGTAAGTGGAATAGTGAGAAAAGCAAATTAATTATTTGCTTATTCATTTCAGGATCTTTCATTTACTATTTAACAGTTTCCTGCATATATAAAATATGTTTTGATGATATGCGTTCCCCATACTTCCCTTCTATGCCTTGCGTCATTCTCCCCGAGACACATTCTTCCCATGTGCGTTCCTCTCCCCACCTTTTCTTTTTCTTTTTCTTTGTAATACACTGAGTCTAGTTAGTGTTGCCTGAAATTGACTATCTTGTTCTTCTGCAGGTAAGTGTAGCTTCAGTGAGTTCATGAGTACTTTGACTATGTCATGCCTGAAAGATGGCACATTACAGCACTTCTCCTCAGTCTATGGTTCTTACATTCTTTCTGCTTCTTCCTCTTGAGTCTTGGATGGCCAATGTAGATATCCTTTCTATTTTAGAATATTCATTCAATGCAATTAATTTTAGCATTTTGACCCATTATGAAGCTATGTATTAACTACTGTTTACTGAAGAGGGAAGTTTCTGTGGCCAAGGAGAATAACTTAATAATAAAGAAAACTCACACACTTGATTTTGCCTATAGGTGATTACTTTGCCACATGAGCCTCAATGATCTCACATAGTCATTCCACTTAAAGAAATAACTCCTATGTAAAATGGATAAATCAAAAGAATCTTTACTGTAGAAGGAAATGAATGCAGTCATGGCATAGGATGAGCCAAAAAGACATGATTAGATGGGTTTGTGGCAGTTGGAGCAGTCATGATTCTAATCCATTTTGATGACTGATCAAAGGTTAGGGGGCATAGTTCTGAAACTGAGTAGGAGGCATGCCTAGATAGTGGTAGGAAATCAACTACATGTTTTAGAAGTGAGCACGGTTTGCAGTTCTTGATAAGGAACTAGAGATTTCTAGACAGAACATTGTGGAGATTATTAGTCAGACCTTGTTGGAATGTTATATATGGAAAGATGTCTTGGGAAGACAAATAGTTTGGTATGCAGGAATTTTATCACTCTTTAGTTTTTATTTAACAATTGAGTAATATGTTATTTTTAGAATACTTATTAAGGCAGGCATGAGGAGTTTTGTTTTATGGGTTGCAGTTCTGGACATCAGATATCTCAGGGGACAATGATGTTACTGCCTGAACTAACAAGTGTGGATCTCATGAAAATTCAAGATCAGGTAGGGAAGATGGAGACTGAGAACTATGGTACTCTGCAGTTTTCTTAGCATGGATGCAGGAAAAAAAAAAAAAAACCATAGCTTTGGACTTCTTCTAAATTCCTGAAGATTGCCAGAGCCTTCTCCTTTGAATATGTTGATCTTCCAGACTGTATTTTTCTGTATTTCTCACCATTCTCTTCTGTCATTGCCATGTTTACTTTATTTAGCACATTGGCTTCTTGGTGTCCCTTAGCATGCCAAATGCCTTCTCCCCTCTGGACTTTTATGCTTACCGTTCATCTTGATGATGTTCTTGAAAACATTGTGATTGATCACCTTTAAATCTTTTCATTACATCCTTAGGATTAATTATGATTATATTAATAATTTATTGCTCCTGACTAGCTTGTCCTTTAAGGCAGCTATGGCTTTAGTCATATAATATACAACAATATTAACAGTGTGGAATCTCAGTATTGATTAGATCACCAAAAACTTATCTTTAACACAGTTCGTATTTAATAGAATTGGAGACAACACTCTATGGTGCTTTGGCTAGGGTATTTAGATAATGATATTTTGACTTTTCTTTAAGGTTTTAATATGAATTAATGTTTTGCCTGCATGTATGTACGTGTACTGTATGTGTACTGGTTCTACGAAAGTAAGAGGGTATTGAATCCTGTGGAAATGTAGACCTGATTTCCAGATGGTTGTATGCCACCATGTGGATGCTGAAAACTGAACTTGGGTCTTTTGAAAGTTCAACAAGTGCTCTTAACCACTGAGCCATGACTCGGCTCCATATTTGCCTTTTTTAAAGTGTGTGAGTATATAGGGAAGACGTGGGTTGAGATAGGAATCACAAGTACAATGCATAGTTTAGTCTATAGCTAGAATAATTTTTCAGATTGGAGCTGTAAAGAATTTGGATGATAGATACTAAAAATATTCTATTTTTCTTATTGAAATACACTCATCTATTACCAGGTAAAACATATTAACATTCTTTGGACACGTGATGTACTAGCACGCATATATATACATGCACATATATAAATATACATACATATATACATATATATGCATGCATGCATGTATACATGCATGAACTTTTTATTTATTTATTGAAACAAATTTTCACTATCTAGCATTGGCTGGCCTGGTTCTCCCTATATAGAATGGCATGGCCTTGAATCACAGAGATTTGTCTTCCCCTGCCTCCTGGGTGCTGGGATTAAAGGCGTGCACCACCACACTGGCCTTTTGTTCTTCTTTTTTTCTCAAGAGCTTGACAAATATCCACTCAACAAATTGACAATGTGTTAGTTGAAAGACACATACAAAGGCACACCAGGCACATACAAAGGCAAATTAGTTTTTAAAACATTGACTTTTCATTTATTTTTAGCTTGAAAGTTAATTGTGGAACTAGATTTATGCACTGTCAGCAGTTCTCTATAGATAAGACACATTAGAAGCATTTAAAAAATAGTAATTTATCAGTCCTGTACATAGACAATCAACACTCTCCAAGTGCCCGCCTAACATATCCCAAATAGCCTTTCCTCTCCTAATCAGTCTATGCTCAGCCACACCTCAGGGGGATGACCCCTGATTCACCAGAGGCTCAAACAGCAGTCAGAAGCACAGGTAAGCCCTTCTCATTGAAAACTAACACTTTCCCAGAACCCACCCAACTTAAACCAACAGTCCCTCCTCTTCATATCACTATATCCTGGCCCACACCTCTGGGAGTACACCAGAAGCCATACTGGCACCTGGAATCCCAGGACCACTGGCTAGACCAGAGGCCATCAAACTATCAGAAGTCCAGCCCCCAACTCCAACAGAGACCCTTTACATAACCACAGGCCACTCAGGCCAGAAGACCAGAGAGAAAACAGAAACCAAGGAACAGCACATCCATCCAACAAGCACAAATTCAGAAATCAATACCTGGACTTTTTATTGCCACAAAACCAAATGCCTAGATGCTAGAATAAGAACAAAATTAATAACATCCAGGGCAATGTGGCACCATGAGTCCTCAGCCACTCTTCTACTCCAGCCCTGAATATTTCTACCTAGTTGAGCTCCTAGAAAAGGAACTTTAAATAAACTTTATATAGATGATAGGGATCCTTAAAGAGAAAAATGAATGAATCCTTTGAAGAAATGGAGGAAAAGAAAAACAAAAACTTGAAAAAAATGAATAAATATATTACATAAAGCTAAGAAAAAAAGTTAAAGAAGACAAATAAAAACTGCTCAATATCTAAAGATAGAAGTAGAAGCAATAAATAAAACACAAACTGAAAGAGCCCTGAAGATGGGACACGTAGGTAAAGGAACAGAAATTACAGACAGAAGTATCACTAATAGACTACAAGAGATGGAAGAGAGAATCTCTGTCATTTAATGCAATAGAAGAACCAGATACATCAATCAGAGAAAATGTTAAATCTAAAAAAATTTCAGACACAAAATAATCCAAGAAATCTGGAACACCATGAAAACACCAAACATAAGAATAATAGGAATAGGAGTAGGAAAGGAATGCCAGGTTAAAGGCCTAGAAAATACTTTTAACAAACTCATAGAAGAAAAGTTTTTCTAACCTAAAAAGACAGACTTTTACAGGTACAAGAACCTTACAGAAAACCAAATCGAAGGGAACAGAAAAAAAGACAGTCTCCTTTCCACACAATAATCAAAACACTAATCACAGAGAACAAAGAATTTTTTTTTGTAATATAAAGATATATAAATAACATATAAAGGCAGAATTATTAGAATTATACCTAACATCTCAGTGGAGACTCTGAAAGACAGAAGTGCTACAGACCCTAAGACACAAGAGATGACAGCTCATACTGATATACCCAGGAAAAATTACAATCACAATAGAGGGAAAAAACAAGATATTATATGATAAAGTTAAATTTAAACAACTTTGTACAATAAAAATAACTTCGGGAGGTATCACCATCCCTGATTTCAAGTGGTACTATAAAGCTATGGTAATAAAAATCACATGGTATTGGCATAAAAACAGACAAGTAGATCAATGGAATTGAATCAAAATTCTGAAATAAACCTACTAACAATGGACACTTGATTTTCTACAAAGAAGCCAAAAGCATACAATAGAAAAAAAGAAAACATCTTAAACAAATAACTCTGGTCTAACTGGATGTCTTCATGTAGAAGAGTGCAAAGAGACCCACATTTATCACCCTGCACAAAATTCAAGTTCAAGTAGTTAAAAAAACCTCAGCCATAAAAGCATATATACTAAATCTAATAGAAGAGAAAGTGGGGAAAAGCCTTGAATGCATTGGCATAAGAGACAACTTCCTGAAGAGAACACCAACAGCTCAGGCACTGAGGCCAATAATTAATAAATGGGACCTCACAGAACTGAGAAGATTCTCTGAGGCAAAGAACACTTTCAGTAGGACCAAATGGCTGCCCACAGACTGAGAAAAGATCTACACCCACCCTGTATTCAACAGAGGATTAATATCAAAATTATAAAAATAACTCAAAACATTAAACACCAGCAAACCAAATAATCTGGTTAAAAATGGTGTACCGATCTAAACAGAATTTTCTACAGAGGAATCTCGGGTAGCTGAGGAGTGCTTAAAGAAATGCTCAACATCCTTAGTTATTATGGAAATACAAATCAAAGCGACTGTGAGATTCCATCTTACACCTGTCAGAATGGGTAAGATAAAAACTCAAGTGACAGAGCATTCTAGTGAGAATTCAGAGCAGGGGTACACTCCTCCTTTGCTGATGGTAGTGCAAATTTTTACAACCACACTGGAAACCAATATGGAGGTTTCTTAGAAAACTGGGAATAGATCTACCTCAAGACCCAGCTATACCACTCCTGGGCATATACCTGAAAGAGGCTCCACCTTAATACAAGGACACTTGCTCAAACAATGTTCATAGCAGCTTTATTCACAATAGCCAGAAATTGGAAACAACCTAGATGTCCCTCAACTGAAAAACTGATAAAGAAAATATGGTACATTTAAACAATGGAATACTACTTAGCTATTAAAAACAATGATACCATGCGATTTGCAGGCAAATGGATGAAACATGAATGGATCATCCTGAGTGAGGTAACCCAGACCCAGAAAGACACACATGATGTGTACTCACTTAAAGTATACATTAGGCCATAGTGTACAGTATAACCATGCTATATTCCACAGACCCAGAGAAGCTAGGGAGGGCCCCAAAAAACATGTTTGAATCTCACTTAGAACATGAAACAAAACAGACAACTGAAATAGATGGAGGTTGAGAGCTGGGTGGGATATGACCTCGGGAAGGTAAGGGGCATGAGGATGAGGTGTGAAGAGATTAGGGGAGAAAGTGGACCAGAAGATATAACAGAACTTGGTGAATGGTGGACAACCCTGGGATGGAGGAAGCTCCAGGGAGACTATGGGGGTACCCTAGCTGAGACTTCTAGCAGTGGGGCTTGTGAAGCATGAATCTGCCACCTCCTACAGCTAGCTAGGGCTCCTATAACATGTTTTGCCCCAAATTTGTCTTGCCTCCAAGAAATGTAGGGATTAAAATGGAGCAGAGCGTGAAGGAATGGAAAAATAATGATTGGCCCAGCTTGAGACCCACTCCATGGGAGAGAGACAACCCTGACACCATTAATGATGCTCTATTGTGCTTGCAGACAGGAGCCTACCATGACTGTTTTCTGAGAGGCTTCATCTAGTAACTAACAAGAAACAGATTCAGAGACCCAGAGCCAAAGAATAAACTGAGTTTGCAGAGTTCTGTGGAGGAGTAGGAGGAAGGATAGAGGGAGCTGGAAAGATTAAGGAGACCACAGGAGGACCTACAGAGTCAACTAACCTGGGCCCATGGGGCTCATACAGACAGAGACACCAACCAAAGAGCATGTGTGGCCTGGGCATAGACTCTCTATGTGTGTGTAGCAAATGTGCAGCGTGGTTAACAAGTGGGACCCCTGGCAATGGGACTAGAAGATATCCCTGACTCTGTTGCCTGCCACCAGATCCATTTCACGTAGCTGGCCTGCCTTGTTAGGCCCCAGTGGGAGAGGGTGCACTTAGTCCTGCTTTGATTTGAGGTGACACATACCCAAGTTAAATCAAGATCAAACAAACAATTTAAACAGACCTTTAACTCCTAAGAAAACAGAAGCAGTCATTAAAAATCTCCCAACCAAAACAAACAACAAACAAACAAACAAACAGCTAGGGCTAGTTGGTTTTAGTGCAGAATTCTGCTAGACTTTCAAAGAATGCCTAATACCAATACTCCTCAAATTATTCAGAACATAGAAACAGATCATCAAAACATAGAAACAGAAGGAACTTTGTCAAATTTATTTCAGGATGTGGCAGTCACCTTGGTGACCAAATCACACAAAGATTCAAAGAAGAAAGAGTGTTATAGACCAACTTCCCTCATGAACATAGGGAAATTGAAAAAAAAAATACTCCCAAACCAAATTAAGGAACACATTAAAAATAATATTCATTATGATCAAGTAGGATTCATCCCAGAGATTCAAAATCCCAGAGAATCAAAAATCTGTCAATATAATCCACCATATAAACCAACTGAAAGAATAAATATGATGGTTCACCTCAAAATTTTTATAAGAAAATTTCTACAGCTGATAAACTCTTTGAGTGAAGTGGCTATATATAAGATTAACTCAAAACAAAACAAAAAACAAAACAAAACAAAAATACCTTTAATTCAATTCTATACATAAATGACAGTTGAGCTGAGAAAGGGAAACAATGCCCTTCACAGTAGCAAATGAAAGACCTATGCGGCAAAAATTTCAAGTCTCTGAAGAAAGAAATTGAAGAAGATATCAGAAAATGGAAAGATCACCCATGCTCATGTATTGGCATGATTAACACAGTAAAAATGACCAAAAGCAATCTACAGATTCAATGCATTTCCCTTCCAAATTCCTCCACATTTCTTTGTAGATCTAGATAGGACAATTCTCCATTTCATATGGAAAAACAAGACAAACAAACAAACAAACAAACAAAAACCAGGATAGCTAAAATAGGCCTCAGCAATAATAGAAGGCCTGAAGATACTATCTCCCCTGGTTTCAAGGTGTTCTTCCAGGCTATAGAAGTAAACACCACATGGTGTTAGAATCAGAACAGACATACTGATGAGTGGGAATTGAACTGAAGACCAAGACATAAGTCCACACACCCGATTTTGGTAAAGAAGCCAGAAACATACACTGGGGAAAAGAAAGCATCTTCAACAAGTGGTGCTGATCAAGATGGATGTCTACATGGAGAAGGATGCACATAAATTCATTTTTTCACCCTGCACAAAACTCAAGTTCAGCTGGATCAAAGAGCTCAAGATAAAACCAGAAACGTTGATCTTGATAGAGAAAGTGGAAAGCAGCCTTAAATACACTGCCACAAACTTTTGGAGCACAACACCAGTAGCTTAGGCACTCAAATCACCAATTAATAAATGGGATCTCATGAAACTGGAAAGTTTCTGTTGCGGTTACTTTAGAAGTATGTCCTAATAAATGTTTATTATTATCTCTATAATTATTGTTTTTGAAGTAATTTCTAACCTGATGACAATCAATGAAGACACAGACACTTGCTATATTTTAAAATAGCCTTAGTTATCCTGGGGCAGGGCAAATATTAATCTCCTAAACTACCTCCCACATAGGGGACAGGTATTTCATACCCAACCCCAATCCCATGCAATCTGCTACTAATAACTGCTTTCAAGCTACTGCCCATCCATAATCCCAAATACTTGCTAATTATCATCATCTGGGCCAAATCTCCATCCATGCTGGACATGTGCTTCTTCCTCTACCTAACCCATGGCGCTGGCCTTCCTTCCTTTTCCCTTCTTCCCCCAGTCTCCCTTTTTTCTTCTGGTCTTTTTCTGAAAAGCCCAGGAACCTGAGCCACACCTATCCCATTTGTCATGTCCAGCCATGATGGCTTTCCATTGGTCAAACAGGAATAAGTTCTTAGGTGAGTTACAAACAATTTGGAGTATGTGAGTCTGTTCATTTGGGCTGACCAAACCAATTTCTAACAAGTTTCTGTAAGACACAAGACACCACAATCATAGAAATAGGCAGCCTACAGAATGTGAAAAGATTTAACCAACTTCACATCTGATAGAATTCTAATATCCAAAATACATAAAGAATTCAAGAAACTAGAGATAAAACACATATTTAAAATTATCTGAACAGCAATTTTCAATAGAAGAATCTCAAATGGCTTAGAAATACTTAGAGAAATGTTCAACATCCATAGTCATCAGGGAAATAAATGCAAATCAAAACTACTTTGATATTCCATCTTACACCTATCAGAATTGTTAACTTCAAAACACAAGTGTCAGTTCATGCTGTCAACTATATGGAGCAAGGAGAATACTCTTCCATTGCTGGAGGAAGTGAAAACTTGTACAGCCACTATGGAATTCCATCTGGGTAGTTCTCAGAATATTGAGAATCAATCTATCTCAAGTCCCAGCTATATCACTCTTTAGCTTATACCCAAAGGATGCTCTATCCTACCACAAGGACACTATGTTCATAGCAGCTTTATTTGTAATAGCCAGAAACAGAAAATAACCTTGATGTCCCTCAACAGAAGAATGGAAAAAGAAAACCTGCTACATCTGCAAAATGGAATATTACTCAGTTGTTTAAAAAATAGGGAGGAATGGGAGGATACAAGGGATGGGAAAGCAATTGAGATGTAATATGAATAAATTAATAAAATATATTTAAAAATGACATTCATGAAATTTGCCAGCAAATGGATGGAACTAGATAAAAATCATCCTTAATGAGGCAGCCCAGGCTCAGAAAGCCTAATATAGTATGTATCCGCTTATAAGTGGATATTAGCTCTTAAGTAAATGGTAATCAAGCTACTGTCCATAGATCCAGAGAGATTAGGAAAGGAAGAGTGCATAGAGGAAACACATTGCTTGCCCTTGGAAGGAGAAATAGACTAGATTATGCAAGTGGACTGGGGACAGGTGGGTGATAGGAACAGAAGGGGTCAGGATAAGTGAGAGAGAGGGAGAAATAGAGTGTGTGGTGAGGCAACTAGAATTGGGGGATATTTGGTGGGCAGTGTGGAAACCTAGTGCACACAAAACATCTTGGATACTATGAGGATGACCTTAGTGAGGACCTTTAGTAATGGAGGGTACAGAGTCTGAACTGGCTATCTCTTGTAAGCAAGCAAGGCTTCCAGTGTTGAGACTGGGTTACATCTAGCTGAGTTGTCTGAGGAGGTCCATTGGATATCCCTGAACAACCCAAGCTGGTGCTAGGACAGAAGGTCTCGCACTGAAAACTGGCAGCGGGGCTCAATTGCCTAGAATAACCTTCACACAGCTCATTAAACATAGGGAGAGCCTGGATAGCCTAGGGCAGAACAAAACACAACTGGAAAAATCAATGAAATGACCCTAATGATGTCCTGCTATACTCATAGACCAGTGCCTTGTACAGTTGTCATTTGAGAGGCTTCCCCTGGCAGCAGATGGGAGCAGGTGCAGAGACCCATGGCCAGGCATTACATATGGAGTCTAAATTGTATGTCACCATAGTATCTCTTCCCTTGGAGACCAGGGAACCCTTGAAAATGGAAGGAAAGACTGTAGGAGTCAGAGGGGAGAGAGGACACCAGGAGAACATGGATCAGTGAAGCAACTAAGCAGGCTTCATATGTGCTCACAGGGACTGAGATGGCAAGCAAGGGGCCTACATGGGTCTATACTAGGTCCTCTGCATATAAGTTATGGCCCTTATCCCAGTATTTTTATGATACTCCTTCAGTGGAAGCAGATGTATCTCTGACTCTTTTGAGACCCTTTTCCTCCCATTGGGTTGCCTTGTTCAGCCTCTATATGAGGGCTTTTGTCTTGTTGTGCTTTGCCTCATCCTGTTTGGCTACCATGTCTTGGAGGCCTGCTCTTTTCTGAAGAGGAAATGAATGGGGTGAGTATGTCAGGAAAAGGGGTAACAATGGGGAGCTATAAGGAGTAGATGGAGTAGGAACTGTGGTTAGGATGAAGAATGAGAGAAGAATCTATTTTTAATTAAAAAAAAGAATGTCAGATATAGCTGGCATTTATCATCCTTGTTTATTTGGACGTATGCATCACATTCAGAAGGTTTGTGGTACATTCCTGACTTTGGGCAATTATAAAACTTAGAAGTGACATTAACCTTCCCACAGAGAGTTGTTGACACAGGAAGGCAGACAGCCTGATCTTCTAATACGAAATCACAGGTGTGAAAGGTGATGAAAGTGACCGTGAAATCTTCCTTTTGCTTCTTCTTATATTCTTTCTGCAGGATAAGCCAGGCCACTTGTTCTTTGTCTTTTTCTGTGGCTGCTCAAACCGACATTAGAAAGGACTCAAAACTGCCACAAGCAGAGCTGCAAGAAGACTGTATTCGTGTTTGCATACAAGTGTCCAGCTACCAAGCTTATTCAAATGCTATGGTGAGTGTCTTCATAAACAATCTCATGTATTCAGAACTAACATGTGATGGTACCTAGATTTAAATCTGAAGTCATAGATTCTCCACATGTTGAGTTATAGACATAGATACTTTGTAATAACTTCTCAGAGGGTCATGAATGAGGTTAATATTTGCATAAAAATTGAATAAAGATCAGTGAGAGCTTCCACGTAATACATATCTGGATTTGCTTGCACCTTTGTTGATTCTTGGTGAATGTATACAAACTTAACATCTCCTCCACTACTGCAATTCTAGTTCCTTTATGTCAATGTTTTATTTAGGGACAGTCCCCAAGTCAGCCTTTACTAGTAACGAGGCCTGCCATTTGAAGAAGACAGGAGAGTAGCACATGGTTACAATAGAAAAAGAGCTGCACTGTTGTGTACTCATAATTTTTGATTTCTTTAAAAACACAATATGTTGTTGTTTTAATCTCAAGTGTGGGACACGGCCTGTGTCAGACTATCCATGGCAGCTGACTATGATTTGCCTCATGTTCTAGTAGGCGCATGACTTTGCCAGCTGAAGTTAGTTTGTTTGGAATTCTGAGAACTCTTCAGAGAGTATATAAATGCCAGAGCCAAGACAGGTGCGTTGGATGCTGCTTCTCTTCCTCCTGCTGCTGTTGCTGTTTTCTGTTTGCTGGATTGCTGGATTGCTGCTTGGAGATATCCTGATTAGGAAGATCAAATTTTCCCCAAGGAACTCAACACCCCTAATCAGCAGAAAGTGTCTAACAATATCATTGGCCCATTCCCCTCTAACCTTCTTTATTTACTACACAGTGTTGGGGAGTTGGAATCGATAGCGGTGGTTCAGGGTGGGAGAAAAAGAACCCAATAAAGTAGCCACAAGTCTGACTACACTCCTGAAAAACAGTTTTTCCACAAACTGACATGTGCTTAATCACATGGCTGTTTGGAAGAGATGTCTCTTCAGTATTAGGTGAACATACAGTTTGATTGGCAATGTGTGCTTCTAACATGTTTTTACATACTTGTTCAGATGCATCTTAGAATCATGGGATACAAAGGTGGAGACCATTGTAGAACACTTGCTGTACAAACCTGTGCTCATGTGAGAGGCTCAGAAAACTAGGGATTAGTACCCTAGAGGAGATGAGGGCAAGAATCCTCACAACACCCAACTCAAGGTTGGTTGTGCCTTGCCTGCCTTTTTTAAAATGTGTGTGCAAATTACTATTGTTGATTTATTATGCATAAGCACCCAAAAATAAATCGCTTAGTAATCGCATTAAACCCTTGAACATTAATAAGGTAAATAACAAGAAATATTGTTCTATCATTTCATATTTTTCCATCTTTTGACAATGTGTCTACATTTTAATGTGCAGTCACCCAAACATGTTATTAAAATTCAGAATCTGAATCATCGAGTCTGGGTTGGGCCTGGGAGTCTGCTCCTCTGTTGTTTCTCAGATGCTGCTGCTGATGTTGGTATGTTGATTATAATCCGAGCAGCAGGATGTAACAGCTACACTGATTGATCTTTGTCAGAAGACATAAATATTTTAACATGAACAATGACAAACTGATACTTTCTGTTATGGGTGTTTTGACAGTCTTTGTAAGCACAGCAGGTAATACTGTGGCTGCCATGTCTGTGAGCCTGGTCCATCCTGTAAGTTCTTTTGAACACACTTTATGATAATCATAAAGAACAGCTCACTGAGCTTTGCATCACAAATTTCAGCCAAAAGTACAGGTCTTTGCATAACTCTCTTGCTTCTCTCTTTCATCACTCTGACCACAAAATGTGTATTTAGTTTCCTTTGTATAGGATACTCATTTTAAGTGTCTTAAAAAATATTGACATATTTATAGTTATAAGTTGCTTATATTTCTTAGTTTACTAGAACCATGGATTCTGAAATTAGAGGTGACTTTTCTTTTTTCGTTTTTCCCAACCTCTGTTTTTTGTATGAATCTTCTGTATAACTTGTAGTGTGTTTTTTTCTTCTCTAGAAATTCTCTCTTCAAAAACAGAGTGAGAATTCATTCCCTCTGCCTGTTTTGTTGACTGTCTCCTAGTGAGGCTCAATTCCGCACAACATCTGTAGAGATGTTCTGTGTATTAGTTCATAATCACATTAAAGTACCAAAAATTGATGCTTGTTTAATAAGTGTTCATGTGTTTTATTGCCCTGGCTCTTTAAGGTAGCTCTCTTCTATGATGGTTCATCATGACTTAAAGGTAATATAGAGGGCCTTGGTGATTTTTCTCTTCTGGGCTTTGATAATCCAAGTCATCTGATTGGATAGCAATACATGCCTTTAAAATTAGGATAGCAAAACCTTTTTCTTCCCAATAATATCCTCTTCATCTTGCCATTACGACATGGGGACATGGCAAATATTCTTTCTTCTCTTTATCTAATGGATATTAATTTTATATGCCCACTTCTCCTCACATATAAGTTTTTTTTACAGTGCTGCAAGGAGAGGTAAGCAGAGTCATGATCGATCATTCTTTTGAAATTTGAGGCACATTTGCTTGGATAAAATTGTAGAGATACTAAGCATAATAAAATCGCTAGGACAAAATATAGATCTTTAGATCTTGCATGTGCTTATTATCTAAGGAACTGTCAGAGTTTGTTGTTTTTGTTTGTTTGGTTGGTTGGTTTTTTGAGACAGGGTTTCTCTTCTAGTCCTGGTTGTCCTGGACTCAGAGTTCATTTTTTTATGAGCCATTAGTATATTTTGTCGACAGTGAGCACTACCATGGTTTGTGCTAAGTTAGCCATAAAGACCTTACCTTCTCGGAGCCAGTCTCTATCTACCTATCTGTCTGTCTATCTATCTATCTATCTATCTATCTATCTATCTATCTATCTATCTATCTATCATCAATCATCTGTTTGTATCTCATTCTTTTTCTGCAAATGTGTTTTATATACTTACCAAACAGCAGCTGGCAAACAAGGACCACATCAAAATAATTGTAAGTCAGGTTTAGAAGAGCAGATAGTAGAGGCCTCACATCTGGGTCTCTAAGAAAGACATGTATGAAGACATTGAGTAGAGGTCTGCAATGAAGTGAGGGATGACAAGCATGGATGCTGATCAATATAACTCTAAGGGAAGGGAGAAGCAAGTGGAGAGGAGGTGCAGGAGAACAAGCCTTGCAAGCTGGAGTGAAAGCCTCAGCTCCTCTGGTGATAGTGCAGAGGAAGAGGAGATGGTGAGTATGGACCTCCAAAGCTGGCCCTCGTGGAGGATGCAGTGGCTTCTGAGAAGGGAAGAGCACATTCCTCTGGTGCCTACGAGGTTTGCCTGTTTCTGCCAATAAAAGGTGGTTGTGTGAGCCTGTGCTTCTATCACTGCCTCACTTGGGCTCACTATCCCAAGTTTTTTTACTCTAGCTCCATCACTTCTTGCAATGTCTTTAGTTTTCTCTTACAGTCCTCACTGCTGGTCTTTGTGCCAGTGCCACCACCTAGAATATTCTTCATCAACAACACCCTTAGTGCTTTGCCTCCTTTCATTTCAGCTTTGTTTTCACTTTCTTGATAGAAACATTTTGCGTCTGTTCTCTTCTATTATTCTTAACCCAACTGTCTTAGGCTTTCTATTGCTGTGAGGAGATCCCATGACTAAAAGTAACTTGGAGAGAAAGGATTAATTTCATATTGTAAGATTTTACTTCATCTGACAGGAAAATCAGGGAAGAAACTCAAGGCAGGAATCTGGAGACAGGAAGTGATGCAGAGGTGATAGAAGAACATTGATCACTGGCTTGTTCTCCATGGCTTTCTGAGGCTGTTTCTCATAGCACCTAAGACTGCTAGCCTAGAGTTCACATTATCTTCAGTGAGCTGAGCCTTCCCATATCAATCATCAATGAAGAAAATGCACCACAGACTTGCCAACTCTGGCTCCCACTTCCAAAATGACACGGGCTTATTTCAAGTTGACATAGCCAGCACAGCCCCCTAATGTCATTTCTGAAGATAGTTACTGCTTAGTTCAAGGTTCTGTATAAAAGTAAATATTTCCTAATAACTAAAGAAAGATCTTAGAAAATGGTTGGTGTTGTTGAATAGTGTGTTATTATTTCTGAGGTCAAACATGCCATTCCTAATAGAGTATAGCACGTGTATTACATCTGCCTTTAAGTAACAGCCTATATCAAGCACGGTAACAATGTATGGTATTTTTCCATTTCATTCATTTTGTTCTGCTTGTGGCTTTGCTGGACTGATTCATCATTAACATGTATAATTTAGCATTGTCTCCTGGCACAGTATGATGCTATCTGTGTTGCTGACAGATTTGTCTTAGTCTTAGTCTTGGGTCTTTCAGCTGTCTGCTTTCCTGAATTTTGCTTACCCAAGCATTTCATCTGTCACACTGCCTGCCACAGTCATGATGTTTGTCTTTATCCACAGTCATTACTTTCCAATGCTCTGTCTTAATCCCATTACAGGGCTTTGTCTATTTTTATTTGTCACAGTATCTATAGTTGCTACCCATGTTCATTGTTCCAATAATATGCATCATTCCCCACCCCAGTGAAGAATAATCAGAAATCATTCATATCTTCTTGTCCTTTATGATGCTTGGACTTGCTTTGTTTCTGGAGGTTACAGGCTTAGACGATCAGATCACTAGGACAAGGTGAGTGAACACACATTTACAAATGTTGGTTCTGAGCATGGGTGTTGAGGGAGTTGACCAGCAGTCTGTGATTAGCATCACATGAAGATGGAAGGTTCGTTTGTGAGACTTGAGTATATGCTCATTATTTACATTGTAGTGGTATGTTCCACCTGAGGAGTATTTCATATTTGTTCAAAGTTAGTGTATGTCTACTGTGAACAAAATACAGTGGGTATATTTTATTATTCTTGCTCTTCAGTGGTAGAATGTTTTGACAAAGCAACAGAACAGAATCATTAGAATGATTGCCTGTGAAAACCTTACTAAACAGTGTGTGTCTGGAAGAGTTGAGGTTAGTGGAAACATGGAAGAAGATGTGTTACAAAAATACTGTTTGCCTTGACAATGCTGTCTCAGATGTAATCATCAGATATCTAATATGATTTTCAGGTAACTTAAATAACATTGGTTGGGAGTTGTAGTTCTGCTTCTTGGAGAATTAGTTACTTACATCTTCCTTAAGGCACTTCTAATCCATAATTTGTGAAGGAAAATAAAGTACATGATGAACTCTAACTCTAGGACTTGTCTAAGTCAACGAAATATTCTGTGTTCCCTCAAATTTCTGTGGCCAGACTTTACTGGATTCACACTCTCCCTCTGTAACATGATTACAAATTTATTTGAAGTTCACAATTTCAGCATTTTGTTAGCTTTATTTTTCTAAACTGAGAAAATAGAATATTACTCACTGATAGAAAGGATTAGCATTTGTCATAAAGTCTAGGAAACAAAGAATTCAAGAGCATCTTAATGCTTGAATGAAAAGCATCAAACATGTCAGTATTTATCACTAATTCTAATTTTTATAAAATTTAATCTATTAGGGATATACTTTCATGATAAAATTACAGGAAAATATGTTTTATTTATTAGGTTTTTCTAGAACTGACCAATAGCAGTTACCATGACTTCATAAGGTATTTATAATACTCTTCAAGTGAAATAGAGTATCTTTCATGTTCACACTGTGAAGGGATAAGATACTGAAAGCCAATTTACACAGTATGTTCACATGTGCACTGAAATATTAATACAAAACCAGACTTTCCTGAACCTTAAAGCATTTCCTCTATTTTATTTCTCTGATATTTGGGAAATAGCTCTTTCAGTAGACTTTCCAAATAGATTTTATTAGATTCACTTATGTGGTAGGGGCTGGATAGATCAACAATGGATAACAAGCCAGAGTGACAAATAACCAGATGTTATTTCCCAAGTACTAGAAACTTTTAGAATTAGCTTGTTGATACAGTGAAAGACCTCATACTGGTACTTTGAAAATAAGCCTTATTAATCATACAATTTAGAGGGGAAATTTTTTTTTAGAGGGGAAAATTTCAAGATTGGGTAATTCATGAGTCCCCCATTGGTTACTGTATCACAATGTCAGGAGTGTGTGGGAGAGGAAGTTCCACATGGTGAGTTAGATAGACCAGGGATGGTACAAGACTTACTCTTCTAAATATTCCCCTTTTGGGAACTTCCCAGAGAGAAGTATGCTCATCTGAGGACAGCACCCTCAAGAGACTTAGACATGTCCCATTCGTCCTAACATCACAAAATTCCACAGCATCTCCTTGAACACAAATTCTTGAGGGATAAACTTAAAAAACATAATAAACATTTGGGTGTGGGGACATAGAGAAACAAAGGGAATTGTTGGAGCTGAGGAACATTAGTAGCAGACCCTAGAAACACCAAAGTTATCTCAGATGCCTTAAAGCTTGATGTACCAGCAGAAGCATAGGATTCCCTGGCAATGTCAGACATAATTTATATTCCTAAGTAATTTAGACTTTATTGAAAAATAGATAAAAGTTATAATCAAATAAAAAATTAAAATGATGAAGTGATACAAATATAAAAATTGGGAGTGTGAGGAAAAGCTGTAGTTGATAAGCAATGCAAGGAAGATGACCAAAGTTTGATTCCAAGATCCCTCATAAAACCCAGGAATGAAGGCTTCCTCTGGTAATTCCAGTGTTGGGAAACTGGAGACAGGATTGCTGGTTAGCTAGTCTATTTGAATTGGTTGCCTCCAGATTCAGTGAGAGACCCAGATTAAAAAAACAAGTAAGAAAAGGATTGAAGAAGATACAAGCTTATTGGCTTTTTTTGGTCAACTTGACACAAACTAGAATTACCTGGGAAAATGATTATCTCAATTGCAAAAGATGACTAAATCAGATTGGCCTGTAGGCAAGTCTGTGGGATATTTTCATGGTTAATAATTGATTTTGCACAGCCCAGTCCATTGTGTTCAGGGCCAGACATGAGCAGGTGGTCTCCAGTGGGATAATGAAATGAGCTGAGCAGATCAATAAGCAGTGTTTCCCCACGGCCGCTGCTTCAGTTCCTATTCACTGGTTTTTGTCTTACTTGAGTTCCTGCCTATGCTTCCATCATTGATGTACTCTCATGTGGAAGTGCAAGAATGAAATAAACTCCTTACTCCCCTAATTGTTTTTGGTCATAGTGCTTATCACAGCAATAGAAACAAACTAGGACATATCAAATGTTGACCTCTTGCCTCTACACAATGACGCACACATGAATACATGCGCGCGCACGCGCGCGCGCACACACACACACACACACACACACACACACACAAACTTTAAGATATAGGGTGAAGTCCTATGATAACAAATAAGAATAGGACTGGAATTGAACAAAATAAGAAAGTTTTGTATGTATTCATATAATTATCTTTTAAAGATCAAACATTCCTTGCTTTAAAAGCACATTAATTAGGTGAAAGTGGTGCATGTTGTAGAGTGAGAAATTTCATAGAGAGGAAACAGTGACAAGAAAGAATCTTAGATCACTGTAGAGCTGGCAGACAGTGGAAAGTGAGAACTGAGAGTCTTGGCTGCCTCATTAACATTTTGTCTTTATTATAAATATCATAGTATCTGATGGAAATGTTTTTACTGGTGTATTTTAAGGTCAGATTTGTGATAAAATTTAGTCCACTGAAAAGTTTATGCTAATTTATTATGACAAAAACAATAGAAAAGGAATAAAAGTAAATGAGGTTGGAGCCTATTTATAAAGACAAGTCAATAAAATAAAACTTATAAATAAGATCTATTTGGTGTGTGTATAGAAAAACAAGAAAGGGAGATATCAAAAGTGAGGGAGAGGAAGAAGGAATGAGAGGGAGAGAGAGGGAAAGAGAGGTGGATGGAGAGAGGGAGGGAGCGAGGGAGGGAGAGAGACAGAGAGAGACAGAGACAGAGAGAGAGACTGAGAGAGAGAGAGAGAGAGAGAGAGAGAGAGAGAGAGAGAGAGAGAGAGAGAGAGAGCTCATCTGCTGGTACGTTCCTTGTCAAATAGAGAAAATATAACTTGCTTTAAGACAAAATGAGTGAGCAATATGTGAATTTCAGATGCTGCCCTGGTGAAATATTTGTTTCCTGTATGTAGATGATTAACAGATCAAACTGCATGAACATTTATGTTTTACAGTAAATAGATTGGCTCTCGAGGAAGATGGTCAAATATCTTAATTTTATAGAAATTGTATAGAGGAAATTAATACATTATAATGGTACCCAACATTAACTAGAAAGACACTTTGTATATTCATATAAGTAGCAGACAAATGCTCTTGAATGACACATTTAATATATTAGCTACCACTTATTGAGAAATTTTTTAAATGCCTGGAGTCTGATATATATATCAGATATATATATATATATATATATATATATATATATATATATATATATATATATGTATATATCTCACTTTTAATGGCTTATAACATATTGTGATGTAAGTGGTGAAGAAAGTGTACAACTGAATGAAACACTAATGTTTTAAATAAAATATATTAATGAGGTTTCACTAACTAGATAAATTGCACATTGTCTGTCTCTGTCCTCCTTACTTCCACAGATAGATGCACCATCCATCAACTGTATTTTCTAAAGAGGTGTAGTCAACTCTCTTATAGTGTTTTGTGTCTAGACTTAAAAAAAAGAATTATTTCTAGTTTTTAGATTGGGTACTGCCAAAGAAGCTAAGGTTTAGAAAAAAATCCAATGTTGTTTGTAAAATTAAATTACCTATGTATTTACCACTTACTGTGTTACCATGTATGCAAGAACTCCTATTCTGGGGTTTTCTGGAAAGGAGAGACAAATGACAATAACATGTATAATGTACCACAAAGACTTAAGGGAAAGAAATGCAGGGTATAAGTAGTGGAGGTATTGGTGTAGAGGCATTGCTATTTTACATTAATGTCAGAATCTATGTAAGAAAAACTTCAAGGGAATAAAAAGTCTGTGACCACTGTGAAGTTATGTGTTCAAACAGAAGAAAACATGCATAAAGACCCTGCTGTGCCTAGTTTAAGTAAGATAAAAGAGAACGATGTGGCTGCAATAGTGTCAGAGATGGTGATTGATAGAACAAGCTTGCAGTTCTGGGAGGAAGCGTTACAGTGATTTAGTAGGGTGACTCTGAAGACTTGATTTTCTTTAGCAAAAGATGCACTACTACTCAACTCATGTTTATCATTTCCTTGACACAGAAGATCAGATGGTTTGACAAGCTGTGCTTAGATTTCAGGTGAACCAATAACAGAGCTACTCTCTGGGCGTGATGATGGAAAAACAGTGTCTTGGCCCACTACCTTCTTGGGCCACCACTTTTTCTTGCATTTTCAGAGCCAAGTACTGCTAAGTAGGAGATGACATAAGCCCATGGGCCTCATGAAAGAAGAATACATATCCCCACCAGGATTTTCTCTTGAGAAGGGATAAAATCTGGTGTTTCTCAGAAGATAGAGGAGAGATTGGAACAGATTCTCACTCAGGCCTCCAAGAATAATCAGTTTTGAAAAAATCTTGACTATAAGCTTCTAGCACTTAGTATGATGGAGAATAAATTTTTGTTGTTTCAAGCCCAGTGAAGTAGAGTAAGGACCAAGAATTATGAATCTTACAAGGTGGAAAATTACTCAACAGTTGTGTGGAGACTTATAGACTTAAGAATCTGAAAAAAAAAACCAGAATATATGTCATATATATGTATCATAGGGACTTATCACTGTTTCAGTGAGCATGCGTGTGTGCATGCATGTGTGCACATGCATGCATGTACTTACAAGTGTATAGCTCAGAAGACAACTTTGTGGAGTTAACTCCTTCTGCCTTTACATGGATTTTCCTAGTCTTATGTAGCATGCTCCTTTACCAACTGAAATTGAAATCCAACCAATTGAAATCTTACTGACTGAAATTTTATTTATTTTTATCATCTCTGTCTCTGTCTCTGTCTGTCACTCTCTCTTCTCTCCCCTTCCCTCTCTGTCTATCTCTCCCGCCCTCCCTCCCTCCCCCCTCTTCTCTCTCTCTCTCTCTCTCTCTCTCTCTCTCTCTCTCTCTCTCTCTCTCTCTAGTGTGTGTGTGTGTGTGTGTGTGTGTGTGTGTGTGTGTGTGTGTGTGTGTCTGCACTGGCCAGAAGAAGGTGCTGCTTTCTCTGGAGCTGATGGTATAGTTACTTGTGAGTTCTGTAACTGTGAGTGCTGGGTAGTGAAATCAAATCCTCTGGAAGAGCAGGAATCATTTTCAAGCATTCTTAGCAGTTGAATAAGATGTGATCTTTTGATGTGTGTATATTTTGTGATCTTTTGATGTGTGTATATTTTGTAGAACTGTTATATTGTACAGGGAGTTTTGACAAAAGCTTCTGTAAGTGACGGTGTATTAAAGTCAGCTACCCATTCCTAAAACATCATCTGTACATGGAATATAGTGAAAAGCAAAGAGAGGAACAGGTTAAGAGGTCCAGTTAGTGTGGGCAGAGCACTGAGAATGGTATGGAAGACTGAGGGATGGAAGGATCCAAAGGATTCAGGAGCCCCACAGGGAGACCATCAAGGTCAGAGGATCTAGACCCAGGGGGGCCTGCACAAACGGATCCACTAACCTAGGATAATGCATACAGAGAACCTAGCCCCCTGTTCAGACAGAGCAAACGGACAGCACATTCTCCAATGTTGTTGGGGGAGTGGGACTACCTCTGACATGATCAGTTCCCCTTGGCAGGGAGACCCTATGGGCATACAGAGGAAGAGGATGCTGGCTATCCAGGTGAGACCTGATAGGCCATAGTCACATGCTGGGTGAGGAGCCCCCTCCCTCATCAGAAGTCTAGGGAAGGGGAATAGGGCAGAAGAGGGAGAAAGGGTGGTAATGGGAAGATACAAGCAAGGGGATAACAATCAGGATTTCAGGATGTAATATGAACAAATTATAATAAATAAATTAAAAAAAAGAAAAAATATAGGTCCATTTACTCTAAACCAACACTTGTGGTATGATCATCAGATTTAGCTTGAAGTAGACAAAACATTGGGACAAGGAGGTAAGAAGTGTATGAACTTAAGTCTGGTCTCATTAATGCCACAAATATGGTTTTGGAATCTGGAGAAGTCTTTATTTCTCTCTTTGAGGGCGTCAATCTCATTCCTATGTTCCATATAGGAGCCACCTGTGTTCCACAGATATCATGAATAATTGCCTTCATGGTGTAGAGTTTAGAGGACAGAGGGTGGAGTCTCTCCTGTACCATTCTGCTGGTCACGGAATCCAAGGTGATTAAACATTTAAGACAATGACTTGTCTTTTGAAGGAGGATTAAGCTGTGCTAGAGAGATTGAAAGACCAATTATCTGTTTAATGAGGCAATACAATCTTCCTTCTCAGTTCTCTGCCTGGGGCGTACTCATGGCTGCCTGGCATCTCTGTTACGTCTGCCCATTTTCTGAGTCTTGACTGGGGAAAGGATAACTGTTCCCTGGTCTTCTCCTCTATCTTTTCCAGGTACTGGTCAAAGACTCAACACACAGGTTTGGAGCTGCCCCAAATAGCTTTTGTCTTGTACCCGCTCCATTGCTGAAAATGCTGGACTTACTAACAAGACAAAGCTTCTTTCTTCTCTCCTCCATATTCCTCCTCCTAGCCACTGTCAAGACTTACAGCTTGCAGGCTCTGTTTTTTTTTCCCTAAAAGATAAGAAAATAGTTCTTGAGTTTCCCTCTGTTTGAAAATTCTTTTATTGAGGCAACTAAGAATCCAAAGAAGGAACATAAATTTCTTCAGTAAGGCAAGATTTCAATCTCAACATTTTTCTAGATAAAGCACAGACATGTAAGAGTTAATTAACCAAACTGGCCTGGAACTAAGAAAAACATGCAAAAGAAAAGCATCTTCAAATATAAGCTATAATGAGGAATACAAAAGATTTTTGTAATACCAGCAACAAAAGGTTTTTAAGACAAATCAAATAAACATATGGTCTTAAAATTTTTATCCATTTTTATTAAGCACTACTTTTGAAATCAATAGTTTGTTATTCTGAGTTGTTTTGTCTTAAGAATCAGGTATAAATGAAAATTCATATCATCTTTACACACACACACACACACACACACACACACACACACACACACTCTCTATTCTAATGTATTCAGATGTATTTTGTATACATAATAAGTTCCCTCAAAAGCTTTGTCTCAGCCTTACTTATAGTTATATAAGGTTATGTCAGTTTATTCCTTTTCTTAAGTTTATAGAATTTAAACATATCTAAAAAAGTAATTCCAATTTGATGGTAAGAGAAAACAGATGTGTCCTATGAATTTTAAGCACATTTTGTTTGTGTTATTAGAGTTAGATACTAGTCAAAATTCACTATCCATGTCTCCTGGGTTTTTGAATTTTTATTAAACAATGATTTGTTTTGTTAAGAAGATGAAATTTTCTTTTAATGTACTAGTGCGGGTGGAGGTAATTTCATGAGGTGCTGTAATCAATCAGTGGCTACTGAGAGAGGAAGAAAAATTTTTCTCCAGAGATAAGTCTCCTGATAGGTTCTCCAATCTCAAGTGCCCTAAACACATGCATGTTTATATGGGAAACACTAAATGGACTCAGTAGGTTGTGTGAGTGAAACAATAACAATTAAAGAAAAGGTTATAAAATTGAGGGGTGAAGGGCAT